>NW_027526204.1:111347551-111650051 GCF_048455015.1 Haemaphysalis longicornis
GCAAAAACAGAGTGGCATGACGCATTACCAACCATCAAAACAGCCCTTCTTTTCTCAGCCCTGAAGAAATGGTCGAATGTTACCGGGATGCTTTTCAATATTTTTTCTCCCATTCATGCTTTTCTTCCGCAATTGTAGGAGGACTGTATCTTCACATCAACTGCCTTTCCAAAACACCGCGCTCGCTCCGTCTCTGTCACAGCAGTATGCTTCCACTTGTGAGTGCCACTGGCATTGCACAAAACTCCTACCGGGATTCTGTGTTCGCTGCGCTTTCTTCCAGCAAGAGGTACAGAGGACAGGGTTCAAGGCGGGCCTAATGTGTAAAAAAAGCCACTCTCATCGAAGTAGTAAGAATCATCAGGGAAATACTTATCAAGAAATCCCGCGAGATGTTCTTCAGCGCTTGCAACGGGGTCTGTATCCACACTTCCACTCCCTCCATTATTATGGTGGCTTGAAATTCCATGCGTCGTCTTCAACCATCTTAGCCAGTGGCCTGCGTAGTTCAGGTCTTGAACGCCGGCATAAAGACGTAAAGGTTGCAGTGCTTAAAAAGGTAAATTGAAAACTCACCCGTCGCTGCACAGAACTCTTCCGCTTTTTCTTGGAGCGTCTCGTCGCTCACGGCAGCGCCTCCGCAACCCATTTCTGTAAACCGTATGTTCAGGGCCTCCAGTTGTTCGGGGGTCGATGCCGAGAGGAATTCGAGCTTGCTGTTGGCGTGCTCATCCACTTCTCTGGTTCTTTTATTGCGTACACCGTTGGCTCCGCCAGGTCAATGCCAACCTTTGTTCACTCCAGTCTTCAACATACTGAACAGATGCTGATGGCGTCTCACTTTGAATCGCAATATTTCCGTTTCAAGCTGGCCGGAAACCTCCCTCCGCTTATCACCAGCCATCGCCACCGCCGAAGTGACCAGGGTAGTGCGGCGTCCACGTCGCCGTTTCTGTCAGCGTTTCTGAAAGAGAGTGCCGGGGTCAAGGGAAATCCGACGCCACACGATACCCACTGGATCCCGTAATCGAACAATCGCGGCAGCCCCACGTGAGACTAAAGCTGTGAGAGCGCACAGCGGCGCATAACTCCACTCCGCCATGGAAAAGAACAGTAGTTGGACGTCGCTTAATGCGGAAGCAATGAACCCTTATTACACCACATCAGTCGTTTTTTTTTCGATTTGTGAATCCATGTTCATAATAACGAAACAAAAATGCATGTGTTTATCCGTTTCTTGCCCAAAATAGCCATCCAATGTCCGGACTGCGGGTTTCTATATTAACGGGAAGGAATTGCATTGCGAGACACCTGTCGCCAAAACTTTCGTACATATTCAAGGGTGTCCATTATAAATGGGTTTATATTAACGACACATGACTGTATCCCCTGAGTTTTGAACCGCTCGTGAGAGGACAGCGCCGCCGCTATTCACGCTCCGAGTGAAGACAATGTGGTGCGTGTATACACGGCGATTTTTCACCTGCCCTCTAGACACATGCACACACTCTTTGGGTGTTCCCTAGACGTGACAAAGCCGCGTGATACTGCTACCTCCGCCTATCATCAGGACGGGAGATGCAGTGCGTGGTAAAGCGGTATTCCTGTCCCGATATCAATCAGTCCCGGGCGAACTTAGGAGCAGTGCAATTTGTTAAACTGGTGGTAGTAACCGCCCGGTAGAGCATTTTATACAATTAGTACGAATAAAACGCGTGTGGATGCATTTCTGGGCATATTTCGGTAGTTAATCATAGAGTTGTACCCAACGAGGAACTTCGGCCTGTCGTCAGTAGAGGGAGGTTCCCCTCTCAACCCATTCCCATTTCACCCTTCCCGCTTGTTCCGTCCCGTTTCAACCCGCCGCAAAACGACCTTCCCGTTTTGCCCTTTCCCACTTGGCCCGTTCCCGTTTGAAGCCGTTCCCATTTAAACCTTCCCGTTTGTTCCTTCCCATTTCAACACGGTGCGAAAGAACTTTCCCGTTGCGTATTTTCATATTTAGCCCGTTCCCGGAATGACGTACCCAGTTTATGAAACGTTATAAAAAACATTATCATATTGTTTTTCATTTATTTCCGTTTGTTCACAGCCGTTGCGATGGCATGCTCAGCAAATCCAGAGTCCTTGACTGCTTTTCAAACCTGGGCTTCACTTTTTGAATCTAGAGAAGACGATATTTGTTTACAATTCGTCATACCAATTAACAAATCTTTTAAATTAAGAAAGCCTAACAAACAAATTAACAATCAACAAATTAATAAGCAAATCTTTTAAATTAACAAATTAAAAATTGATAAAATAAAAAATCCCAGAAAGGCGCCGCGGAAGCACAATAAAAATCGCAAAAACACCCTCACTTTAAAGAAATCATATTTGGCAGACTAAAACATTTAATCTTTATAATAGCGCAAGTGTGCATCAATGTCGAAAAGAAACAGATGAAAACTATAACAGATAAAAAGATGTATAAAAATAAAGTAACCCTATGTATCTGGATACATATGCCACATCTGGCTATAAAAAATCGCCGTCATGAGAAGCGGTGAAAATGATAAACTTAGCTTTTTTTTTATTCTGTTTATTCCCGTCACTCTAGCGTACTCGATTCGCACAATAGAGCAAACCTTCAAAAACCTAAGCAGCGTAGGGTCGTCTCTAGCCTAAATTTTTCTTTACTACAGAAACTAAAAATTGTCGCGGGAATACTACCTCCAAGGGCCTTTCAGACGTTCAGCGAGAAGACATCATAGTAAGACTATTAGACAGCCAATCAGCTGAATTACTATTCGAAAGTTCTCATTATTTCCTCGAGCAATTTCTTAGTGAAATAAGTTAAACGAACGAACAGTGAACACGGTATGGTTAGAAGAATTTTCCCCACGTATTGTAAGTATGTGCTCTGGTTGAATAGTCGTATTTTAAAATTGGAATACATTACGAATGCATATCGTTGTTCGGACCCGTTTGCGTCTATTACATATTCATGTTTTTTACTTAGTTGTGTGGGGCGTTTTGAAACTACGCCAACCAATACTGATGTGTTTTATGTTCACTCCTGCATCAGCCCGACAAGGCCGTAAAGTATCGGTAAATAAATAAAAATGTCTGCCCATTACTCACGTAGGGAAGGCGTTTGTAGCCAATTCTCAGATTTCTGCACACGTTTTTTGCCTTTTTTAAAGTCTCTCCTACGGACAACTTTGATCTATAGATCTCTCGAACCAGAAGACAAAGCTACACTCCAAACAATGAGCATAAGAGCGTCTGATAAATAAATTTCAGCCGCCCGTACGAACAACAACTGCAGAAAAATCCAATGCGTGCATTCCTTAAGATATTGGATATCTTTATTGTACACTTTCGCCGCTACAAATTTTGTGTCAAGAGGGCAGTATCGGCTTAAGGCATTCTGAAAGTTTTATTGGTTGGAAATATCGGTCTATGCCGGAACATTTGCTGCCTACAACTTTTTAGTGCATGACCCGTTGCTTGTAAGCACATTTTGGGGAACAGTTTCGAAGACGGTAAAGCATATTTTCAGAAATTTAAATGGGTTGCAACGATGTGGGTTCCAATGAGAAGGACGCTTTGGGAGTGCGTTGTAACGGGAAGGGCGTTTTGGGAACGGGCTGAAACAGGAAGCGCCCAAACGGGAAGGTAGTTTCGGGAACGGGCGCACACGGGGCGGGTCAAACGAGAAAGCGTTTCGTGAATGGGTTCAAACTGGAAGGGTTCAACAGGAATAGGTTCTTTCGGGCTATACCCTCAGTAGAGGGCCGCCTGCTGAAGGCGTGTGGTTATGGGGAGCGTCTCAAAATCACGCTTCTCTGGTAGTGCCGAGAAACAAATATTACTAATATAGAGGGCTGAAAAAAATATTTCACCACAGGAAAAGAACCTCAGAAGGTGTAATGAGTACAATCAGACGCAGTTTTATAATAAAGAACGTTCGCTCCTACCGCACAGCGTCGCAACAAATGGCGCGAGAGCTATCCTAATGCCCGAAAATAAATGGAAGTGTATTTTTGAGGTGTAATTTTAAAACATCTGCTCTTTCATTTCGTGTTCATTAGCAAAAACATGCCGAAATAGCTTTTTGAAGATTTATATGGGCCAAATTTGTCAGTAAAAACGAACCAAATATATCAAGGGTTCTTTACACATTGAAGGATCCGTAAGACCATTTAATTTCCTCAATGATATAATTCTACATATTAAACGGCTCTCCTCAAAAAGCTTTGTATTACTGTGTTTAGGCATTTTTGTGAATTACATATATCAGCAAAACCTATTCTATACCTGAACGAGAATGCGATAAAAAGGGTAATTCCTGAAAAAAAAAACCTTCAGCGTCTCTCATTGTCCAAAATGCGCATTTTAAAAACATTCGGCAATATCTAAATCCTTTAGAGCAGGAATGTGCTGTTCAAATTTGCAGCCTTTTGATCCAGCAGGACGGCTGCACCTTCACCTCAATTTTCAGTGCGTTTTGCCCGTCACGGGTGCAATATCAGAAACTTATTATCCCCGTTTTAGCAGCATTACAAGATGAATTTCTCAAAATACGTTATCTCATTTGGTTCAGTAACATTTATCTGGAAATACCTGTTGTATATCATAAACATTCTAAAATTTATTGCGCAATCTTTAAAAACACCGAATTTGCTCCGACAGGCAGACTCTAATCAATGGTGTTATGCCAAACCTGTAAAACTATTTTTAGTGATGCTTACGGACTACATATATATAAAAAACGTAGATATAGGTGCGGGTGAGGGCGGTAATTATGAGCTTTATGAAACAAATTTACCCCTTCCGTATATGAGGTGAGAAATTTCTGAAAATCAGGAATTGTCGAGTTCTTATGGTGAAATAGACAAGCGCTACACAAGTTGCAAGTCGCCAGGTCGATCTGCGTTGCCCGGGCGTTGATGAATCATTCAATTCGTAATTATGTCGGTTGTTCGTCAGTCAGTCAGTCAGTAAGTAAAAGCAACTGAATTATTCATTGGGGCATTAGGTCAGTGGGTCATGGGTCAGTCGGTCAGTCAGTGAATAAGTCCATTCAAGTTTAGTCTAGTCAGTCAGTCAGTCATTATATTGGGCACATCTTGTTATAGCTATACATAAACAGGAAGAAACACGCAGTTTCCCCAGCCAAGTTTATTCTACGGGGAGCCTTTAGGATCACAAAAGCTGGACGACTGGTGATATGGTCCCTTCTGCAAAGATGCTGAGATCTTTGTTTTTGACTATGCGAGGTTACTGTGCGTTGCGGTAGTTAATCATACATAAAGGGACATCGCATCTGCCGGGCTTTAAATCGCTCTGGGCCCAACGGGAGCGAATGGTCGAACATTTCCAGGTCTTGGGCTTTTTTTGTCCCGCAACAAGTTCTGCAATTCCAGGTGAAAAGGCACAATAAGTTGACACCATTCGTTTTCACAACCGACTTTAACATAGAACTTCTGCAAACAACAAACGCGGGGTAAAGGTGGCGCGCGTCTTCTTTGAAGTCAACCTTCCCGGTCAGAATTGCCACATCCGAACAAGTGGTGCTATCGACTTCGTGTTCACACGGCGGACCTTTTACGTTTGCTTTGTTTCAAACAAAAAAAGACGACGACCAGTGCAAAAATTGGTTTTGTTGTTTGTGGGTCTCATAGCTGTCGACACACTTACACGTGCACCACCTTGTGTAGTTTGTTGGAACGCAAACCTTAGCGCGTTCCCTTTCGTTCGGCGTCGCCGCACTGCTTGCTCCCCGGAAACTTGCTTGTCGAGACGTCGGCGAGGGGGATATACCTCCTCGCCGAAGGAGTGTCTTGTGGCTGGTGAGAGCGCGCGGGATGCAAGCGGCGAAAAGTTGGAGCTCGGGAAGGCAGGTGGCAGGACGCGCTTGGAAACCTCCTTCCTTCGTGGATCGGGCAAAAAGGAGGGCGACAATGGCGGCCATCGGCGTCCCGGCGAGGCAAACGCGAGCGCGCTGAGGCACCCCTCGAGACGACTGTTGTCGAGGTGAGTCGAACCTCTCGATTCCCTTAAATTGCCCGGGCGAGGAACTAGATCGTCGCCGTCAACCAGCTAGCCTGTATGCTCTTTGTATGTTTATTATTGAGTAATAAATGTCAATGAGCCAAAACACTTGTCACTTCCTTTCTTCCGTTGAGCCACGGCCCGTCGCGGCTGGCGCGGTAGAGCGCGCTGTCGCGGGGTGGGAGATAGCTTGCTAGCTGGGCGAAATGAGAAGACAAAGACTGATTAGTGTCTCGCTTCGCCGATTTTGCTATTACGTGCGGAACGTAACTAACCTATTTTACCCCCCTTCGAACCTCACATCCGGCGCATCAACGTGGGGCTGGCTCTCGGAACATGGAACATGTCTGTTCGGCATGAGAAAAGATCTTTGTCCGAACCTGACAAATGTTACTGCTAGCGTGAATCGGATCGCTAGCGGAGGCAGGCGTACTTTCTTGAGAGCGGAGTGAACGTTGCAACATCGTGCTAGAACATGTCAGCTTGGAGATTTCTGAGTGCGCAGTTTAGGCGGGACGTTTCCGCTGCGGCAAGCTGAGGTACGGAAAACTGAAGTCCCGCACTCTTGAAGCGCTAGGGCATAAGGCCCGCGCTGTAATTGCAAGGCCGAAGTGAGCGAATACATAAGCTACGTTGTTTGGCCCAATTTTCTTTTTCTCTGCAGTTTCTTTTATCGACTCCAGGAGTCGGGGCTCCGGGAGCCATTGTGCCACGGGCCACGGGTGCCGTAAGCGCTGTCTCGTATTGCAGCTCGGCCCCGGGCGTTCCGACAACGCAAGACGCGGTGGGCGTCGCCGCTCATTACGCTGTTTGTGTTGCAGCGAGCGAGTAGGGCCGACAACAAAGCCGATGTCTCCTTCACGGCTGTGCGAATGGGGCAGTAGAGCAAGCTTCTGGGTTGCCAGTCGTTGCCAAAGATGTGTGTAGCCCGAAGAGGTTTTGGACCCGGCACCGCGTGGGAGAGGGCACGACTGAGGGGGACGTAGCTCGGGAGCAGACGGACGGGAAACGGCCCCTCTTCTCCACTGAATGGCGGGGTGCGTGCCGTCGGAATGCTCGTTTTAAGTGGTTCTGCACGTAGCGGGGGAACATTTCTTTTGCCTCAAGAAAGTGAATTTTTTGTGTGCGCTGTCAAAAACCGTCTTTTGACAGCCGCAATTGTTTAGCGTCGTGCCACGTGGCCGATGCTGACGGATAACATTTCTTCGATTGCCTGAGTTCAGGGCTTGCGAGGATGCTTGATATGAAACGCAATGTGAGTTGAGTCACCCAGGCTTGCTTGCTACGCGATGTCTGTGCTGCCACCCGCTGCTCCGAGTTTGCGAGCGTTCGAGAGCTGGGGACCATTGGCGGCTGTCCTGGCGTGGCAGCTACATCGAGGCGGCCTAGCTGCGGCTGCGTGGGAGCTTCCTACGGCTCCTGTCTCCTTCATGATGGAGGGCGTGTCGGTGCGGACGGCGCTGTGTAGTATTGCCTCGGATGGCGTCACCTCGATGGGCCGCACTTCGCGGTCGCGAGGCTCATGGGCCTGCTGATACGTCCTCGGCACACCCGGGCTGAGAGCAGCTGTTGTACGGACGTCATCTGTCAGCGCCGTCGCTCCACTTGCTTGGGCTGGCTTCAGCCCTACCCTTCGAAACAATTGCCTACTCTCTTCGGGCAGGGCCGGTCGGGACCTGCTGATCATCACCACCGACTGACAAGAGCGCCAGTGCGAGCAACGATGCTGGTGTTGGCATGAGCTGTGCTGCGCTATACGTCGAACCTATGGCTGAGAACTCAGCGGCCCCCGTTGCATTGGGCCAGCTGATGCCTTCTCAGCGGGTCTTGACGAAACCGGCCCAGGCACAGCTGTCTACGACGAGACTGCATCTGTGCTTGGCATGCGTGTTCGAGCCAACTTGTTTACCGCCACCTCAGCGTCCAGAGCAGCTGTGTTATCCTCGGTGTTACCGGCGACATCTGAGCGTTAGATTGTGCATGACCATTAGATTGTGCATGCGGCTGGCGATACCTGTTTGATGACGGCGAGTACGAGGACCGCTACTACGCGGGGCGAACCTTCATGCTTTGTTTAGTGTTATGAACATAGAGTCTAGATGTCCCCCCGTGCTATTCTTTCCACCGTGCGGAAACGTTTAAGGTTGGAGGAATGTGGGAACGCGAACTTAGCCCGTTCCCTTTAGTTCGGCTTCGGCGCACTGCTTGCTTCCCGGAAACTTGCTTGTCGAGACGTCGGCGAGGCGGATCTACCTCCTCACCGAAGGAGTGTCTTGTGGCCGATGAGAGCGCGCGGGATGCAAGCGCCGAAAAGTTGGAGCTCGGGAAGAGAGGCGGCAGGACACGCCTGGATACCTCCTTCCTTCGTGGATCGGGCAAAAAGAAGGGCGACAATTGCGGCCATCGGCGTCCCTGCGAGGCAAACGCGAACGTGCTGAGGCACCCCTAGAGATTACTGTTGTCGCGGTGAGTCGAACCTCTCGATTCCCTTAAATTGCCCGGGCGAGGAACTAGATCCTCGCCGTCAACCTGCTAGCCTGCATGCTCTTTGTATGTTTATTATTCAGAATTAATGTCAATGAGCGAAAACACTTGTCATTTCCTTTGATCCGTTGAGCCACGGCCCGCCGTGGCTGGCGCGGTACAGCGCGAAGTCGCGGGGTGGGAGATAGCTTGCTAGCTGGGCGAAATGAGACGACAAAGACTGATTAGTGTCTCTCGTCGCCGGTTTTGCTATTACATGGGGAAAGTAACCAATCTACTTTACCCCCTCTATATTCCCACAAGTTTTACGCATGTGCGTGAAATTCATATTTTTAATTTTTCAGTGTCAAATGTAGACCTTCCGTACTTTATTAAAACGGGCTCAAGAACTCAAACCCTTCCCGTTCCACCGAGGTATAACGGATGAATTAAATACATTAAAAATGGATGTATCGATTTAACTACATCCGCCCCACTGTAACAAAAAACCTGCTAATATTCTTAATCACAGGTTGTTGATGCAAACGCAGGCGTTATACTTTTAGCGTTGCAGTTGCGGCCGGAGTAATCACAAATGACTGCGCTGATACTGTGGTGTGGGTAAACTGCGGTGTGGGTAAAATTGAACGGCCGGGATTTCGCATGACCCGAAAAGTAATGCGAACCTGGCTGCTGAGCGAGGGTGCGAGCGCATCCTCTCTGGCTGCTCGCGGGTTTCTGCGCATTCCCTCTCCACAACATTACGATACATTTGTTAGCATTTATTTTCCCCTGCAGTTACATCTACATAATTAAGATTTGTGTTGCCCAGCATGCATCAATTTAATAGGTGGCCTTATCCACATCTGTCACTGGGTTAGTTATATTTTTTCAGTAAAGCTTGTGCTAAAAAAGTTCGAAATTTTTTACTGGCAGAGATGTAATTGTTTGCACTTTCTCAGGTCTTTTTACTTTAGGTTACTCGCATGCACTGAAAATGAATGCTTTGTAGGAATGCAAAAACAATGATAATGAATACAAGTTGCATTGCAGGCTGATCATCAGACAAAAGAAAATAATAATCAAATATTTGTAAACCAGTAACCCCTTCATGAACAAAAAACTTCGGTCTGGTTACGAAGGGCAGCAACCTTGAAGGCAGGGTATAAAATGCTTGAACGTTGTTGGCAGGAGCTGGGATCAAAATTCGAAATAACCTGTCTTTTTTGCCTTTTTTTTCCATTGTTTTCAGGAGCAAGGCGCCGAAAGATATCAATAAACGCTCAATTGCCCAACACTTTAAACGTGGTTTTTAGACTCTGAACAAATAAACGACGTTTTTTTTTTGCTGCTGTACCAGATGTTGCCTGGTTTCTTGAAGAAAGTAGCGACGGGAAATACTGCATCGCTAACACAGACACTTTGAAAAATGTTTACGTGGGCAAGGAGAGTAGCGGATTCCGGTTGAGCAGGCAGTCGGACGCAACCCAGGGAACAATCCAGGCTATCGCGGCACCCATGCGCACCTGCCTCGAAACGTGTTCATGTACCTATGGGTGCTCACCGTATGTGAAAAGCATGAAGAGAACGATGGTACCGAGCAGGACAAAGCCTCTAAGTCAATAATGGTTCAGCGGGAAGCCCAACCTTATTTAATTGCAGTATAAATTCTTTGTAGTCTGGCCACACAAAGAAATGTGTCATTTAAATGCCGGCGAAGAACGTCTTAAAGAGTAAATGAGGAAAAATGTGGCGATATTCAGATACACATAACTTTGGGGGTGCAACTTCACAGATGTACTATTGGGCGTTTATATAGAAGTAAAGGGGCCAACGCTCACATTTTATCAAAATGGCAATGATGTAACCAGAAAGGGTGTTACAGTGTCAGAACAACGCCAAAATATTTATGTAGAGCGCATCCCCCCTCGATCTTTTGCGCCTCTTCTCTGCCAATTTTTTACCTACTTTATCTATAAACTAAAACCAAAAACGACAAAAAGGCAATCAAGAAATTGTTTTCCACAGACCATTCTTTCTTGTTTTTTTTTACCGGAAGGGTTTAACCACCCCCCCCCCCCCCAGACAAGAAGAAATTATTTATTAGAGAGTTTGGCTTCAACCTATGAAGGAACGGGATACTCCGACTTCTAGTTAAGTAAAACGCACAATGATTTCCTTATGAAAGCATGCGTTTAGGAGCATTTTCAGTTTTAGGAACGGCTGAAAGTTCGCATGCACCCTAAGTAAGCTTCTTGCTGTGAATAGTGCATAATTATTCATACAGCAGTAATATTACCATAGTATGCATGCGTTTCTGTAGAGCACATATACCTGTGCTAGTAACCTTACGACAGCTTAATATATTGCGATCAAACCATGTACATCTATATACCAACAATACAACATGGCTGTGATGCAACGCAGATACGTGCACCTATCTACCGTGCAACTCAAAATCACTGGGGTTCCACAGTCATCCAGAGGAATGTGCATGCTATGAGTAGGGTTTCTCCTTCTGTCGGGGCTGGAAGTGGACCAAACAGAAGAAGCACGGCGGCTGGCTGACAGGCGCACTGACGTGCGGCTTGCCGTATGGCTTCAAAGCGGCGTGAAGTTGCTTAGTGCCCATCACTGGCGCCGCAGCGCCACCGTTCCGCGACTAATCTCGGCAATCGAACCCCGGGAGACACCGGTTTTCGGGCCGTTTATTTTGAAGGTGTGCATACTTCAGTCGTTTTGCGCTCGACATAAGGCACCTACCACGACCAGTGTTATCCGTATAAACAGACCGAGGGGATTTGCGGCGGCAGAACTTCTTTTGGTGAAGACGCAAGTTAAAATTTCGTTCGCACCAGCAGCATTACATGTGGATAGTGTGCAGTAGCGGTGTCTCGAATTTTTGTGTCGCTGAGACTGATATTGCCTGGCATGCTCTTTGAGACCTCACGCAAGGAAGATATTGGCTTTCTGTCCTCGAGCTGCGAATGCAGGGATATATATCCAGATTTCAAAGAGAAACATTTTTTTGCTAGGATGTTTGTTTATCATGAGTGCCAATGCTTCTGCTGTGCAAAACGAAACGCAACTTCAGTGTATTTTTTCCCTCGTGCCCTAAATAAAACATTACAATTCTCTAATCATTTCGCTGCACATAGGACGTGATTTTGCGTTGTTTAGTTGTGCAGAGATAATTCTGGCTTTTCTTTTTATTTTATTAAGCTTATATCAAAGCCTCAACATCGTTTCGTATCAGTGGTTCTCGCTCGAACTTTGCAATTAGATTCATGGTCGCATTGACATTCCCGGCCAAGTTTCCGAAGAAACGGCGTAGTAGTTTTTTTACAACTTCGAAAGGTCCTTTGCTGGGGTCAGCGTCATCCGAATTGCAGGTCAAAGTAGTACACTACATGTAGTGGAAAAGTATGGTCGGAGAAGATTCTACAATTTCGCAAGATCCGTCTAACCACTGTTGGCTTCATCACTTTTAACTGATGTGAACATCAGCTTGCAGGTGCCTAAAAGTTAAATTCAAGGCATAGGCATCAACTGCAAGGGGAGGAAGGCCGCGTGCCCGAACGAGGGCGCGACGCCCCTCTGTGAAAGTGCATGTGCACCTCCCTTCCTCCGGGTTCACAGGAAAAGCTGCCATCTGCCTACTTTTCCGTTCCACAAAATTATACTACCGTTTCATCGCACAAAAAATAAAAACATTCTCTCGCAATGTTGTCTAATGTGTCTTGCTGTGGAAACAAATGATGCGAATGAACACTGGTTGAAATGCGCGTCCGCGAAGCTGCTTGCCATCATTGTCTGCAATGGCACGCTCAAATCAATTTCTGGTCCGCATAGGTTTTAAGACGTCCAAAAAAGATGGTATTAAAGTTGTACAAGAAAGTTGTGGTGGTGCTCCCCCTGATTTTTTTAAGGACGACCAAAAGTGTTAAGAATCATCACCTGTAAGTATTCACTGCTTCTTGGGACTCATTTTTCCAGATTACGAACCCAAAAAGTCTTCACCGGGGGTCCGGACCTTCCAGGACGAAAGCTGATTGGTCTAACCCAGGGGTCTCAAACACGCGGCCCGCGGGCCGCATGCGGCCCGCGGCCCTATCATGAGGGTCCT
The DNA here is from genome assembly GCF_048455015.1 of Haemaphysalis longicornis. NCBI lineage: Eukaryota > Metazoa > Arthropoda > Arachnida > Ixodida > Ixodidae > Haemaphysalis > Haemaphysalis longicornis. Next base: position 111,360,180 of record NW_027526204.1, read on the forward strand.
GGTTCATCTATTTTTATTTTTTAGGCGAATGCGTGAGTGCGCGCCCTGCTTGTGTAGCCAAGGACGCAAGTGGCCAGAGACTGCTCGAAAACGCGTGCATATCGTCTTTCACGGCTTCGCGTTACTAGTGCGGCCATCCCTCTTTTCCGGAGACCCTCGATTCGGCCGCCGTTAAGTCGGGAGCACAATGGTCACAAGCAACTGCGACTTGTGGATCGAGCACTCTACAGTGCGCACAGGGCTGTGCAAGCACAGGCCGCGGAGAAACTGCCCGCAGCGTTTTATGACCCTGCGAACGGGGCTTCACGTCACTAATGAGAAGACGGAGGTTTGTCCGGAGTTTTCCAAGCTTCCGCGAAAACGCGAAGGTTTCCGGGCGTTGTATGGTGTTTGAGAATATTTGCTTACCTGTTCGTCTTTGTGTCAAACACTTTTACTGCGCTGCAGCTGTAGCGAAAAGGGCGCAGCCGCAAGTGGGACTCTAGGTTCCCGCTCTAAAATGCACCCACGTGCGTTTAGAGGCGTATCGCTGCGTTATTTGTGGCATGGGAGAGATTGGCATCTCGCTGCTGAGGAAAAGACTGCACATTGCCCTTCGAAACTGTGCACTTCCAGACATCAAACGCCACATATCTGTTCGCGTGCGCTAAATTCAGACGCCAAACCATGGAAGCGCCTATCCTCCGACTCGCAAGCTATTGACAGCACTGTGGATGGTAGCGGCGCCCCAAGTCAATCATGATAGAGCGCACTATGTAATTGTGCTCTTATACGTTCCTGTCGCCTCCGTAAATGTAACAGGTGTCTTTCTGACTTTTTTTTTGGGACTATCTGCAAACAGCGAAGCTTTCTGCTGTGTAAGTGTAGCGAGACACAATGTCGTTGTCCAAGCAGTCTGCAAAACGCAAAGTGGAAGACGAGAAGAGGTGCTTTCAGGAGCGATGGGAACTTTCTCATTTGTTCCTGGAATCAAGAGACAAGGTGTTGTGCTTAGTCTGCCATCAGACTGTGGCTGTGCCAAAGGAGCACAATGTTCGAAGCCATTTCATGTCTTGTCATCACGAGAAGTATGGTGCTCTAACTGGCAACGTTCGCACGCACACCGTGACTCAAGGCGGCGTTGGTAAAGCAGCAAAACCTGTTCAAAAAGACGGCCAAAGCAAGCGACGAAACGGTAAGGGCAAGCTTCGTATTTTCTGAGATTATTGCGAAATCTTCCAAGCCCTTCACTGAAGGCCTGTTCGTGAAGCAGTGCCCGCTCGGAGTCACTGATGCTACCTGTCCCAGCATGAAAAAGACATTCGAGAAAATAAGCCTCTCTCCAAACAAAGTCGCCGAGAGAATTAACGAGATCAGTGGAGACATTGAAAAAGGATTAATCAACCGATGCCACGAGTTTGAAGCATTCTTTATTGCAGTTGACGAAAGCACTGACATTACAGACAAAGCACAATGTGCTATTTTTGTAAAGGGTGTAGACATAAACCTAAATGTCACTGAGGGACTCTTGGACTTAATCCCAATAAAAAACATGACCACAGGGGCGCATATTCTTTCTGTTCGAAAGACTGGTCGAAACGCGGGACTACCGTTGTAAAAGTTGGTTTGTTTGGCCACAGTCGGTGCGAATTGAATGGTGGGATGCAAGAGCGGGCTTGTTGGTCGATTGCGGACGAAACTCGCTGCACTCGGAATCACCAATCAATTTGAAGCTGTTCACTGCATTTTGCACCAAGAAGCACTGTGCGGCAAGTCTCTGCAAATGAAGAGCGTCATTAAAATCGTGCTCAGCGCAGTGAACTTCATCCGTTCAAGAGCTCTTAACCACCACCAATTTGTATCTCTTTTAGAAGCGGTTGGCAGCGAATATAGTGAAATTTTGTACCACACAGAGGTGCGATGGCTGAGTCGTGGGAGAGTGCTGAAACGATTTTTTGATCTCCGAGAGGAAATTGACGCCTTCATGAAGAGCAAGTACAGAGCCATTGTTGAGCTGTCAGACGAAACGTGACTTCACTCCCTTGCGTTCCTCAGTGATATCACTGATCATCTAGCTTCCTCAACATTAAACTTCAGGAAAAAAACAAACTGATCACGAAAATGCATGACGGCATTCAAGCCTTTTAATCCAAATTCCAGCTTCGGTAGAGACAGATGAGAATTCAGAAGTTTGATCCTTTTCTAACCCTGAGATCGCTGGAGAACGTGGATAAACAATCCTGTGATAACTTCACTGACCTCCTCCATGATCTCCAAAGAGAATTCGAAGGACGCTTCCAAGACATCACCAGCCTCGCCGATAAATATTCCGGATTTTTTCGTTGCCGTTTTCGGTGCCGGTGGATGACTCAGCGCCCGAGTTACAGATAGAACTTCTTGAGCTGCAAGCTGACATTCCGTTGAAGCAGACATTTCAGGACGTGGTTGTACCAGACTTCTACAAGGTTCTTGACGATGAAAGTTTCCCGGCGCTTCGCCAACAGTCTGCAAGGATCATGGGCATGTTCGGAAGCACCTACTTGTGCGAACACCTGTTTTCCTTGCTGAAGGTGAACAAGTCAGCTCTCCGGTCGAGGATGACAGATGATCACCTGCGATCGACCATGAGGATCGTTTTCGCGCGAGATGTTCATGCGGAAATTTCTTCTCTAGTCGCAGCCAAGCGTTGCCAGGCATCAAGTCAGCATGTTTAAAACAATAACAGCTACAATGAGGTTCTCAAAAAATAAAGTTTTGTGACTTTCATAAATGAAACTGGCAACATTCTCTCGTCAATTACTATCAATAACGTTTATTATAGTAAAATACAGAGGCGAAGCTGCCCTGAAGCCTCTTTTTTTTGAGATACCCAATGCAGTCACCACATGTTGAAGCATAATCGTGGAACAAATATTTGATATTTCATAATCGGCGTCCACATTTTAGTCATTCTGGAGATTGGTATCGATATGTGTCTCGAATCTTGACGCCCAGTTCATCAGGAATGGCAGCGCTACCTGAGATTTTCTTAATCATCCCCTTCCCTCCCTTCGTTTTAACCTTCTTCGCTCTCCCGGCCCTTGCGGGAGTAAAATTGGTGACTGCGGCCCGCTCACTGATGTGAGTTTGAGACCCCTGGTCTAACCTGACAGAAGCTCACTAGTTTCTCGTCCGGCTCGGATATATTACCCATTCTTCCAAAACCAATCGCGAAGCAGCTAGTAATAACTTTACGGAAATTTTTGGCGCTTTCGTCTACCTCAGCCACCTTACACCAGAAAGTGTTAAAGTAAATGTAGGGCGGCACGCCTGTTCTCTCTAGCCTGAGAAAAAAATTGAGGCGAGCAGATGTGACGTCTGGGTTGATAAAAACAACAACAAAAAAATTTGGTAAGTTTCGGCTCGTTAGTTTTTTCCGAACACAACCGAGTAAAGCTAAACTGTGCCGAAAAGCCAAAGTTTGCCTAATAATGCTTAAGCATTATAACACTAAATTCTGTTAAACGTTTTTGTTTTTTTCTCGTTATTTCAAACCAGCAATCTGTCGTAATGATTAAGTGTTCGATCTGCGTCATTTATGCATTTTTATGCAAATACAAAGCCTTAAACTTCTCGGAGTACGGATAGATTTTGCTGGGGTTTGGAGGAGTTTTTCTGCGCTGCGAAAATTATTTCAAATTGAACCACAGAACATTCACGGAGCAAAATTAGCGCAACGGCTATAAAGCGTGCTTACTTCGACACAACTTGGTAGGGCTCCAGGAGCCGGGGTGGTAGTTTCAGAGATACATATTCCTACATACACGAGGCAATTGGTTCAGGCCTTCTTTTACCATTGATCGAGGGGTGGTTGACACCAATTCTTATAGAACTGCCAATTTCCCAGTATTCTTAAAACACCCGCCGCGGTGGCTCAGTGGCTAAGGCGTTGCGCTGCTAAGCATGAGGTCAGGGGTTCGATTCCCGGCCACGACGGCTGCTTTTCAGATGGCGGCGAAAAGAGAAAATGCCCGTGCGTACGAGATTTTGGCGCACGCTAAAGACCCCCAGGTTGCCAAAATTAATCCGGAGCCTTCCACTACGGCGCGCCTCATCGCTTGCGTTGCATCGGCGCGCTAAACCCCACAATCAATCAAATCAAGTATTTTTAAAACGCATACGTAAAGGCCCCAACGCTTCCACTTCAACAAAAAAAGGTTAAAAGAAACCGGGGCTGACTGGATGAAATTTCAGGAGATGTCACAACTGACGTACGCTTCAGTATGCCACTTAGGTGTTGACGAAGCTCGTAACCTCATCACAGCACATATCATAGATCTTGCTGAATACTTCATTCCCCAGTGCTCTGGTAACAGACATAAATGGGAAGGCCCTTGTGAAGTGAGGAGTGTAGATGGACAAGACATTCAAAACACCTCCTGGGGCGTTTTTCGAAGCAGCTAAACTGCACAAAACCTTAGTACTTTTAAGCGTGCTAAAGAAGAAGGAACGCGCGTTCTTTGACAAAAAGGGAAAGCTGGCGGTGTTTTGCAAATTCAATAAATTACTGTACAGATCCACGCAAAGTCAGGTAAAGAAATATTAAACTAAATGGACAAAAGGCTTTCAACATACTGTTGTCAGTACCACAGGAGAAACAATTTAGGATCAAGCAAACGAGCTAGCCCAACATTTTGCATGCATCTCAAGCTCCGGCCATTACACGCACACCTTCCTACAACACAAAAATTTCTGGAGAGAAAAACCACTTCGGGACAATAAACAATCCGATTATTCCTACAGCTCTAAATTCTTCCTACTATAAGTGTTGTTTTCTTTGGACACATTTACGCCTTCTGCATCTGGGGAAGATAATATAATGTTACTTGGTTATGATCCAACTCCGCCACCCAGACACCCTCGAAACACTCCTTTACCTATATAACAACATTTGGCAGCAGGGATACTTTCCTAGGATTCGGAGGGAAGCGATTGTAATTGTCACACCGAAAGAGGGAAATGCTTCCTCAATGCATCCAGGTACCGCCCAATATCTCTTACCAGTTTTCTTAGTAAACTCAATAAAACATGATTCATAGAAGTTTGATGTATTAACATGAGTAGAATGGCATACTTGACAGTTGACAGTCTGCTTTCTGATCTGGCAGGTGAATGACTGATCAGCTGATTGCCTTTGAATCGTACGTGAAAGACGCTTGTATACACAGGCAGCCATGCATGTCTGTTTTTTTATTTCGAGAAGGCATATGGCATAAAGTGGCGTTGTGGCCTCCTCCTCGACCTAACAGCTTGAGTTATATCGGTATTCATGCTTAAAGGGACCCCGCAATACTTTTTTCAACTTTTTTGAAATCTAAATGCTTGTAGAATGTAGTCACCCAACACACCCAGTACGAAGATTAGGGGATAGCAAAGTGCCTCATCCAAAAATTACTGCTCTACGCCCATCACTACCTTGGAAACTTGCTCAAAAAATGTCTCTCTCTTTCCCGGTCTTAACGGTCTTTTACGGCTCGAATTACGCCATCCAAGCCATGCAGCGGCTGTTGGCTTGTTTTCCTTCAGCTGCAGCAATGAACGCTTTTCGATAGATACTTATAAATAGAACCACAAAAGCAAAGCAGGAAAGGAAGGCTCATCTGCTGCGACGAGCAAAACACGCAGTGTCGCTCCATGCTGGCGATAACTATACTTTTCACAGTGCTTCCAGACGCGAAGGAAATACTACAATAGAAAGTTACTTATCAGAATGAACATTGAAAGTAAGTGTTGGCACAACACGATCAATAAATGCGTTCAGGACCTTTTATTCCTTAGTGTGGAGTTCTGAGCTGCACGCTCTTTATTATTAAAGTGACCATATTAGGTAAGGCACGGTCGCCTTCAATTTTTTAGTCTGTGTACGCAGATGATGTACAAATGAGCTCTAAACCATCTAAAATGTCTGTTTCCGAACGTCAGATAAACTAAATGGGAAAAAGTTTCGAAGCGGGCAGAAGAAAAGGGATTTAAACTGAATCCTGAAAAAAGCACCTGTTTTCTTTGTGTTCTGCTACATCAAAAACTCAATTTTATCATACACATAACAAAACTCAAAAGGAAATGTATAAAAATAACAAAAGTGCTAAAAGTAATTTGCCTCCACAAGTAAGGAGCGGACAAAGGATTCATTTCGAGCTTTAATAATAGTTTCGTAAGATCTCGCTTAGCCCATGGTAGTATGGGACACCTCGGAACCAAAAACCCTTAAAACTGTTAGACCAAGCGTTACACTTGGGGGTCGGGCTTCCACCGGACGAGGCCTGCGCAGAGCTTGTACGTGAAGTGCGATAAGTGGAGGTTGGAACGTCTGCAAACCCACACTGGTTTATAGTATGCTTTAAAAGCCACCTCGATTAACAATTCCCTAATTAGTAATATTTTAAAAGATATGGCTGCTAAAAACTTGTTAAACCTTTCCTCAATTCCTAGACCTTTGTCATTTCAAGTGAGACTGCAAGCTGTACAATTACGGATCTCATTCCAATAAACCTACAAAATCGGTATTACAGACGTTGTTGCCCCTTGACACTTGCCTTGTATTGTTTGTGATAAGTCCTTTAAAAATTTTAGGAAAAAAATGCGTCCAGAGAATTGATTCAACAACAGTTTTTGTATTTACAAGACAAGCACCCTTACAATTGTTTTTACACAGATGCCTCGAAGTCTATTCCGCTCTGTCATGGGCATTTCACGGGACGTACTTTAACAGCACAGAAACAGTGAAGGTTAACACCAGCATTTTTATGGTGGTAGCACGTGGAATTGCGCTAGCATTAACGCACATTATAAAAATTTAAAACACAACCATCCATTGTTTTTACAGACTCTTTGAGGGTTGTCACAGCGTTGAAGACAGGGAGAACTAGTAGATACATGGTTCTAAATAATCTCATCACATCGATAGTGTAGGCCTGTTCTGACAATATCAAAATAATAGTTTGTCGGGTGTCAGGACACAGTGACATTCAGGATTTTGGAGAATGACATTGCTCATAGATTGACTGGTTAGGCAACGCTCCGAAGTGGCACGGACATATCGCAGGTCCCGTGCCAGAACATGAAGCCACTTATACGAAGAGAACTCCGGCAACAATGGCAACAGCAATGGGAGGAAGAAATTCTTAAAAAATCACATTTATCAAAACCACCGTTGGGTCGATATATTGCAGAAAAACGAAACAGATATATTGAAATACCTATGCTCAGACTGAGAATTGTCTACACGTATGGTACTCATTCATACCTATTAAAAAGCAGCGAACCACCAGTATGCAACAGATGTGGAGGACGGATGTCAGTTCTGCATATTTTAATTGAATGTTAACGCTTTGAAGACGCTAGACACCGTTACTTTGCCGAGATTTATATGCCGAGTTACTTTGCCCACAAGAAAGAGTTCGACCTCGCTGTTCCAACCCCAGACAAAGAATGATTTATTTCACATCACAACGGCACCACCGGACACGCATACGCACGTGATTGGATCATTAGCATCACGTGCGTCCCACCGCGACGACATCTAGTAACAACCTAATACACCGCGCACACAGTGCGCGGGTGCTCCACAGAGGGCGCCACTACACCACATCATCTCCCCGTGCAAAAGAAGTTCGCACACTCTGTGCAATACATACTACACACCATTCCCCCGTGCTTAAAAGACTGCATTGCACATGATCCACACAAAAGCACTCAGGCGCTCAGGACAATCCTACATAGTCCCACAAAAGAACTCATCACTTGCACAGGAGCAGTGGAGGTATGACTAACAGAGTCGCGCCCGCTCCTGTAAGTTGCACACACGACACGCAACAGAGTAAGACTTTTTTTGAAAACCCATTAAGAAAAAACCACCCAAAAACACTTTCAATGGTGATATGCGATTCAATACAAGACATGACACGTCCAACATGACACTAGGCATGAACCCTACGTCTGCCCCCTACCGCACATAGTCGCGAAGCCACTGAGGCTGCTTAGTCTTACGGCGTGGACGCGTAGACGATGAACTTGAATTACCTGACGACCCAGACGCCCCCTCATTTTCCCTTGTGTTGTCTACATGGCTATTTGGATCTGTTTGCTCACTATTTTCTTCCTGACATTCTACCGTTTCCTGAGGAACAACGGATCCAGACCTTGCACTGGAAGGAAGCTCTGACAGATCAGAGTCTGTCTGGACACTGGGGTTTGCCCCATCTGTCAACGGTAGACTGGGGGACTGGCTGTCAGAAATGTCTAAGTTAGATGAAGAGTATAAAAACTCTTTATGCCTCGAAGAGAGTTCAACATTTTCAAAGGAATATGGTGCCGAGCCAACCTCAATTCCTTGCGGAACGACTGTGAGTTTCGAAGCGTTCCAGATCTTTCCATCACTGAGCTTAAAGGTGAAAGGTGCAACCTGAGCTTGCACTGTCAACGGCTTACTATACTTCAGAAATCCTTGCTTACGGAATTTTACTTTCACGACATCTCCCACCTTTATGCGGGTCTGCTGCGCACCTTTCCTTCTGTCAAAGTACTGTTTAGCTTTATGCTGCTTCGTGAAGACCTGATTCCGAACATGAGGCAGGAAATTGTCCGATTCTGCTGCCTTTCTACGTATCCTGAAGTTGCTAATATCCACTTTGGAACGAGGCTGACGTCCATGCAGCAAAAACGCTGGAGAAAGACCTGTCACTGACTGTGGTGTGACCCTATACGACCCAAGAAATTGTGTAATGCTTTTCGAAGCATCCTTGCCTTCAAGTCTGGCTACCTGTAAATGTTCTTTGAGAACTCTGTTAAACCGTTCAATCTGGCCGTTAGCCTGAGGGTAATAATTCGACGAGAACACGTGGCGGATACCTTTCTCCTTTAGATACTCTTGCATTTGTTTGGAGACAAACTGGGGTCCATTATCCGTCACTAAAACCTCAGGGAGCCCTTCCCGACTGAAAGACCAGTCCAACAACTTAATGACATCCTCAGTTGAAATGGAATTTGTGCCCAGAACCTCAGGCCACTTAGAGTAGTAATCGACTAGTGTAACAAGAAATCGGGGGTACGACACATCTAACGGACCGACGATGTCCATTCCCAACTTTTGCCAAGGCCCTTCAGGCCATTCCACTGGCTGCAACGGAGCTACATGAGGCTTAGCAGACTTGTCTGCCAGCTGACAAACGTGACAATGCTTTACATGTTCTTCAACATCGCGATCCATTTGAGGCCACCAGTAACGTTCTCGGAGAAGTTGTTTCGTACGTACTATTCCTTGATGATTTTCATGTGCTAACTGGAGGAAGGTAGGTACAAGTACACAAGGGATAACTACACGGCCATCACGCATGAGTAAACCGTCCACCACAGAACGTTCATCCTTCACATGAAAATAAGCTGTTAATTCACTGTGTACTTTTTTCTTATCGGGCCAACCCTTGGACACATACTCTGCTACCTTCTGCAACGTCACATCTGCCTTCGTTGCCAGCTGCACGGTTTCTTTATCGACTACTGATGTTACTAGTGACACTATCTCTTCCTCCTTAACAAGTTCTTGACCGGTCTGAATGGGTAATCTCGATAGAGCGTCAGCCACCAGATTTTCTGACCCTTTGCAGTACTCGATGTCAAAATTGTAATACAGCAAACGAGCTGACCACCGTGAAATCCTCAAAGGTCTGCGACCTGAGTCTCCTGCGGCTAACAAAGCCACTACAGCCTGATGGTCAGTTCTAAGTGTGAACCGTCTGCCCCAAAGAAAAATGTGCCACTTTTCACACGCGAACAAACAAGCCAGCGCTTCGCGCTCTCCCACAGAGTATTTTCTCTCAGTCTCGGACAAAGTTCTAGAAGCAAAGGCTACTGTTTCAAGCCTACAACCATACCGCTGCTGTAGTACCGCGCCAATTCCCACATCAGATGCGTCGGTAGTAACTACTACAGGCAAGTCAGGATTAAAGACCTTCACGACAGGAGAACAAGTGAGGTACGCTTTCAACTGATCAAAACTGCGCTGAGCATCATCAGACCAACAAAATGTCTGACCCTTCCTGAGCATGAGGCGCAGTGGTTCAACTATCTCTGCATAGTTCTTTATGAAGTTGGCATAGTATCCTGCAAGACCTAAAAATGATTGTAGTGACTTTATGTCCGTAGGAGCCGGAGCATGTACTATAGCTTTTACTTTGCTTTCCAAAGGTGAGATGCCCTCAGCCGAAATCTTGTGACCCAAAAAATCAAGTTCTTTGACCGAAAACAGACATTTGTCGTTCAACTTCATGCCACTGTTTGCTGTACATGTTAAGACTTCAACCAAGCTCGCGTCATGCTCAGACTGAGTCTTTCCCCACACAAGAATATCATCAAGATAGCAAACGACATTTTTGCAATTCTTCAAGATCTGAGACATCAGTTTTTGAAAAACCGCAGGCGCCGACGCCAGACCAAAACACACCCTCTTAAACCTGAATAAGCGTTCATGAGTCACAAAGGTAGTTAAGTCCCTACTTCCCTCTTCCAGCAACAACTGATGATAAGCCGACGCTAAGTCGAGCTTAGAAAAACAAACAGCACCATGAAACATCTGCAACAGCTCTTCAACATGCGGTAAAGGATACCCATCAATGATAATTGCCTTATTCGGTTCCCGGAGGTCTACACACAGCCGAATGTCACCGTTCTTTTTCCGGACGACGACGAGTGGCGAAACCCACTCCGAGGCATCGACACGTTCAATGACATCATTGTCCTCCAGGCGTCGCAGCTCGCTGGACACTAGATCACGGAGAGCAAGAGGCAATCGTCGTAGCTTAGATGCAACTGGAGTCACACCTGGCCGCCGTTGGATCTTATGCGAGACGTCTTTGACAAGACCCAACTCGCCGTTGAAGAGATGTTCGAAACCCGAGGGCACGTTCACGGGACACTGCACTACACACACCGATGCTAGTCGACACGTAAGAGACGCACCGTCGATCTGAATACCCAATTGCTGGATGGCGTCGAGTCCCAAAAGCGATGTCCCTTTGTCTGTGACATAGAATGTGACGGAGCAAGACCGTTGCAAGACTTGAACAGGAGCTTGGAATGAGCCGCGGATGCCGATACGCTGCTTGGAAAAATTCCACAATTCGACGGAGGCGTTCGACAAGGCATGCTGTTTACTGAAATGACGCTTGAAATCTTCGGCCGTCATCAACGACACGGATGCTCCGGTATCGACCAAGAGTTGCATGGTCACTCCACTGACTTCGGCTTGTACGGCTAAGTCCTTTCTCGGAGGATTGTTGACGCTGACTTCCGCTTGGACGACTAAGTCCTTCCTCGAAGAAGTGCTGACTGTTAAGACGGAAGATCTCGAAGATGAGTTGATCTCCGTGGATGTTGGATGCTGTGCAGGTTCCGGTGCCGGAGCGAAGCCCGTAGCTTCCTCCGAAGAAACTCGATGCACTGGTGCCGGCTTGCGACACATCGACGCGAAATGTCCACACTTTTGTACAAGAGTTGCAGCGCCGATTTCTGGCTGGACAATTTTGAAATGCTGAATTATGCCATATATTTCCTTATCGTTCGCACAACTGAAGCTTGCCTGCAAACTTCTTCGCCTGGACTGTACCGCGAAACTCTGCAGCTGACTGCGAATGGAAACGTCCATCTTGGGGGCCACCATCTGGCCTTCCCGAACCCGGTGGAATGACGTCACGGCCTCCCCGGCTGGCCAGGACATCTTGAATTCCTGTGCCGCCATCTTGAGTGCGCCGGCCTCCCCGGCGGGCCATGCCATCTTGATTCTCCACGCCGCCATCTTGAGCGCGGCGGCTTCCCCGACTGTCATCTTCCGCGACGCCACCTTCTCCTCGTCGACCTACTGCTTGTACTTGATGATGCGAACCGAAGGCTTGATTCGCCAACGACAAAGACTCAAAACTGCGACCAATCTCTTCAGCTTTCTCCAAAGACAACATTTCACCATGCGCGAGCAGCTTTTCTCTAACTTGGGGGTTAGACGTTCCATGAATAATTTGATCTCGGACGCGCTCCGCGTACGTCAGACCGAACTTGCAACGTACGGCTTTCTCCTTTAGAACGGTCACGTATTCTAAAAAGCTTTCCCCCTGTAATTGACGACGACTTGTGAACTCGTGTCGTTCAACAAGCGTGTTTGTAGACGCGGCGAAGAGCCTGTCAAGCTGCTCCACGAGTTGGTCGTATTTCGAAACGGCCGAAGCCGATGATGCGGTCACACTTGAGTCGGACGGGGAGTCTGTCACGTTAGGGTTGGTCACATTAGAGTCGGTCACGTTACTGGCGGCGTCCCTCCTTGCTTCCTCCTGCTCCGTCTCGGCAAAATACTTCCGTTGCCACTCCCTACCCAAAACACTGACGAGCGCCGACGCGTGCCGTCCGTCGCTCCGCTCGCTGCCGCCAGCCGCCTCGAGATGGGCCTGAAACAATTTTTTCCAGTTATGCCACGGAATCGGAGGCGGCCCCGGCAATTCGAGGAAAACGGGCAGGTTATCGAAGAGGCCCATGCTGCCAAGTAGGAAGGAGAGAGACGCAGGAGCAGAAGCAGAAGAACGAAGTAGGGCGAGGCCTAGGCGATGGTTCGACGAGCGTCAGCACAAAAGAACGCTAGGCCTCGCGACGCCAGACGGGCCAGATAGTCACACTCGAGCGAGATCAAACAACGCACTCACTTTTTCATTCTGCCGGAACCGTCGGCGATGTCGCTGTCGCAGCAGAAGAAAAGGATCCCATCCTCGTCGCCGAAAGATGTGTCGTGGGCGACGGCGAGCGGCCTCGGCGGCGACGGGAGCAAAGGCGCAGCGCGCCGGCCCACGCACAAGCCCACAAGAAAGAGTGCGACCTCGTTGTTCCAACCCCAGACAAAGAATGATTTATTTCACATCACAAAGGCACCACCGGACACGCATACGCACGTGATTGCATCATTAGCATCACGTGCGTCCCACCGTGACGACATCTAGTCACAACCTAATACACACCGCGCACACAGTGCGCGGGTGCTCCACAGAGGGCGCCACTACGCCACAATGAAGACCTTTTCCGGTTTTTCCCTCCTCAGAGTAGTGTGTTATCTATTGAAATAAACTTGATAATATGTTCCCCCCGTATGTAAAGATATTGCCTGCCCGAATCCTCAATGGATTGTTCGAGGACAATTTGTCCACCCCTTATTCCAATATTGTAATTGCTACCAATGCCTCCCATAGTGATGAAAAGGCTGGAGTCGGAATATTCTCCCACTCCCTCGATAGGTGTTTTTCAGCTAAGTTACCTGATTACACTCCTGTGTTTCAGGCGGAATTGTTGGCAAATATTTTGACTTTTCGAAAACCTCGAGAATTGATTTTCACGTGTTGTTATTCTTTCTGACTCCCTCTCTGTGTGTTCCAGATTAACATCCGAAAAATATTCTTCAATTATCCGCACATTCCGTTCATTTGTTCCTCATCAGCTTTGTGAGGTTAGGGTAGTGTGGGTTCCAGTACGTGCAGGAATCGAGCACAATGAAGTGGCTGATCAAGTAGCCAGTATGTCTCTTGGTGGCGCTGTAATCGTGCAATGTCCAAATGATAGCTTTCTATTGGGGTCGAGATTTAAGCATTTACTAGCACTCCAGACTTATCGGCGAGACGCCCTTCTCTCTTCTAGAGGTTATAGCCTCCTTCGTCATGTATGGAAGCCGATGTTTTCTGAATCAAGTATACCCGAGGCAGCGATCACTAAACTTCGGTGTGAAATTCCAGCATTAAATTTTATCTTTATTAATCTTGTCTGGCTCCATCTTCGCAATGCCCTTGCTGCGACGAACTGGAGAATATAGAACATTTCTTTTTTAATTGCTGCAGCTTCTCCCTAATGCGACGCATGCATCTGGAGGGAACCTTTAGGCACCTCCACCATGCGCTATCTAATTCCGAGGTTCTGTTACTAGGCGCTTCCGCCCTAGGAGTCTGCCACAGGGAAGTTGTGTCCGCCCTTCACTCTTGTATTGCGTCGACAGGCTGGTTATCCTGCTAGCCAGCTAAGCGTTCTCGTTTATTTATTTTTCGTCCTGACACTACTTTCATATAATATAATCATACACAAAAATACTTTTGAGATTTAATTACCATAGGTCACATCCTCTGTACCGTAATTTCCGGTGTATAAGTCGCGTTTTATTCTGAAATTTTCGTTGGTGCGTCTTATCCACGGTGCGACTTATGTATGAAATAAATCGGGTTTGCGGCGGCTGCGCCTCGCCAGCGCACGTTGAGACACAGCTCTATGGTGTAAATGAATCCGAAGCCCACCGCTACAGCGTTTCTCATAGCCCATTGTCGCTTCGGGACGTTAAACCAAAGAATTTGCAGCTTTTTCTAGTCAAAAACAATGATGACGGCCTGCGACAACCATACGCCACTTTATGCATTGCGCAGTAACTCCAGTACAGAATAAATTCAAAGTAACATCAAACTGCGTTGCAAAAACAAAATGCAGCTTATAAATTATTACAGACCTACACGGAAGGAGGTACACGTGCTGCTAGTTTTTTAAAATGACAGCTTGCTGATAAGTTTCGATTTTCGGGCCGCTTCTGTTCGCGTCACTTCCTTCGACCATGACACCTTTATTCGTCGATTTACAACAGCGCGCAAGAGACGCACGATGTTTGGAGAGGTGGCCAAAGGGGTGTCCGACTCTTGGGACTCCATTTCTACACAAACTGCTGTGGCCGGGCTGATATAGCCCCAAGTAATCCGGTTCGCGAGTGGTGACGATGTTGGCGAACAAGACATCAGTGAGTCGGAGGACGACAGCGATGCGCCGGCGGACACCTAGTTGAAGTTGCTGAATTGTTTCTTTGTTAGCAAGTCAGAGGAAGAAGACTGCGATGATTTAGCCTAAATGCCGTTTATTGAAAGCTCCATTTACTCGATGTAAGTACATGCCATCTGTGTGCGTCACTAAACCATTTTTGAGAAGTTCTGTCTAGAATTTGGACGGTATATGCACGTGTCTAGCCATCCCTAGGGGGATGCGTTCATAGGCGGCGGCCGCCGCAACCATGTACTTTCGCTGCACTTTTTAACGATATGATTCGTTATCAGTACCTAATTAACAAGTGCGTCTTGTATGCCAGTGCGTCTTATACACCGGTGCGACTTATATACGTTTTTTTTTCTGAAAAAACTGTCATTTTGATGGGGGTGTGACTTATACGTTTTTTTTCCGGAAAAAACTCATTTTGAGGGGGTGCGACTTATACAAAGGTGCGAATTACAGACCGGAAAATACGGTAGGTACGAAGCCTCTTGGGCAATTCCCGCGTGGGTATGTGTCATGAGCTGCGGCAACTAACCTACCGACCAAGAACTACCCAGTGGGCAAGTCATGGGGTTCTTAAGCCTGTCGTCGGACGGCTAGAACCTCGGTGTTCAGCGGCCGCGGTAGGACGACCAGGCACCTCGTCCCCACCGTCTGCTGGTTAGCCTTTACAACGTGTAGAAGTGCGGCCGCCCTCTCTCTGCCTACGCCTCTGCTTCTGACATCGCAAGGCCACTGCATCCGTGATGCCTGCAGCGCCCTACCCACGTGTGCCTCTCCGACATCAGCAATTTCTGCCCCTCGTATGACTGAACCAGCTTACATTTATAGCATTTACGGCGAGTGCTCGTATTTTCCCCTTTCCAGCTGCCGGGGCGTTTCCACTGTCTTCAAGGCAGCGTTTTATTGTGGTTTTCATGCGCTACGGCTTTTATTTCATGAATTCTTATGAATCTGTGTATTTCCGTCTTCAAACTGTTTCCCATTAGCTCGTCGTAAGTTTTCGGTAACCTAACATCACAAATTGGCGTGCGCGACAGGACTGTTCTTTAACACCCTGGAGAGTGAGACCCAAGCGAGCGGAAAAGATTTACGGTTAAGATTTCAAGATGCGGATCAAAGAATTAGAAAAACTCGTTGCCGAAGGAATTAAGGCAGGATTCAAGGGAGCAGAGTTCCGCATGTGGGGTTAGGGCGAGCACGCTAAATTTAACGCACAACGGGAAGCGCAACGACAAAGTCTGAAGGCAGGGTGCAAAGCGGAAATGCAAAGATTAGAAGCAAAGTATGAAGCAGAAAAAAAGCTAAGAAAAAGTGGATAGCCATGCTAAACGGGCAGATAGCTGTTCTAAAATATTTACGAGGAAGGCGGCTGATGCCTCTTCGGTGGTATACCTAGTTGAAAGTCATCTCAAGGTGGACGAAATTGGCGAAGCAAACAGTGAGCGTCATCTTCCAAAGCCAGGAAAGACCGAGAGAGCACGTCATAATGCTTACGAAATGACGTTCAAGTGTGTAGCAGAATACTCCCAAATAATATTCATTGAGGAACCGAAAACCCCAATTTCACCTTCCAAAGCAAAATATTGCAGCATAAGGTTGTATGTACACCTCCTGTATTTACACCTCATGGCACTTTACTATCTGAAAACATGGTGAAAGAGCCAGGCACACGGGAAGCACCAAGGTGTTGTTTCGGGAAAGAAAATACGGAAAAACCAATACAAGCCTAAGAAAAGGAAGAGGCGCTCCTTTAGGAAGGGCTCGACAAACCCGAATATCCGTCAAATACAGCAGATCCATAAGCACATCAGAAGGATGTTGACCACATTATAATTTTTTGTAGTGGAAGCAACTCAAGCCCATGGCACATGTTGAGATGCTGCGCGAGATCAGCTCCGCAGGGACACAGTATCAGCCCTGGCCTAGATACATTAGCTTTTTGAGTGGTGAACCGACTGTTAATAGGCGCTCATCCGCTGGTTTCCACTCACGTATCTGAACATCAGGACCAAGTCGGAGAGACTTCAAGAACTGTACTGAAATACCATGGTTTGCGTATGCCAAGCTGCGTAGCATACAAATCTTCATAAGCGAGAAGAGTGCCTGGTTTTCTGATAAAGCCCCGGCGCCTCAACCTTCACCGCCAGCTCTGTTAGAAACAGAGAAGGAAACAAGACGCGCAGAACGAATCGGCTTTACACGGCACAAAAAGATCATGGACTTTCATTGACGAGTTTGCTAACCCCAACATCGTAAAGCGCCTACTTCAGACCGCCCTCGATTATGCCAAACCATTCCAGCTACATAAATGGACTTTTGGGCTGTGACAGCTACCCTCAAGAAATCCAGTGCTTCTCTTCGCAACACTTATTGGTTAGGTCCACATTTTCACTCTAGCTTCCAACTACCTGCGAACAGTGGTGGACATTTTCTAATATTCCGGCCGCAATACTTGTAATATTTCTCTGGAGAATATTCTAAAGAGGAGGGTAATGTGCTGAGGAACCTGTCTTGCGATCCGGCCAATGCGCTAAATAATGGTGGAAATCTTTGAGCCAGGAATCCCTGACGAGAAAGCAGTGGAGGAAGAGGAAGGTGTGCTCGGAAAGGAGTAGGAGGGCCCAGCGGGCAAGTCATGGGTTTCCTAAGCCTGTCATAGGACGGCTAGAACCTGGGTGTTCTGGGGCCTTCCCTGGTGAGCCTTTACAACGTGTAGAAGTGCGGCCGCCCTCCCTTCGCCTTCGCCTCTGCTGCTGACATCGCAACGCCGCTGCCTCCGTCATGCCTCCAGCGCCTTTCCCTCATGTGCCCTTCCGACATCAGTAATTTCTGCACCTAGTGAGACTCAGCAAACTTTAAATTACAACATTTACTGCTACTACTCGTATTTCTTCTATTCTCCCCTTTCCTGCGGCCCGGACGTTTCCAGTATCTTCTATGTCAGCGCTTTATTGTGGCTTTCACGGTATAGGTCTATCTTTTGATGAATTTCTATAAATATGTGTGTTTCCCTCTTCAACCGGTTTTCTAATACCTCATCTTGAGTCTTCAGTAACCTCACATCAAACCCAGAAAAAGAGACTAAGATCACATCGGACGCTTCTCAAAACGGCCTAAGGTCGGCTCTCCTGCAGTGGTGCAGGGAAACACGGAAACCGGTCGCCTATGCCTCGCGAGTACGGACGGATAGCCAGAAAAGGTGCTCTCAAATTAAAAAACAAGCAGTCGTGGTAGTATTTACGTACAAAAGTTCCACCATTTCGCGTACGGGCCCACGATTATCCTGGAAACTGATCGGCACTCATTGATAGCAATATCGCAAAACGCCATTGGCGAAATGCCGCACGGCTGCAGAGTTTCATCATTCGGCTGTTGAAATGTGATTTCCAACTCCAGTTCAGATCAAGGAAACAACTGGGGCTGGCGGATATGCTTTCACAGGCTGGAGTCAGCAGACCTCAGAGGGACGAAGAGAACGAAAACGTGCAAGTCCATGCAGTAAGAGTCGTTTCAGCGCTCGTCAGCGAGGCGAATCTAGCGCGTTCACGCCCCAAACGAGCAAACACATTCACCTCATTTTCATCATGAAAGCCTTAAGGAATAACAGGCCGATAGAAGGACCACCTAAGCTCATCGGAGATGAACTCACTGAGATAAACGAACTGGAGTTCAAAGGTTGGAAGGTCGTCATACCAAGAAATATGCGGCCGGAGATAGAGCGGATAATACATGACCGCACATGGGGCTAGACAAGTGCAAATCACGAGCTCGACTGGTCGTTTTTGGCCATAAACGAACGGACACATTGATTCTTTTGTGAACACATCCGCAGCTTACAGAACGTATGCCAATCAAGAACCATGTGACCCCGTTCTGATGCGTCCTGTTTCTGAGGACGCATGGTAAAGAGTCGGTGTAGACTTGTTTGAATATTGCGGCAGCCCGTACGTTTCAAACGCGACGCGTTGTCATATCCGGGACGTAGAATTGCTGTCCGGCACATGCTCTGCCACTGTCGTTTCGAAGTTAAGCACGATGTTCGCGAGGTATTGCATTCCCATCAAAGTATATACCGATGGAGGGCCCCCATTCAGCAGCCGAGAGTTTTGCAACTTCGGAAAAAAATATGGCTTCAAGCCCACAATTCCCACCCTACATTTCTCCCTCGAGTGAACTGGGAGAAAAAGGTGTTTAATCGTTATAAGAATTCTAAAGCACTTCGGAAGATAAGAAGGTTTTTTGGCTGGGTTTGCTGAATTACAGATCAAACCCTCTGGTTGATGACCAGTCATCAGGCGAGCTGCTCCAAGGGCGATAACTGTGGACTGCACTACCAGACTTCAAAGGAAACAGCAGGCCGGTTTGTCAAAAAGAGACAGCAGACATTGCCGCCGGGAAAACACTTTACGCTCTTGCATGAAGCACAGGTCGTTCACGTTCAAGAAGACACTTGCGAAATGAAGGCAAAGGTAGTCAACAGGATGCAGCATAGCTGTTGAATGGTTACCCTAGAAAATGGCAACGTTGTACGACGTAACCGCCAACATCTGCTTGCCGCCAGATAATTCTTCAACGGGGCTGAAGACAGATCGTCAGACGGGAAATCGGACGGTGATACAGAAGGCCGAGGTCAACCTCCCCAAGCCGTCCGTCTACCTCCATCCAAGAGTTGAGGAGGTCAACCCGGAAGAGGAGAACCCCGGGGCGACTTTCCTACGGCAAAAACTTTGTTTAAGGCGCATGTCACGGATTGTCCAACTGAGTGTTGCGTTACCATACTACATTTTTTTTATTCATGATAAGAAAGCAAGATCTTTTGGCAGTCAAATCTTGACCGATCATGACACGTGTGTGTCTGTTGTTATGATGGCGCATTCTCTGTGAACATCTCGCCGGTTTGACGCTTCACTTCACATCATTAAATACTGCTTCCGAATAAACCAACTTGTTCATTTCCTGCTTGAAGCTGGCTCGCTCGAGTCCCGTCAGGCTAGATATGTATGTTTTCATGAAAACTTGAGTGGCGCGAAAAAAACAGGTTCTGTTTTTGTTGTTTTCCAGAAAATTATGAAAAATTAAAAAAAGATGATTCTGCACAGATCTATAAAAAATTCCACGTACTCCTTAATGTGAAAGCTATAAAGATCTCTCATCAAATTCGAAAGGCGACCGACGTTGCGGCGAATATACGACTAAAACCAAACTACCACCGCTGTAAAAAAATACTGAACGAAATATACACAGAAACATGTTCGAGCTGCATCCAAGTGTGTTAACTACAGCACGAACCCTGTACCATGCCGCGATGGAACAAGAGAAGGGGGCCGGTAAAAAGCACACGGGCTCATGGGTACGTCGTCTGCTCCCGCCACTTCCGTTTCGAGAGCTCTCCTGGTCTCCCGTATGCCGGCGGCTTTCACGCGTGTCTACGCGTTGTTTGTCTGTTTCCACAGAAAAAAAGCGCCCATGCATCCTCCATTGAATGAATAACAACGATTAATCTTACTAGGAGCTTCTCTGAAAGGTGAGCACTCCATGACAAATAAACAACACGCACACACGGATGTGAAAGTTGCCGGCGTACAGGAGGCCAGGAGAGCTCTCAAACCGGAAGTGGCGGGAGCAGACGACGTACCCATGAGCCTTCCGTCTTTTTACCGGTCACCTATTGTTCCTCATGAAAGGCGAACGTGACGCCACCGCAAACACGATGCAGCAGCGAAGAATTCTTCGATAATCGCTGTCTTTCGCCTTCAAATCACTTGAAAAGCGGACGTTCCCGGTGAATTTTTCCGTTTGCACTGAAACGAATGTGATTGTTTCATGCCGCATCACAGAGGCCTCGGCAGAGCTTCCCCTCTCAAAATCTTCGCACGATTTTACCTCAAATCATTTATTTAAAAAGTGGTTACCTAACTCCAGATTACTCGTATCACAACAAATTTCTCCGTAGGAGCTCTGTTTTTTCTCAACGCCAGCATTGTTGAAAAAAAATACTTGTTTGTTTTCTCTGAACTCATTTTGTTTTGTTTTGTTTTCAACTGCTCGCATCTGTAATCACAATACGGAGTGCTGGAGGCAGCGACGCGCACATCTAATACCGCCTACAACAAGCTGTTGGCATACCGGAAACTTACGCCGGAGAACGCAGTCTGATGTGATCTCCGCAGACGTCTGAACTTGTCTACAGTCTTCGCGGGGAGCGGCACCGTCCAGGTCCTCCACACACTCAGCTCACATTACAATATCGTGTTATCCACATCGAACCGCCCATGCGTGTTCCTGGAGTCCGCATTTACCAATCAGTTTCCAATACGGGCACAGTCAAAACCGTCTCTCGTGTTCCCTCCTAATAAGTCGCCTTATTTCGCGAATTGCGATCCACCACCACAGCCTTTAGTAGCGGAACCTCATCCGGCTACTGGAAGCCATTATTAGAAGCTGTATCACGTGAGTTGCTCCATACCTACACCTCAAAAAAGCTGAACAATATAAATTGAATTCAGAATACGCAAAGCATTCCCATCACGGCATCCACCGAACGTTTCATGGCTATGGGTGTCCATAATACTCTAATGAAACTCTGTTCAGCGCACTTTGAAGAACCCCACTTTATCGAAAGTATTCCGGAAATCTCCACTACGGCGCGAGACGACGCACAGGTGTACGTTCGGCGTGTAAAAGCGCCAAAATTTGATTTTTGTGCTTCCTGAGTACGAAGTCTAATGTACCTAAACAGCTGTGTGTTACCCCACGCGGGTGCAGTGGTTTGTTTCACCGTAGGTATCATTACAATCCCCCTCCCACCACCCACACGTATACATGCGCTGACACGCACGTACACACACATGCATGCGCTCGGACACACGCACACATGCATTACGTGCTCAGGCACACACGCGCGCACGCACACATGCTCACACACACAGGCATCGCTTACACACACATGTACGCATGCGGTAACACACACACGTATGCACTCACGCACACGCACATACACGCACACAAACTTGCAAGCACGCATGCGTTCACACACACACAGACACGCACTCATGCGCTCTCACACACACAAGCACGCGCACATACACGCACGCACGCATGCACTGACACACACACGAACGCATGCGCTCACACACACACACACACACACGCACATGTACACTCACACGCACACAAATACGCAGGCATGCGGTCACACACATATATGCACACACAGACGGACACACACGCACACACATGCATACACTCCCAAACACACACACATTCACGCAAACAAGCACGCATGCGCTCTCTCTCTCTCACACACCCACGCATGCATGCGCTCACACAGACACGCACACACAAATACGCACACGCGCGAATGAGCGCGCACACTCACTCACGTACACACACAGGCACACATATACGCACGCATGCGCTCACACACATGCACACGGATACACACACGCACGCAAGCAATCTCTCTCACACACACACACACACATGCACACACAAGCACACACATGCTGCTCACACACACACATGCACACACGCACACACACACTCACACACACGCAAACACACACATGCACGCAAGCGCTCACACACACGCACGCACACACGTGCATACACAAGCAGACACATACGCACGCATGCGCTCACACGCACACATGCACACACACGCACACACACAAAAGGACGCATGTGCACACACAAACGCGCATGCGCATGGATGCATACACTCACGCATACATGCACACCCACATACACCCACGCACACATGCGTCACACACACACGCACGCATGCGGTCACACACACACGCATCCAAGCTCACACGCGCACGTACACACGCAAGCACACAAATACGCACGTCTGCGCTCACACACACATACGTACACGCACGTACACATACGCTCTCATACGCTCACACACACATGCACGCGCCTATACACGCAAGTACGCATGCGCTTTCAAACACACCGTCGCATGCGCTCACACATACACGCACACAAATGCGCAAGCATGCGCTCCCACACACATCTGCACACACACACGGACACACACGCATACACTCACACACACACACATTCAAGCAAACAAGCACACATGCGCGCACACACACACGCACACCCACACACACATGCATGCACTCTCACAAACAGGCACACGCAAATATACACACACGCGCCTTCGCTAACACACACAAACACACGTACACACACAAGCACGCACATACGCACACATGCGCTCACACACATGCACACACACACGAACACACGCACGTACACACGCACGCATGCACCCCCACACACACACACGAACACACATATGCATGCGGTCACGCACACATGCACATGCATACACATACACACGGAAGCGCTCACACACGCACACACACACCTGCACACACAAGCAACACATACTTACGCATGCGCTCACATACACATATGCACACGCGTACACACGCACACACACACACGCACACATACACGTACGCATGCGGACACACAAACACACGCATGCATGCGCTCACGCACACACGCACACCCACACACACAAGCACACATGCACTCACACACACGCTCGCATGCTTACATACACACGCACACACACGTACACACTCAAGCACACACATACACCCGCATGCGTTCACGCACACACACACACAAACGCAGACACGCACACACGCATGCATGCGCTCACACACACACACGCACACAGACGCGCGTGCATGCGCTCACACACACCTACGTACAAGCACGTACACACACACTCG
This sequence comes from Haemaphysalis longicornis, assembly GCF_048455015.1. Lineage (NCBI taxonomy): Eukaryota > Metazoa > Arthropoda > Arachnida > Ixodida > Ixodidae > Haemaphysalis > Haemaphysalis longicornis. The sequence goes on from NW_027526204.1 coordinate 111,383,777, forward strand.
CATGCGCTCACACACACACGAACGCATGCGCTCACACACACACACACACATACACGCACAAGCACACATACTTTTAAGCATTCGAAAATGGTTATATCCCAGCCTGAACGGGCTACATCAGTTTTTCAGTTAGTTTTTAAATGTCAAGCTTATTAGAGAGAAGTGTGCAGTTTGGTGAACAAACAAATATAGAACAAATTGTCAATTAAACTTCTCACGATTAACCTTTGCCGTGAACCGTGGTATGCGCAATGCAACCTTCAGCTACAAAATTCGACACCGAGCAATTCGTAGCAATTTTCTCAGGGTACCGGAAAAGTCAGCCGTCGTGTGTTCTTTACGCTGATTTCATTATCACCATCAAGGTCTTTGCTAAGTGGTGTTTTTATCCGTAATATCTTGAAAGGCCTACTTCTTTGTACCCCGGTGTCCACATTTTGTCGCCAAACAGTGTTACCCCGGAACCATGCTTGTAGTTCGTGCAATGTGATCTAGCTGGTTTAACAATATCGGCACATAATTTTCCTTCTAAAATTGTGGTTGCTGTTGTGTAAGCAGTGGTTGCTGTTGTGTAAGCACCTTCAGTAAATATAGCAATAGGCGGTCTCCACAATTATGATCCATGCCTGGATTCTTCGGCCTACTTTTCTTTCAGTATTGGTAGATCACAAAACTTGGCTACAATCTGAACGAACATTACCAAATAAGGTTTAGAAAATTTCGTTTAAAAATGTTTCATTAAATATTCAACGACACAACAGCGGTCTCACACATACCATTGGAACTGTGGGATTGCTCTCAGGTGCATGTGCACCGGTTTCGTGTGCAGCGCATTCCTTGATATACTCTGCAATTGTCCTGAGAAAGGCTTGGCGCCTACTTACGCTTTCATTTTTAACTGTGCGTATTTTGGTGAGAGAACGAGGGGGAAAACATCTTTATTGTTGATAAAATCTGAATGGAGTCTCGGGAGGAGATGTGCCCATTCCAGGACCTCATATGCCGTGCCAGCCGCTACAGCGCGCTCCACTAGCCGATGCTGGTCGGACAGCGATGAGCTGGACAGGGTGCGCCTCCAGAGCTAAGAAGAGTTGTGAGGATCCGGGTTGGGGACATGGTGGGAGGGGCATCCACCAACGATGTTGAAAAGAGTGCCGTGCACTCCCCAGAAGGGGCAGCTGGGGATGTTAGTTGTGCGGAGTCGTGACAGGCCGTTTTAGGGCGGGGAAAGGTGTTCGTTTGCAAGGCATGGTAGTGGTGTGCCATCTCGATAGATAGGTGTCTGGCCCATCTCGATAGATAGGCCAGACTAGATGTTGGGTCATTTCTGCGTATGTCAGGAGAGGAGTAAATCTCTCCTAGAAGGCGTTTTCTTCGCGTCTCATGCGGTATGTCATTTCTCGCGGGATGTCTATCACCGTCTCTTCGCCTTTCACTCCCAGATGGGCTGCAGTCAATGGACTGCAGTACTGTCGCTGTGCGGGCCGCAGCGTGAACCGTTCCGGCCTGGAATTGCCGCAGGCCTGTTGGCTGTCGGTCACTACTTTTGTAGCTTGTGTAAAGTAGATAGCAAGGGCGATTGCCGTCTATTCAGCTTCAGATGGTAAGTGTTTTTACAGAAGTGATAGCCGTCCTCCTTGGGTGGGGTTATTTCCACGGCGAACGCCGGGAATTAGGCGTATGCTGCCGCGTCTTTGAAGGCCGCGTCATTATCGTGACTGTGCAGTCAGGATGGTCACGCGGCTTTGTGATGGTGTGATGGCCCCCGCGCGAGCGTTACGCCTTCCACTGTGTTACCCATTCAGCGGTGAGGGTTGGACTTGAATGCGTTCTTGAGCAGGTCGTGGGAGGGGCTCTGGAAGTGGACCGTTGTAGCCCGGTGTATTTGTTCCCAATTCCCAGAGGACCCGACAGATTTGGTGAGGGAAATCCGTTCATATGTTCTCTCGTATCTGCAGTGACATTGCCCTTGCTGACCCATTTTACCGTGAGGAACCGCGTACCCTTAGCTTTCACGTGCGTGTAAGCACGTATTCGTAGCAGCGGAGCTGTTGTAGATACAGCCTTTTGGTCTCTCTGGCGCAGGTCTTCTATCACGCAGGGGTAGCAGCTGGTTTCCAGACCCACCGATAGATGGCGCAGTGCCATGGCACATGGCGCACTGGGTGAAAGTGTGTTTATGTTTTTAGAAATACACTGGAAATGAACGGCTACTTTGCCTCGGCTGATACCTTCATTCCTTGCGAAAAGATTTAAATTTTAAACATGTGTTTCTTACTAGTTCAATCCGCTTGAGAAACAAGGAAATATGCGTTAGCCGCGCTAGGGGACCAGAATATGAGAAGAAATATTTGTAAATGCAAACACTCACTGCGACGTTCCGGTTGGGGCGCCTTCGTCTCAGCCTTTTTTGTAATCGACGGCTTGACCGTGCACGTATCTTGTGGCGTTAGGGCTGAAATGTTGGAACAGCACATCCCTCTGTCTTCAGCATCATCATCATCATCACAATCCAAAGCTAGTTAGTGTTCCCTAGAGGACCAAGGTTTCTATCGTATTCCTCCAAAATATTTCTGCCTTACGAAGGCCTCTACGACTTCTTGCCCACAAATTGTATGACTTCATCTGTGTATGTATGTATTAATTGACAATTGGAATGGGGAGATCCACCAGCAGGCGTAACTTGTCTCGCCTAAGGGATGACACCGGCACACCTGCTTGTGTAGGGGAGGTGGGGTAGGAAGGAAAGAGTACACAAGAGTAGGAGGATAGGACAGTTATCGGTATTCTTCTGTGTCTACTCCAGTTTCGTGATAGCCCCACTGTACCCGGATGAAAAACCTGTTCTCAGCCTCTACCTGACCGGTATACATCTTCGACATCCTTTTCGCACCTGACTGCCCCAGTCCTACAGTTGGCCGACATTTTCCTCTATTGGCCCGTATTCACGGGCATTCACTAAGTTGGGGCTGACTAAAATTAGTAGCCCCAAACTACTTAATCAAGACTTCCAAAAGTAAGCGACCACTAGGCCCCCACTTACCGAAACCGTATTCACGTCACCACCCAAGTGTGTTGACTAGGTAGTCAAGCGGTAGTCGCGACTGTTACGTATTAGGGTAAGCGGCGGAAAATGAGATAAAAATTTGAAAATAGTGAACATTTTTGTTATTTCGTTCGATACTATTAAACATCACTACAGGAACTTTCTTTTGGGTACAAGGTACGTGCAACATAAATATGGCCTTGTTGCGACTGTTAAAAAGTTTATTTTAAAAACAAATAAAAAATTCACCAAATGTCTCATTTTGCCCCAACCTCAGGGGCAAAACGAGACACTGCGCGGGGCAAAGCGAGACAGTGTTAAAAAATTTCACCCCTTCAGTTCTTGCAATTGAAGCCTTTGACATTCGCTTCGTTGGCCCCCACGCAGTCTTCATGAGCCCAGCCTTCGCACTCCTCGCACTGAATACAGACAGATCCCTGCGCTGTGCAGCTCCAGAACTCCTTGCACGTCAAACACCGGCAATCCTTCTATGTGCTTCTGTTGTCCTTCGTTGAACTTTTTTACTTCACTAGCTTATTCAACGAATGGAGGCTGGATACGTTCTCACGCATCTAGGCCTCCTTTTGCCATTTTGGTGCAAATTTGCACGGGTGTTTTGTTGATTAATTTCAACTTTTCAGCCTCGTTTTGTAAAGCGATGGCTTTAAAACTGTGCTAAATTAGCATTTTTAGCGTTTTTTTAAATTTCGGTATTATAGAAATGTCATTAACGCTGACTCCTGTCGCAGTAGGTTCGTCATTCTTTTTGGTGTTACTCGGTGAGGTATTGTGGATGTTCTTGTCTACAACTTTCTGCACTGCCGCTTCACGGGCGCACCACGGCACGTCGAACTCGGGGTCATCTAAAAGAGCACGTGGAACTGGCCGAACACTACACTTCTGAAATCCAGTAGTAATGTTGCGGATGTTGCCGGATGTTTGGCAACATTTGTCACTTATCCGCCAATGAGGTACATAGTGCTTCCCTTGATACGATACTTAAATTTGTAAACAAATTCAATGCCTTTTTTCGAGTTTTGCCCCTCTCATAAGCCCGAATTCAAAAAATGTTCCTATTTGGTCTATGGCACCAAATGAAGAACACTTTTGGTGGCATGTAGCTAGTAGTAGAGAGGAACCGCGTAAATACTTACATTGCTGTACTGACAGCGGTGTACCTTGATGCACGAATCATAAAATTTTGCAGAGCAGAATTTCTCCCCTTTTTTGGCGGGTCATAAACACACTGGCATCAGCCGTGCAATATTTCCCATGCATACGCTGCGATAGATAAATAACTTTTAGAACAAAAAACATGCATAACTACCGTAGTGCATCGCTGAAAGAGAGAAACACAGAAAAAGTACCTTTTGTATTGGCTATAGAGGGCGGGAAACTCAAAATGTCGCGTTTTACCCCGCGTCTCATCATGCCCCCGCCTCACCGAAAGCAAACGGTGCGAAAACGGAAGACTGGGCGAGTTGGTACTTGTTCATTAACAGCGCTACCGACACAGACAAAAAGAACAGAGCACAAACACGCCGTGTTTGTGCCCTCTTCTTTTTGTCTGTGTCGATAGCGTTGTTAATACGAACAAACGGTGCGCATGTTCAAAGGAGATTTCCCCCTAACAACGCGGCAGTGGCTGTGGCCACGGGTAAATATATGCCTCACCATCCAACTTCTCTCGTTTCGGAGGCGCTGTTGTTTCGGTTTTCATTGCCTCTCTTGTGGTCCCGCTTCCCGTCAACAACAATCCGTTGCTTGCGCTCCCGTGCTTCTGTATTAGCCTGTTGTGTGCGCAATCCTTGATACACAGTGGCCGTTTGCAGAGTTTTAAATCACCTAAATTGTTGCAATATCGCTTGAATTCGCATTTAAATGGCCGCCGTGTTGCGTATTCTCAGTGCATTCCGGAAGCGATCGGGGACGACAAGAATACACGGTTGCTTGGCCGGCGCGGTGACGAAAACATGTAATTTCATTCTACATCCATCCGTCGCCGTGAGCAACCAGATGTTGGCTGAGGGCGGCAAAAATAACAAAAGTTAACAAATTGCGAAGACCCCGCCACCCGCTCCTCTTGCTCCCCCCTCTCTCTTCAGCTAACACGATCTAACTGACCTACCCTTGATTCTATGGAATGCCTCTGTTCTTGCATGTTTTTGTAGTCCACGGGAGAGTCCATATTAGAGTGGAGGGGGCGCGCTGCCGCGCCTACAAGTTTAGCTGACAGAGAGATAGACACATAACTGTATTAAAAGGAGGTGCCTCTTGTCCTGCGCCCCGGGTATGGAGCTGAGGGCCAACTCTGCCCATTCAGTCAGCTGTCGCTGTTCTTGAGCGGTTGAGTCGGCCAGCTACTATTCTCACTTGGCGAAGGTGGCGGGAGGTGTGGGCGGGATTCTGGGTGCAGGCGCAAAGTGTTTGATACATGTCCGGGTATTCCCCGTAGTGCGGACACTGTGGTATGCGCTCCATTTATCGGAGTTTGTATATCATGTAAGGAGTGGGAATCGTCCGTGTCTGTATTTGTCGAGGTACAGCTGAGTTCTGTCGTGTTAGTCAACTGTGAGGGGAGGAAAAGAGCCAACAGCTATCTGGAAAGGCATGCCTCCAAACGAGCTTCGCGGCTGTCTCAGGGCAGCATTATTCTCGGATACCATGGGATGGTGCCAGGCTGTTGAGTTCGAGTGCGAGAGCATTAGCGCGTTCATTTCTGAGATGCGTTCATGCCCTGGGGCCCAGAGCAGCCTGAATCGAGTTGAGCTACTCTGTATCCTTTTAAGTGCGAAGCACTTCTTAGTCGGGCCTACTCCTGCTTCCACCGCCGTCCTCCGTCCGCAGCCTAGCAACGGAGCTAGCTACCGTGCCTAGCAACGGCGCCGGATTTCCGACGCGTGAGGGCGCTCGCATAGCGCCTCCTCTCCCCCCTCGCCTACTCTCCTAAAGCCCCTTTACTACTCTCCAGCTCGCAACACCCTCTCTCGGCACGTGTTTTTCTTTCTTTCACTCTTCCTTATATATATATATATAAAAACTTAACTTCATTACCCGTAGTAAAAATAGAGCCTAACCACACCCCTATGCCTCCTTTGGCGTTGTAGACTGCCGACCTATGTTTCTGTATTTCCTCAACGAGCCCCTCATTTTCTTACGATATTATTCTGCGAAAGCCTAGCGAGGGTCTCGGTTCTGGCAGCCTTGATGCCTATGTAGCATAAGAGGGCTACCGGCCAGTTACCCGCTCATGACAGGCTGTAGACGTTTGAGTCACGCCCCGGGGGTTGAAAAGAAGGTCCCCTTCTCCCCGTGTAGTCAGAGTGGCGCTGGCTACCACCCTCAAGCGTCAGATACACCTCTAGTAAATATAAATAGCCCAGAAAGTGAAGGAGAACACAGTCGCCCAGATAGCCGAATTGGTAAGGCATTCGAGATCTAATCGAAAGGCGTGGGTTCGGTCCCCACTCTGGGCGCGTGTTTTTCTTTCTTTCATTCTTCCTTATATATATAAAAAACTTAACTTCATTACCCGTAGTAAAAAAAAGAGCCTAACCACACCCCTATGCCTCCTTTGGCGTTGTAGACTGCCGACCTATGTTTCTGTATTTCCTCAACGAACCCCTCATTTCCTTACTATATTATTCTGCGAAAGCCTAGCGAGGGTCTCGGTTCTGGCAGCCTTGATGCCTAGGTAGCATAAGAGGGCTACCGGCCAGTTACCCGCTCATGACAGGCTGTAGACGTTTGAGTCACGCCCCGGGGGTTGAAAAGAAGGTCCCCGTCTCCCCGTCTAGTCAGAGTGGCGCTGGCTACCACCCTCAAGCGTCAGATACACCTCTAGTAAATATAAATAGCCCAGAAAGTGAAGGAGAACACAGTCGCCCAGATAGCCGAATTGGTAAGGCATTCGAGATCTAATCGAAAGGCGTGGGTTCGGTCCCCACTCTGGGCGCGTGTTTTTCTTTCTTTCATTCTTCCTTATATATATAAAAAAACTTAACTTCATTACCCGTAGTAAATAATAGAGCCTAAGCACACCCCTATGCCTCCTTTGGCGTTGTAGACTGCCGACCTATGTTTCTGTATTTCCTCAACGAGCCCCTCATTTCCTTATTATATTATTCTGCGAAAGCCTAGCGAGGGTCTCGGTTCTGGCAGCCTTGATGCCTAGGTAGCATAAGAGGGCTACCGGCCAGTTACCCGCTCATGACAGGCTGTAGACGTTTGAGTCACGCCCCGGGGGTTGAAAAGAAGGTCCCCTTCTCCCCGTGTAGTCAGAGTGGCGCTGGCTACCACCCTCAAGCGTCAGATACACCTCTAGTAAATATAAATAGCCCAGAAAGTGAAGGAGAACACAGTCGCCCAGATAGCTGAATTGGTAAGGCATTCGAGATCTAATCGAAAGGCGTGGGTTCGGTCCCCACTCTGGGCGCGTGTTTTTCTTTCTTTCGTTCTTAATTATATATATAAAAAAACTTAACTTCATTACCCGTAGTAAAAAATAGAGCCTAACCACACCCCTATGCCTCCTTTGGCGTTGTATACTGCCGACCTATGTTTCTGTATTTCCTCAACGAGCCCCTCATTTCCTTACTATATTATTCTGCGAAAGCCTAGCGAGGGTCTCGGTTCTGGCAGCCTTGATGCGTAGGTAGCATAAGAGGGCTACCGGCCAGTTACCCGCTCATGACAGGCTGTAGACGTTTGAGTCACGCCCCGGGGGTTGAAAAGAAGGTCCCCTTCTCCCCGTCTAGTCAGAGTGGCGCTGGCTACCACCCTCAAGCGTCAGATACACCTCTAGTAAATATAAATAGCCCAGAAAGTGAATTAGAACACAGTCGCCCAGATAGCCGAATTGGTAAGGCATTCGAGATCTAATCGAAAGGCGTGGGTTCGGTCCCCACTCTGGGCGCGTGTTTTTCTTTCTTTCATTCTTCCTTATATATATAAAAAAACTTAACTTCATTACCCGTAGTAAAAAATAGAGCCTAACCACACCCCTATGCCTCCTTTGGCGTTGTAGACTGCCGACCTATGTTTCTGTATTTCCTCAACGAGCCCCTCATTTCCTTACTATATTATTCTGCGAAAGCCTAGCGAGGGTCTCGGTTCTGGCAGCCTTGATGCCTAGGTAGCATAAGAGGGCTACCGGCCAGTTACCCGCTCATGACAGGCTGTAGACGTTTGAGTCACGCCTCGGGGGTTGAAAATAAGGTACCCTTCTCCCCGTGTAGTCAGAGTGGCGCTGGCTACCACCCTCAAGCGTCAGATACACTTCTAGTAAATATAAATAGCCCAGAAAGTGAAGGAGAACACAGTCGCCCAGATAGCCGAATTGGTAAGGCATTCGAGATCTAATCGAAAGGCGTGGGTTCGGTCCCCACTCTGGGCGCGTGTTTTTCTTTCTTTCATTCTTCCTTATATATATAAAAAAACTTAACTTCATTACCCGTAGTAAAAAATAGAGCCTAACCACACCCCTATGCCTCCTTTGGCGTTGTAGACTGCCGACCTATGTTTCTGTATTTCCTCAACGAGCCCCTCATTTCCTTACTATATTATTCTGCGAAAGCCTAGCGAGGGTCTCGGTTCTGGCAGCCTTGATGCCTAGGTAGCATAAGAGGGCTACCGGCCAGTTACCCGCTCATGACAGGCTGTAGACGTTTGAGTCACGCCCCGGGAGTTGAGAAGAAGGTCCCCTTTTCCCCGTGTAGTCCAAGTGGCGCTGGCTACCACCCTCAAGCGTCAGATACACTTCTAGTAAATATAAATAGCCCAGAAAGTGAAGAAGAACACAGTCGCCCAGATAGCCGAATTGGTAAGGCAATCGAGATCTAATCGAAAAGCGTGGGTGCGGTCCCCACTCTGGGCGCGTGTTTTTCTTTCTTTCATTCTTCCTTATATATATATATAAAAAAACTTAACTTCATTACCCGTAGTAAAAAATAGAGCCTAACCACACCCCTATGCCTCCTTTGGCGTTGTAGACTGCCGACCTATGTTTCTGTATTTCCTCAACGAGCCCCTTATTTCCTTACTAGCGAGGGTCTCGGTTCTGGCAGCCTTGATGCCTAGGTAGCATAAGAGGGCTACCGGCCAGTTACCCGCCCATGACAGGCTGTAGACGTTTGAGTCACGCCCCGGGGGTTGAAAAGAAGGTCCCCTTCTCCCCGTGTAGTCAGAGTGGCGCTGGCTACCACCCTCAAGCGTCAGATACACTTCTAGTAAATATAAATAGCCCAGAATGTGAAGAAGAACACAGTCGCCCAGATAGCCGAATTGGTAAGGCAATCGAGATCTAATCGAAAGGCGTGGGTGCGGTCCCCACTCTGGGCGCGTGTTTTTCTTTCTTTCATTCTTCCTTATATATATATAAAAAAACTTAACTTCATTACCCGTAGTAAAAAATAGAGCCTAACCACACCCCTATGCCTCCTTTGGCGTTGTAGACTGCCGACCTATGTTTCTGTATTTCCTCAACGAGCCCCTCATTTCCTTACTATATTATTCTGCAAAAGCCTAGCGAGGGTCTCGGTTCTGGCAGCCTTGATGCCTAGGTAGCATAAGAGGGCTACCGGCCAGCTACCCGCTCATGACAGGCTGTAGACGTTTGAGTCACGCCCCGGGGGTTGAAAAGAAGGTCCCCTCTCCCCCCGTAGTCGGAGTGGCGCTGGCTACCACCCTCAAGCGTCAGATACACTTCTAGTAAATATAAATAGCCCAGAAAGTGAAGGAGAACACAGTCGCCCAGATAGCCGAATAGGTAAGGCATTCGAGATCTCATCAAAAGGCGTGGGTTCGGTCCCCACTCTGGGCGCGTGTTTTTCTTTCTATCATTCTTCCTTATATATATATAAAAAAACTTAACTTCATTACCCGTAGTAAAAAATAGAGCCTAACCACACCCCTATGCCTCCTTTGGCGTTGTAGACTGCAGACCTATGTTTCTATATATATATATATTGTAACGAGGGTAATGAACATATGCAATAGACACAACATGCCATCAAGACGTCAGGGTATGTGCCTCACCGGCATAGCCCATATAGGAATATGCCCAATCCACACACAGGGATATGCGCCAAAGAGGTGTCAGGAAAAACGATGTACCCAAGGACGTGCATGCGCCAGAAACGCGCTTGGTGATCGCGACGCTCAGACCTGCGTTATCCATCGGCTTCGCTCATGCAATTAAACAACCTAAGCCGGCTAAAGGCGTGTCGGGTGTCTTCTTAACAAGTGGTTGAGGTGAGGAGTTTCGATCCCGCCCTGGAGCTTTTTTCCCGGACGCTACCACCCCCAATGTCCAGATAAACGACTCAGCCTGTGATCTGCCGCGGCTCCATGCGCGAGCGGGAACCAGCCAAGTTCATCGGTACAGACGACAGTGACGCGAAGGACTGGCTTACTTTCTTCGAACGCGTAAGTGCGTATAATAAGTGGGACGATAATGCCAAGCTTAGCAACGTCGCTTTCTCTCTAACGAAAGTCGCGGAAACATGGCACAACAATAATGAATCCGATGTCCTGCATTGGTCTAATTTCTGTAGTGAATTTATTAGAATTTTCAGCTGCCCTGCTGTACGAAAACTTTGCGCAGAACAGTGCTTACGTGCACGCGGACAGAAGGCTGGCGAGACATTCACCAGCTATATCGAAGACGTCATTTACCTACGCAAACGCGTCGACCCCTCCATGACGGAAGCTGAGAAGGTCCGGAACATCTTAAAGTCGTTGACGACGACGCTTTCCAAATGCTCTTGGCTAGAGACCCCAAAACTGTTGCGGGTGTCGTCCGCTTGTGCCAGAGTTTTGACGATCTACGCAAGCAGCGAGCTCTGACTCGACAAGCCTGTGCTCGCGGGGAGTCCGTGGCGAGCGTGGCGGCTACGTATGACGAGAATTCCGCTCTGTTTTTCCGCATCAAATATTTTATCCGAGAAGAGGTGGCCCGCCAAGTTTCCCTGCTCCCCTGCACCGCAGAGCCGCCTTCTCCACTGGCGCCTACAGTCCGGAATATGATACGGGACCAGGTAGCTAACGCATTGCCACCAGCCGAACACACCGCACTAGTCGCTGCCCCTACGCCCATCTCCCCTCTCAACTACGCCCCTCTCAGCTACGCTGGAGTGACAGCCAGGCCACCGCCACCGCCTGCTCCATTCTTCCCGTCCCCAGCGCCGCAACAAGCCGTGTCGTTCCAGCCTGCAGTGCGCATTGCGCCGACTCACGTGCCGTCACGACCACTTCCAACCACTATCACCAGTCCTTACGATGCGATTCGTGGCGCACACCGGACAATTGGCCGATCTGTTTCGCGTGTCGGACACTCGGACATGCCGCCCGATACTGTCGTCATCGTGTGCTGCCGCCCACCAAAATTTTTCAAGCACCTTTTTACGCTAGCCTCCAGATCCCATCTTATGTTCCGCTGCAAACTCTACAGAATTTGCCCATCGAGTCTTATGAACAGCCGCCGTTCACCAGCCGCCGCTCGTCCTCACCACGTCACCGCTCAGTTTCTCCCATGCATCGCCGCCGGACCAGTGATGGGGAGGAAACCTAACAGCCGCAGTTCCTGAGGCAAGAGCTGCGTAACCGTCGAACTGCACAAGCCCTCAATTTTCACCAAAAAATGTTATTGACGTGATTGTAGAAGTTGGCCCTACCGTTGCGCTAATCGATACAGGAGCCGCTGTTTCTGTTATCCATGCCCGTCTCTTCCGCTGTCTACGAAAAGTGATGACGCCACTTTCTGGACTTTCATTACGAGCCGCCAATTCGCAGCCCATTAAGCCACTTGCTGTCTCCACTGCACGGGTCATCATCAAGAACTTCTCTTACATCTTTGAGTTCATCGTCCTGCCATCCTGCTCCCATGACGTCATCCTGGGTTGGGACTTTCTTTCCCGCCACGACGCTATTATTGACTGTGCTCGGGCTGAAGTTGAATTTTCCACTGATGTCTTAGAGGATTCCGGTGATGACCCTACTTCCAAGCTACTAATTGCTGAAGACACTGACGTTCCGCCAGGCTCCTATGTCCTCGTTCCATTATGTTGCACCACTGTCCCAGACGCAACTGTTCTCTTTACGCCCTCAGCCATTTTTCTACGTCGGAAATGTCGTCCTTTGCCCTGTGCCAGTTTAACAACTCGTGATGGCGCAAGCACTATGTTAGTCACTAATACGTCGGCGACTCGGTGTTCCCTTTTTAGCGGAGAAACACTTGGGTGTATCGATATTGTAGATGCCCGAGTAGTAGTCAACGTACCTGACCATTTGCACCATGTTCAGATTGACGGAGTGAGCGTTAGTCCCGGCGTACCAGAACAATTGCCATCTGCTGCTTTCCACCAGTGCATGGACGAAGACCTTGACGCAACACAACGAGCACGACTTGCTACATTGCTTCGAAAGTTCTGTTCGTCGTTAAATCACGCGCAAAGCTCGCTGGGTCACACGTCCGTTGTCACGCACTCCTTTGATACTGGTTCCCACGCCCCGCTTCGACAGCGCCCCTATGGAGTGTCACCGACTGAGCGCCAAACCATTGAAGACAATGTTACGTATATGCTTAAGCGAGGTATCATTCGCCCTTCCACGAATTCCTGGGCTTCGCCTGTGGTGCTTGTACAGAAGAAAGGCGGCTCTATTAGGTTTTGCGTAGATTATTGACGCTTGAACACCATTACACGCAAAGACATCTACCCGCTCCCTCACATCGATGAGGCGCTTCATTGTTTGCAGGGAGCCAAATTTTTCTCATCCCTGGACTTACGATCTGGGTACTGGCAGGTCCCAATGGCGGAGTATGAACGCGCAATAAGGGCATTCGTCACACCTGATGGCCTCTACGAATTTACCGTTGTGCCATTCGGGCTATGCAATGCCCCAGTCACGTTTGAAAGAATGATGGACAGTCTTTTGCGCTGCCTCAAATGGAAGACGTGATTTTGCTACTTGGACGATATAGTCGTTTTCGCTCCAGATTTTGAGACGCACCTGGTTCGTCTAGAGCAAGTTTTGACGTGTCTCGCCGCGGCTAGACTGAAGCTCAATCTGAAGAAGTGTCACTTTGCTGCGCGCAAACTGACCATCCTGGGTCTTGATGATGATGATTGGATGTTTATGACGCAAGGCCAACTAGGGCAATGAGCGCCAAAGCAATGGTTATGTATGACGGTTGAAGATATAACCTCTAAGATTGCTCAACAAAAGCAGAGATTAAAATAGTAAAATCAGTAAGACAATGAGGATGGCTTGTGTAAAAGGCCAGGGTAGGATAGTGCAGGGCATGAAACTATGTGCAAGAATTACGCGTGATAGGAAATGAGCTCTAAAAATTTGATTTCGCTAAGAAACCTAAAAGTGCTTTGTAGAGGGAATATGGGATCATCCGCTAAAAACAGTGCTGGATGTAGTGGGATGTGTTGTCTGTATAGTCGTGGGAAATATTTGTGTCTTGTTCTGTGGAGTGCTCTGCATGTAATGAGAATGTGAATTATGGATAGGCGCTCCCCACACCTGCTACACAAGAGTCTTGGAGAACCAGTGAGCAGATGGCAGTGTGTTGCGTGTGTGTGGCCTATCCGCAACCTAGCTAGTGCAACTTCAATTATTCTGTTGTGTGAGTCAGTAGTGTATGGTCCTAGGTGTGGTTTAATTAGGTGTAACTTGTTGTCTGTCTGTGTGCTCTAGTCGGCTTGCCAGGTTCTGCGAAGGTGTTCTCTTATGTATGGCTTGAGGTCGGTGTACGGTAATTTTGTAATGTCCACTGTGTTTGTGTGCGCCGCAGCGGCGGCCATTTGGTCTGCGTTCTCATTTCCTGCAATCCCACAGTGACCCGGTACCCAACATATAATCACTTCGAGATTTTTGGCATACGCTGATATTGAAGTCTTAAAAACTAGATTTATGACGTGATTTTTAGAACGCTTTTGGGATGATAATGCACGTACAACGCTTCGTGAATCTGTGTAGATGATGGACGTTTGAATGTGATGTTGAACAATATGACCAGCAACAAAAAATGATACGCTTCCGCCGTGAAGATGCTCGAATTTACATGCATCGATGTAGAGGACGTAAAGTTGGGTCGGTGCGCAGCACAAGACACGGCGATGAAAGTTTTCAATGCATCACTAAAAAATGCTTCAGCCTCGTATTTTTGCTGCAGATATTTAAACTGTTGTGAAATCGCGAGTTGTGTTACCCTGCTTTTCTGTAATTGTGTAAACGAGAGGTCACACGATACAGGGCGAAATTGCCAGGGGGCTATTAAGTCAATGGTATATGTTCTGAACGCGTCCAAAAAGGAGATTGACAGTTCAGAAGCTTCCTTTCTCACACTAAGTGAGAAAGGTAGAGACAGAGATGGGCGATTTAAAAACAGCTGTGAGGTGGATGTATCCATAAAGACATGTTTAAAAGGATGGTTGTCGATTTATGATATTTTACAAGCATATAAAACATCAACATAAATTCGCTAGTACTCCAGGCACCACTTGTCACACTCCACATACAGGCTTTGGACAGGGCTTGAGAGTTGTGCGCATTAAGGTCGCCTGTTAGTATGTATGGTTCGGGCAGCTGGTCAACCAGGGCCTCGACATCAGAGCTCAGAAGTGCAAAATCAGGAGAGATGTAAATGAGCATACTATTATCGACCTATTAAATATTATTGTACAAATCGCTACAGCCTCGAGGACAGTGTTTAAAGAGAGAGTGTGGCATGCTAATCATTTCCGGGCGATTATGGCCACACCTCCTGAAGAGTTGGTGCAGCCAACCCTGTCATTTCTGAATACCATGTACCTATTTAGGAATTTTTTTGTTTAGAATTGAGGTGGGTTTCCTGGAGACACATGATACTTGGCTGACTGGCATGCAGAATCTCATACACATCGTCAAGATTTTTAAGGAGGCCTCTGCAGTTCCATGGGATGATGTTTTCTGTTCCCATTATTTAAATTTAGGAATGACTAGAGTGTGTGTGTTCGTGTGTGTTCATGTGTCGTCTTTCGGGGCTGTTACTCTTGGAGGGTACCGAGGTGATGGATACTTGGGGCCCCGCACCGGCTCCCACCGCCATCGCACCGCCCGTGCCACCTCTCAAATGGTGGCTCAAATGAAGGGCTCCCGAAAGGCGGCCAAGTCCGGGGGGCCCGGTTCGACGGGCACCCCCTGACATCTGAGGACGAGATGGACGTCGCGCCGTTCTTGCCTGCAACGCACCGCAAGGAGCGGCCTCCGACGACCAAGCCAGCAGCAGAAATGCCCAAAAAGCCAAATCCTAGAGTAACAGCCCCGAAAGACACATGAACACACATACACACAGACTTCAGTAGCTTCTAAATCTCCATAATGGGAAAAGAAAATATTACTCAAAGGAACTGTAGAGGCCTCATTAAAAATCTTGATGATGTCCATGAGATATTGCCTTCGAACCAGCACAGTGTGATGTGTCCTCAGGAGACGCATTTGAATCCCAATCACACAAATGTCTTAAATAGGTACATGGTATTCATAAATGATAGGGTGAGCTGCACACACTCTTCGGGCGGTGTAGCAATAATAGCCCTGAAATCCCTAGCATGCCACCCTATCGCTCTCAACACCGTCCTTGAGGCGTTAGCAATACGCAAAATAATTTTAATAGGTTGATAACGGTATTCTTCATTTATATTCGCCCTGATTATGCACTTTCCAGCTCTGACTTCGAGGCGCTGGTCGACCAGCTGCCCGAACCGTACATCCTAACACGCGACCTTAATGCACACAACTCTCTTTGGGGCTCCTCCAGAACGGATGCCCGAGGTTGCCTGATAGAGAAATTTCTTACATCTTCAGGAGCATGCCTTTTCAAGAAAAAGCAGCCTACGTACCATAACGTATGACATATTACATACTCACATCTCGAATTGGCTATTGGGTCTGCAATTCTCTTTCCATGTCTTGAGTGGGGCGTGGGCACTGACCCATATGGTAGTGACCACTTCCCCACTTACCTAACATATATAGGTAAAGGCCCATGCAGTCCATCTTCCCATAACAGGTTTAAAGTATCAAAATGAAACTGGGGTACATTCACAGAAACATCTAAACTACACCACACAACTATAGAACACCTAAACGTGGAGGAAGCTTCCCAACTCATCACGGCGCACATCCTCGACGCGGCCGAAAAGTCCATTCCCCACGCCTCCAGCGCTCCGCGAAACCAAAGAAGGCCGTGGTGGAATGAGGACTGTAGGGGGCGCGAGAGGCCCAGAACAAGGCGTTGGGTGTCCTTCTTCGGTACTCCACGTCAGATAACGTCATTTCTTTTAAACGGGCAAAGGCTTTTGGGAAGCGAGTGCGTCGTGAGGCGAAAAGGGAGAGTTGACACACCTTCCTCATTTCCATCAACTCGTACACAGACACGCGAAAAGTATGGACACGAATACATAAACTAACAGGACAACAGACACACAGCCTGCCCCTGGTTAGTACAACAGGGGACACACTGGAAGACCAGGCTAACACGCTCGCACAACATTTCCAAATTGTGTCCAGTTCAGCGCACTACACCAACACTTTCATAAAACGCAAAACATCCTGTGAGAAGAAGTCCTTGCGACACTGTAATAAGTCGACCTCATCTTATAACACCCCCTTCTCACTGCATGAGCTGAAGATCACACTTAGTACTTGTAAACCTTCAGCTCCAGGCGCAGACAACATCATATACACTATGATTCAATACTTGCACACACACTTGAAACCCTGCTTCACCTCTACAACAAAATATTTCTTTCGGGGCACCTCCCAGGGTCATGGAGGGAGGCCATCGTAGTGGCCCTTCTGAAAGAGGGGAAGGACCGTTCCTCTCCCGCAAGTTATCGTCCCATCGCCCTCATAAGCTGCCTGTGTAAGCTGTTCGAGAAGATGATCAATAGGAGACTCATGTACTTCTTAGAGTACAATGGTCTTCTAGACAGCTGCCAGGCTGGCTTCAGGGTTGGGAGATCCACCAACGATCAACTAGTTGAGTTGGAATCGTATGTAAAAGATGCCTTTATCCAAAATCATTTTTGCATAACAGTCTTCTTTGATATGGAAAAGGCCTATGCCACTGCCTGGCGGTACGGCATATTGGGCGACCTCAAGTCGTTTGGTGTTTCCGGCAACATGCTGAACACACTTGGTAGCTCCATGTCGGAAAGGACCTTTCGAGTGAAGGTTGGCAGTGCCTTTTGGAATGTATACGTGCAGGAAAATGGCGTCCCTCAAGGCGGTGTATTGAGCTGTACAGTCTTCATCGTTAAGATGAACTCTCTTCGGAAGGCATTGCCACCAACCATTTCCTGTTCTGTTCATGTAGATGACATTAAAATATATTTTAGGTCCTTTAACTTTTCAATTTGTGAACGCCAAGTCCAGCTTGGGTTGAACAAACTTGCTGGCTGGGCGGACGCAAACGGCTTTAAACTGAACCCTGAAAAAGTACTTGTGTTGTGTTCTCCCGGAAGCGCGGGATTAAGGCAGACCCGGAGATCACCCTTCATCACGCTTCTATTCATGTAAAGAAGGAGCACAAGTTTTTAGGTGTCATATTTGATGAAAATCTGACGTTCATTCCACACATCAAACAACTTAAACATAAATGGCTGAAAACACTAAAGATTCTCAAAGTCTTCTCCAACCAATCCTATGGTGCAGACAAAGAACTCCTTCTCCGTGTCGTTACCACCTTACTCGGGTCTCGGGTAGACTAAGGTAGTGTTGTGTATAGGGCATGAAAAACAGCACTAAAAATGCTTGACCCAGTGCTCCACTTGGGCCTGCGCATTGGGTGTGGTGCGTTCCGCACTAGCCCGGCCCAGAGTCTGTACGCTGAAAGCGACAAATGGTGCCTGGAACATCCACAAATGTACATTGATTTATTAGACGCTTTTAAGGTCTTATCATTGAATAACCATCCTTTTAAACATGTCCTCAACGATACATCTACAACTCAGCTATTCTCAAATCGTCCATCTGTGTCTTTGCCATACTCTCTGAGGGTGAGAGAGGAAGCTTCAGGTATTTCCGTTGGGTTTTTAAATGTATGCACATCATCTTTTTATGACGTTATACCACCATGGCAACTGCAGCCTGTTTGTTGTGATGTTTCATTTATGAAAATGGATAAAAACAGGGTTCCGAGAGCTGCGATTCTGCAGCATTTCTTGTCGCTTCAGGATACATATAAATGTCCCGAATTTTATAGCGATGCCTCGAAAACTTCAAATACGGTGTCATGTGCCGCTCATGGTCCCAACTTGAATTCTTGCAGAACCATGAATGTACAAGCCACTATCTTCTCAGCAGAAGCATATGGCATTTTACTCATCGTTCAGCACATTCTTAAAAAACAAATTCCCAAGTCTGTCATCTTTACAGACTCTTTGAGCGTTGTGCGTGCATTGCCTTCACACAGACCCAGTAAAAACCACATTGTCAATCTTGTTTTTAATGCCATAACGTGTATATATGCTACGAATTTTCAACTAATCCTGTGCTGGCTTCCAGGCCATACTGGAATCGCCGGAAATGAAACCGCGGATCAAATCGCCGCCGCTGCTGCACTTTCCAACACACTGGACATAACAACAATACCCTACACTGACCTAAAGCCACACCTAAGACAACACCTTCGCAAAACATGGCAAGCCTACTGGAGCACACAGACAGACAACAAACTACACGTAATAAAACCACAATTGGGACAATACACTACTGACTCACACAACAGGCACATTGAAGTTACCTTAGCTGGGTTACGGATAGGCCATACGCATGTAACGCACTCGCACCTGCTGACGGGATCTCTAAGACCCCTGTGTAGCAGGTGTGGGGAGGGCCTATCCGTAGTCCACATACTCATACAATGCAAGGCACTTGACACAACACGACACAAACACTTCAGAGAACTCTACAGACAACATATTCCCCTACACCCCTCGTTGTTTCTGGGTGACGATGCCATGGTTTCTGTGAAACGCGTGTTTAAGTATTGGTCAGATTTTAAGTTTTTAAACCTCATTTCCTATCATGCATAATCAAATCTGGCCCTATACACCAGCCATCACCATTATCTTTATTGATCTTAATATGTCCAGTTTAAATGTTTTATGCCTACCTTTTGTGGTAATCACTTCTTTTCATTAAACGACTTCTCTGGTGCTCTTTGCCCTCGTCGGCCTTGCACCATTAAACACCAACCATCATCATGATGAATTTGAAAAACAAGTTGGCCGTCAAAAAAGTGAAATCAAAGAACTGAAAAAGAAAGTAGCGGAGCTTTAGGCAAAACAAACAAACAAACAAACAAATAATTTATTTCCTCAGAAGTGCGAGGAGGACATAAACCAAGTCAGACACAGTTGCAACAAGAAGTTAATGACCTTGAGTTCCGAAACAGACAGCTTATCTTAGAAATTAATGTACCCCTGCTGTGGCTGGTGAGTACCTGCTCGCCTTGTTGAATAACGTAGCGGAAGAACTGTAAGTTCCGCCCCTCGCAGAAGCAGATGTCCAGACTGTTCACAGGCTTCCAACAAAGCCAGATAAGATTCCGGGAATAATCGTCCGTTTTACAAAACAGGCTGTGAGGGACGCTAGGCTCAAACAAAAAAGCAAACTCAAAGGGAGCGAACCCCCCCATGCTCATTCAGGAAAACCTCACACGTCCCAACAGAGAACTGCTTCGAGCCCAAAAGGAGCGTGCCAAAGATAAGGGGTACCGTTTTATACATGGCACACGAATTGAAGGATTCTTGTTCGCAAGGATGATGGGACGCGCATCATTCGTATCAAAACAACGACCGACCTCGACCGCCCGTAGATAATATGCTTCGAGCTTGTTGTGCCAGGAAAGCATAAAAATGATTCCATCTTAACTTTTACATTCCAACTGATTTAAACCGTATCGCTTCGTATTTTCCAACTGCGTAGGTGAAGGCAATAAACCTAAACTCGCGCTCAGTTTGGAATAAAATGCAGTCTTTGGAAGAGTTTTTCAGTGAATTCAATTTTAAATTTTCTGTCATAATGCTTAGCGAGACCTGGAGCATGGGCACGCATGGTGCTTTGAGATGAATAGCTATAAAACGTACTTTTTGAACCGATCTTCTGGTCATGGTGGAGGGGTTGCATTACATTTTGAGGCCAGGCAA
The DNA here is from genome assembly GCF_048455015.1 of Haemaphysalis longicornis. Taxonomy (NCBI): domain Eukaryota; kingdom Metazoa; phylum Arthropoda; class Arachnida; order Ixodida; family Ixodidae; genus Haemaphysalis; species Haemaphysalis longicornis. The sequence goes on from NW_027526204.1 coordinate 111,404,027, forward strand.
AATGGTCAATTATTGGATTCTTACAATGAAATCACACCCACCCGACTATGAAATACTGTCACTCTTGGTGGGTAGAATGGTTTACTCTGTGTTCCACCTCCCTCCGAATGGGGATATACGTGTGTTTTTTGAGTTCTACGATAACTTTCTGTCATTTTTGGGCGAGAACAGCTTCTTCTTTGTTGGCACAGGAGACTTTAATATCGATATGAGCGCGAACGATAGATTTTCCAAACAATATATCACCCTCGTAATTTCGGGTGTTTTTGTTAATGTAATTAATGTGCCCATCAGGGTTACCGCTGATAGTCAATCCATTCTAGATTTGTTTATTACAAATGCCTTACCACCAAAAATTAAAGCTGGGGCCTTATCCTGTGCTCTTAGTGATCATCTTCCTGTCTTCGTATGTATGGACCGGCCTCTAGAATCAGAAAAAAAACAAGAAGCCTTTACTTATCAATGCAAAAAAGACGGTGCCCTTGAGGCTGTTTGAGTGGCTGTAATTCAGCAAGATTGGGCCTTTATCATTAAAATTAATAATGGTACCGAGGCCAATAATGTTTTTCTTCGTATATTTACGGAAATATAACAAATTTACTTCCCTCCAAAAACCCGTACAATATATCGCCGAATCGAGAAACCATTGATTAAGTACAATTAAAATTAGGTACAGATTGTATAGAACATTTTTTAAATACACGTTCAAGTGAGGATTTTAAGTCCTTTAAGCAGTTCAGAAATAAGCGAACACAACAACTGAGGTTAGCTCGGAAAGAATATTACTGGGAATTTCTTGAAGCCAAGAATGTCGGAAATGACTTAGTATGGGCACGCTTTAACTCTCTGTTGAAGCCTGAGAAGCCCCAAAATCAACTTTGCAGCCTAAACATTAACGGGATAGAACCCTCTGGAATTGAACTAGCTAATGCCTTCAACAAAACGTTTACGGCCATAGTGGCTTATGGTTAATCGCGGGATTCATGCAAGTATATAAACGTGCACAATGATAACACAATATTTCTTGAACAACTTAGTGTAGAAGAAGTCATGTCAGTAGTTTCAAATTTGAACAACAGCCGGTGCCGTGAGATTACGGCATTCAAGTGAAGCCCGTTAAATATGTCGTGGATGTAATTGCGCGAGTCCTCGCACATATATTTAATATTTGTATAACTGCAGCTATATTTCTAAAACAAAGGCAGATAGCAAAAGTAACTCTTCTTTAAAAAAGTGGAGATGGCAATGTCCTTGGAAACAACAGACGTGTGCCTATTCTTCCTATTTTTTCTAAAGCGTTTGCAAAAAAGCTTGCACTGTAGATTGTCTTAATTCGTTGACCAACATAACATCCTTACAGAAAATCAATTTGGTTTCTGCAAAAACAAATCTACAGAACTGGCACTACTAAATCAAAAAGAATATATCCTTACACAATTTGAAAATAAAGCGCTGGTCATAGAAATTTTTGCAGATTTTTCCAAAGCCTTTGACTTAGTTAACCACGAACTACTGATAAAAAACTAGCGTGTTACGGTATTAGGGGCACTGCTGGTTTGTTGATAACGTCATATCTGTCTAATAGAACACATATTGTCCACATAAATGACGCTTACTCTAGTGTTACCCCTGTGGTCTCTGGTGTCCCGCATGGCAGTGTACTTGGGCCTCTGCTGTTTAATCTTTATTTGAACGACATTGTATACATTAGTGACACAGCTGCATTTTTTATTTATGCAGACGACACTAGTATGTTTGTTTCTGGCGATAATATTGATGAACTTATCTTTACAAGCAATCTCAACATGGAGGCGCTGCACAAATGGTCTATTGCAAACTACGTGCAAATAAACGAAACTCAAACAAAAGCAGTTATATTTCACCGGAAAAACAAACCGGTTTCCTCTCATTGTACCATTAAACTAATTTAGCGAAATTTACAGTTTGTAAATAGCTTCAAAGGCCTCGGTGTCGTGTTTTCTGTAAACATGTCGTGGCAAAATCAAGTTGATCATGTAATAAATAGGTTGGCTCGAATGATTGGTGTTATTGGTCGTTTAAGGTACATTCTCCCCAAATCTGTGAAATTGCTTCTGTACAATTCACTTTTTTATTCTAATTTAAATTATTGTCAACTTGCTTGGGTACTGCAAAGTATTCCTCTTTACATAAAGTTTATTTACTACAAAAAAAATTTCTTCGTCCCGTTTATAACAAAGTTTATAGGGAGCCAACCAGAGACCTCTTTCTACAAAATTGTGGTATCAAAATCTTCACCTTGTACAATTATCGTTTGAGTAACCGATGCAAAATAGAAACCAAGAGAAACATAAACTTACAGGCGTAATTTGGCCCGGTTGCAACAGAAAGAAACCAGTTACCCTTCGATAAATAAGGAACATTGAGTGGTACATACAGCCCATTTAAACACTGGGAAAGAGTGCATACAGTATGCCCTGCCTTCTCTTTTAAATGTATTTGAGTGCGCCAATTTTGACCTGTATAAATGTTCTAAGCGTCAATTACGTGTCATGTGTACTAAAATCTGTTAACCTTGCTATGTCTCTAATTTTCTTTCTTGTTTGACTGTTCTTTTTATACGTGGTAAAGATAACGGGTATTACACGTAAAAAAAAGTATTAATGTTAGCTTTTATTGTTACTTTTTCGGTTGCCTTAATAAATGTGTGTTTCCTTTTGTCGCGATGCTGCTGTCTGAGCAAAAAGGGGGCTGCGGCATCGTCAAGCTGTCTATGACAGCTTTTTTTCGCGGTTCTTTTTTCCCTATATGTGTTTATAAAACAGAAATATAGTTTCAATATTATTATTAGATGCGACGCATCTCTTGCTCTGAGCCATGTCCCTCCTGCGTCGGCGTCTGCAGCGTCGCGCCGCCACCTGCTCATGCGCGACTCTCCTCTGCTCTTCTCTCCGACAGCTGTGCGCAACACTCTCACTCCGACTCATTATAATAAACAACAGCTGCGGGCGTCCGCTTCGCTCGCTTCGCTCCGCTCTCGTCACGAAAGCGCGCCATGCGCGACTCTTCTCTGCTGTCTCCTCTCCTTCAGGCGCCCGGCGGTTCAGTCAGTGCTCGCTCTCGTTCGACTCCGCGTGAATTCGATTGATGACTTCGTGCTTGGCTTGATTCATCCGATGAATATATTGGGAAAATCAGAAAGGAGAAAGAGGTGGCCATTAGCAGCTGCCTGCTGATAGTGTTTTCACCATCACTGTAGAGTTCCATCCGCCATTAAAAGTAATCACCCATGTCCCGCTGTCCTCACCTCGGTTCATCAACAAAATGGTGCCGTAACCAGGATCAAAGGGTCACACAGTTGAAGAACTGAGTGCGGACCGCCCCAAAACGATGACGTAAGTGAACGCAACAATGGGACTAGACTGCTGCTCCTGACCATTGACCGAAAGCGTCCGCGGAGAAAACCCAGGGACTTGAGGACACGCCAAATCTGTAGCGGACCCCACGCTCTCAACGATTTAGCGATACGCCGCGGACGTCTCGCGGAGACCACTAAAAAACAATGACACCGGCTTCGACATTGCACCGAGCGTGATCCTTCTCGACGACCACGCAGACATTAACGACGTCGAGAATGGCTCTGCAAGTCCTTTGCCAAAGAAGAAGCCTAAACCGACAGGACGTAAAAGCACTGATCGATGACACAAAATCACGCATGACTGACGAGACATCATCAATCGGTGAGCTCATTTTCCTGAAAAAACGTTTATTAGAAAAATATGAAATCCTGAAGAAACTGGACAGTGAAATTGAAGAGCTTGTCGAACTGGATGATTTAGAAAAAGAATGTGAAGCCTCATATGAATTCTAAGATTTGATACTGCTGACAAAATTTAGAATGGAGCGATTGTTCCCGGAGTTCGAAAATACTCTAGCAATGACACTGAAGCAATAGCCTCCGAACAAGACAACAGCACAATAAAGAACAAAGAGTCAGCACTGAATAACAGTGGCCGTCCTAACAAAACAGCGATTTGGTGGCACCTTCGAAGAACCTTCAGGAGCCCCATGTCACCGAACGAGCTGGTACTTTGAAAGAACAACATAATACCTCAATCGACAAAGTGCAGGCAGCCGCTGCTAAGGCTCGCTCAGATGAACTGACAACAGCTTTTTCTACAGTTGACGGTGCAAACAATCAACCGGCATCATTACCTCGAATGAATATAACGAGGGATAGAAGTGACGACACTACACTTGAGGTACCAAAAAAGCAGTCTTCTGCGCAAGATTTTGAAGAGATTAAGAAGTGTGCAGCGCACAACGAACGACTTCATAAAACCCCGAAGGTGAACCAAAGAACACTGCAGAAACATCGACAGATTGACGCAGTTACAGGCGCACCCTTCGATCTTCCAAATATATGTTGCCATCATGGAAACACGACTTCGGAGAAGATTTTATTGAATAGAGAAAAACGTGAAGATTTGATAACCCCGAGTCCAAAACAACGACGGCGAAAATGGCAAAGCCGGGCAACCCTCCGATGATGATGATAGTTGGGTTTTATTGGCGCAAGGCCGACTATGGGCAAAGAGCGCCAAAGAAGTTACTGAATTATGATGAGACCGTACATACTAAAACTTGTGACTAAAAGTAAAGGTGATGCAAAACAAAAGACAATGGAGATGGCTGGTGTATAGGGCCAGGGCGGTTACACATGATATGACAAGAGCTGCAGAAAGTTTACCTCAGCTAAAAACTTAAAAACACGTTGACTAGAAAACATTGGTTCGTCGGCTAAAAAGTATGATGGGTGCAAAGGAAAGTGTTGTCTGTATAATTCAGGGAAATGTTTGTGTCGTGTTGTATCAAGTGCCTTGCATGTGATTAGTATGTGGACTACGGATAGGCCCTTTCCACACATGCTACACGTGGGTCCCGAAGTACCAGTGAGCAGGTGGGAGTGCGTCGCATGTGTGTGGCCCATCCGCAGCCTAGCCAGGGCGACTTCAGTGTATCTGTTGTGTGAGTCAGTTATGTAGCGTCCAAGTTGTGGTTTTATTATGTGTAGTTTGTGGTCTGTTTGTTGACTCCAGTGTAATTGCCATGTGTTACGAAGCTGTCGTCTGATGTGTGTCTTTAGGTCGGTGTAAGGTACTGTTGTAACGTCAACTGTAGTCGTGAGAGCAGCATCACCAGCCATTTGGTCGGCGGCCTCATTGCCAGGGATTCCACAATGCCCTGGTACCCAGCATATAGGTATTTCAAGATTTGAGGCATATGCAGACATTAGTACCTTGAAAAGAGCATTTATGACATAGTTTTTAGATGACCGTCCTAATGACAGTGCCTGTACAACGCTTTGAGAGTCTGTGTACACAATGAACTTGGGAATTTTATGTTTGATGATGTGGTTTGTAACGAGTAAAATGCCATATGCTTCTGCCGTGCAAATACTGTTATGAAAATTCATGGTTTTGCTTACTCTAAAATTTGGTCCGTGCGCTGCACAAGATACCGTAGAACCACTTTTCGACGCGTCGCTATAGAATTCTGCGCACCTGTACTTGTCCTGCAGGAACAGGAAGTGCTGCAGAATTGCATTCTTGGGTACCCTATTTTTTTCTACAAGAGTGAATGACAGGTCGCATGACACAGGACGAAGATGCCATGGTGCGATGAAATTTTGAATGGGTGCCTTGTGCGTGTCTGAAAGAGGGACCGTGAGTGCAGAAGGCTCCTCCCTAACTCTGAGAGAGAAAGGTAAGGAAACGGATGACCTGTTTAAAAAGAGTTGCAAGTTTGATGTATTGTTCATGATGGGATTAAAAGGATGGTTGGTAAGGGACACAATCTTAGATGCATACAGCAGGTCAACATACTCCCGCTGATGCCCTAGACACCACTTGTCGCACTCGACATAAAGGCTTTCGACAGGGCTAGTGCGGAAAGCGCCGCATGAGAGGCGAAGGCCAAGATGCAGCACTGGGTCGAGCATTCTCAGTGCGGTCTTTGTCGCCGACCCATACACGACACTGCCGTACTCGAGCCGGGACCCCACCAACGCTGTGTACAGGCGCAGCAGGAGTTGTTTGTCGGCCCCATAAGATTGATGTGAGAGAACCTTAAGAATATTCATTGCCTTTAGGCATTTACATTTGAGCTGTTTGACATGAGGAATGAATGTAAGTTTTTCATCGAATAAAATGCCTAAAAACTTGTGCTCCTTGTTCACAGGGATTGGCACATTCGCAAGAGTGATGTCTGGGTCCGGGTGGACCCCACGCTTCCTGGAGAATACAACACAAGAGCTCTTTCCGGCATTAATTTTAAAACCATTCTTGTCTGCCCAGCCGGCAAGCTTCTTGACGCCGAGCTGGACTTGACGTTCGCAGATGGACATATTACATGATTTTAAAGATATCTGCACATCATCTACATATATGGAGTAAGAAATTGTAGGCGGCAGTGCCTTCCCAAGGAAGTTCATTTTTACTATGAAGAGAGTGCAGCTTAGAACTCCGCCTTGTGGCACGCCATTTTCTTGCACGTGTACCTTTGACAGTGCAGAACCAACTCTGACGCGAAAGGTTCTCTCCGACAAATAGCTAGCAAGGGTGTTAAAGATATTGCCAGAAACACCGAATGACTTCAGGTCAGGTAGGATCCCATAACGCCAAGCGGTGTCATAAGCCTTTTCTAGGTCGAAAAACACAGTTAAACAGAACTGTTTATGCACGAAGGCATCCTTAATATACGACTCTAGTGCCACAAGTTGATCATTCGTGGATCGCCCCGCCCTGAAGCCTGCCTGGCAGCTCTCGAGAAGGCCGTTATACTCCAAAAAGTACACGAGCCTCCGGTTTATCATCTTCTCGAGAAGCTTGCACAGGCAGCTGGTCAGGGCAATGGGTCGATACCTAGCGGGAGAAGAAGGGTCCTTCCCTTCTTTCAAGAATGCTACAACTATGGCATCCCTCCAAGACTTTGGAATGTGCCCCGAAAGCCATATCTTGTTGAAAAGGTGAAGAAGTGTTACAAGAGTGTCTGTGTGTAAGTTCTGTATCATTGTATATGTAATGTTGTCTGGGCCTGGAGCTGAGGGTTTACACGTGCTCAGAGCAGCCCTCAGCTCATGTAGTGAAAACAGGGAGTTGTACGAAGTCTGTGATTTGTTGTTGTCGTGTAGGGACTTCTTTTCACAAGAGGTTTTATGTTTCAGGAAAGTGTTCGTGTAGTGTGCTGAACTGGACACGTGTTGAAAGTGTTGTGCGAGTATGTCAGCCTGGTCTTCCAGAGTGTCCCCTGTTGTACTGACCAGGGGCAGGCTGTGTGTCTGTTGTCCTTTGAGTTTGCGTATACGTGTCCATACTTTCCGTGTGTCTGTGTAGGAGTTTATTGATGTTATAAATGTACGCCAACTCTCTCGTTTTGCCTCACGGCGCACACGTTTTCCTAATGCATTGGCCCGTTTGAACAAGAGGAGGTTTCCCGACATGGGGTACCGACGAAGGATACCCCACGCCTTGTTCTGGGCCTCTCGCGCCCGCCTACAGTCCTCATTCCACCACGGCCTCCGCTGGTTGCGCGGGGCACCAGAGACGTGGGGAATCGACTTTTTGGCGGCGTCGAGGATGTGCGCCGTGAAAAGTTGGGTAGCTTCTTCAACGTGTAGGTGTCCTATGGATGTGTGGTGTAGTTTGGATGTCTCTGTAAATGTATTCCAGTTAGCTCGTGCTTCATTGAACCTATTATGGGAAGATGAACTGCTTGGGCCTTTATCTAAATATGTAAGTGAGGTGGGGAAGTGGTCACTGCCATATGGGTCAGTTCCCACACCCCACTCGAGAAGAGGAAAGAGAACTGCGGAGCCAATCGCCAAGTCAAGACATGAGTATGTGTTGTGCCAGAGTTGCTATTTGTGCCAGAGTTGCTAGTAGGGCAAGCGGCGGTCCTGGCAGAAAAAGTGTAGGATGTAAGGTTAAACATGATAACCGCTATGTGTCATGCGCTATGGGTGTCGTTTACAGTATTCCCCTATTCCCGTGTCGGCGTACGTACGTGGGACAAACTGGACGGTGCCTGAATGTGCGTTTACGTGAGCATCAGTTATCATTGAAAGGGGCAGCCTCGTCGCATTTGTCTTCTCACTGCAAGAAATGTGGCTGCACTCCGAATTTTTCTGAGACTGTCATTTTGTTCAAGCATAATCGCCAGATAACACGGGAAATCGTTGAGGCGTACCACATTAATGATAGGAAAGATAAGTGCGTTAGCCAAGCAAGTGTAATGCTTCATGCAAAAGAGATCATGTATCTCAGGGGCTCGTGAGTTGATTTTGGCGCATGTTTGTTTTTCCTTTTTGGCATGGAATGTTTCATCTTGTTTGCGCAGTGTTCTGCGCTTTTTGTTGGTTTTTTGGTGTTTGGGGGTGTGGTATCTTCTGCCTATATATTTCTTTTCTGCCTAATACATTTTTCAGTTGTTAGACCAGCGCTTGTCCTGTGTACTCCTTTCTGCGTCCTGTTACGTTTGCGCCTGGTTTCATTCAATATGTGTTGTGTCCTATGTTATGGTATGTAGGCTGTTTACTGTTGAAAAGGCATGCTCCTGAAGATGTAAGGAATTTCTCTATGAGGCGACCTCGGGCATCCGTGCGAGAAGAGCCCCAAAGAGTGTTGTGAGCATTAAGGTCGCCTGTCAGGATGTATGGTTCGGGCAGCTGGTCAACCAGCGCCTCGAAGTCAGAGCTTAAAAGAGAAACATCAGGAGGAATGTATATGGAGCATACCGATATCAACCTACTAAATATTATCGTTCGAATTGCCACAGCCTCCAGGATAGTGTTCAAGGTGACAGGGTGGCATGCTAAGGATTTGCGGGCGATTATGGCCACACCGCCAGAAGAGTGTGTGCAGCCAACCCTGTCCTGTCTGTATACCAGGTAACTATTCAAGAAATTTGTGTTCTTGGAATTTAGGTGTGTTTCCTGAACACACATTACACTTGGCTGATTAGCATGCAGAATCTCATAGACGTCGTCATGATTATTTAGAAGGCCTCTGCAGTTCCATTGAACGATATTTTCTCTTCCCATTATTATGTATTAGAGCTACTGGAGTGTGACTATTTATGTAGGGTCTTTCGGGGCTTGGACTCTTGGACGGGGTTTCTTTACCTCCTCTGGAGGTTTGATGGGGGGACCCGTTCCTTCCGCTGCGAAGCAGACAGGAAGGGTCCCACATCCAAGTCATCATCTGATTTGGAAGGGGTACCCGGCGTACCGGACCCCCCGGACCTGGCACCCTTTGCGGTGCCCTTCGTTTTGGCCGCGACCGCCGAGGGCGTCAGGAGCGCCCCGGGTGGCACAGGCGGTGCGGCGGAGGTGGGAACTGCTGCGGTTTCCTCCAGCTCCATCTCCTCCGGGCCCTCGCATGTGCTTCGGGCCGGTGGAGAGGAGGAAACAGAGGGTGCAGCAGCATCCCCAACGGACGTGGATGCCACCACAGCCGCTGCTGACTTAGCAGGCGGTGCGGTGGCGGGTTGGGCTGCCAGAGGCAACCCAGGGGGGGGCGGGGGCGGGACCAAGTCCGACTCGCGGTACTGGGTCCCCGCCGAAACAAGACGCCGCTCCGCCCCCCGGCGAGCTGCGTCGGCGTACTTCCCCAGAGGGAAAGAGGCGAACCTCTTCCGCGCCTCTGGGAAGGTGATGTTCTCTGTTACCTTGACATTAATTATCTGTTTCTCCTGCTTAAACTTTTCACATTTTCGCGAGTACGCTGCATGGGATCCCTGGCAGTTGGCACAGTTGAAGGTTTCGGATTCGCAATTTTCTGAGGGATGGTCATGCTGACCGCACTTAGCGCAGGTAAGTCGGCCACGGCAAGAGTTTGTGCCATGCCCGAACCGTTGGCACTTGAAACAGCACCGTGGGTTCGGGATGTACGGGCGGACATTGCAATGTATATACCCGGCATTTATAGGTTCTGGAAGGATGGATCTATCGAAGGTCAGGATAATGTGTTTAGTGGCTATTTGTTTGTCATCGCGGCGTATGAATATGCGCTTTACAGCCGTGACGCCCTGATCCCTTAAGCCTTCCAAAAGGTCGGCATCGGTTTCAGAAATGAGATCTGCCTCAGAGATCACACCCTGAGAGCTGTTGAGGCTGCGGTGGGGTGTGACCTTGATCTCCAGATCTGCCATGCGGGTTTGTTTCAGGAGGATTGCGGACTGCTGCTGAGTTTTTACTTCAACTACTACTTCGCCTGTTCGTAGTTTTTTTGCCTCGAAAGATTTGCCAATGATTCCTTCAAGGAACTTGGAGACAAGGAATACAGACTGGGTGGAGACGGGTTTTGATTTATCTACTGATTCAAGGACCAAAAACCGGGGATAGTTGTCAGGTTTCGGAGTGTTGATGGTTGGTAGGGATGGAAAAGAAACTTCGGTGCGGCCCCTTTTCGGGGGCCGATCACGTTTGGGGGGGGGTTTCGGATTATCCATATGGCATAGAAAAAAGCAGGGAGACGGGGGTACTTTCTCCTTTGACCTTACCCTGGTAGTCAAAGAGGTCCCGGAGCTCCCTGCCTGGTAGACAGACAGGGAGCCCATCGACCGGAGCTTGACCAAGGCTCCGACGGCCACCGTTTACGGCTTCTACCCTTCACCTTTAAACACGTCGCCACGGTTGGACACGGCTTATGTTGGGAGCTCGGGGTCCGCGGTGTCGCTGCTCACCGTCACTATGAATACTCAAGGTGCCCCGTGCGGGGCGGACAACCCTCCGACAGGCAGGTACAAGTAGCACAAATTACGTTCAACCGAAATGTGTGATCAAGTACAAAGTAAGACCAAAAGCAAGGAATCAAGGAAAGCACCATGGCGAAGGACCTGTATACACCTGGGGAGATACATCCGGTACCTAAATTTCCTATAGAACCGACAGTCTACCGGACGCCCATGCCGCATGAAGTTTGTACTAAATTTGCAAGGTCAACATCCAGGACGGACGACGGTGCAATCGAGTAGATTACCCTGCTCAGATTCTGCAAGGCGCCGGTGTCACAAACGCACCAAGCATCGATGGAAACGAAAGTATAGACTAGACAAACACAGGGCGGCTACGACGTTCCTCACAAGTATTTTGAGCCCATTAAACTGATCACGGTACCTTAGACGAAAGGGTTAAAAGACGAATGACTGATGACCGTTGAAAACTGCAATCCTTCATGTCATGCCCATTATCCTTGGCCATTTATCGCGTGGCTCGGAGGATGTTGGAAAAATCAGAAAGGAAGAAGAGGTGGCCATTAGCAGCTGCCTGCTGATATTGCTTTCACAATCATTGTAGAAGTCCATCCGGAATTAAAAGGAATCACCCACGTCCCGCTCCTCGCCTCGGTTCTTCAACAAGCGACAGTCCCTTCAGCAAGTGGACTGAAGCAATCCAAGACCAGCGTCAGTCCAAATGCTTCCCCCTGGTGCGTCGCATCACATCAGGGTTCCCTCGCGGGAAGATGGGCGTAATTTTTATTATTATTATTAATATTATTATTATTATATATATTATTAATATTATTTCCACTGCAAGTAGCAACACTAAGAGAAGCTGCCAATCTCTCCCAGATAAATAGCAACACCGGCTTGAGCGAATATTTTTTGTTCAGGTTGAAAGGCCGTGGGAGCAACAATTTTGGCGGCGCCTTTCACTTTTAAACGCATAACCAAAACTGGTTGCCACTGGATCTAGCACAAGTAGGGAGTGTAGTGAAGAGGGGGAGTCGTGCACACGCATATATAGGTTTCATGCCCCTCATTTCCAGCGAACGTTGAAGATCGACGAGAAGCTGGGGATCTCTCCAAGATAAACAGCAACGCCGACGTGAGCCAATATTTCTTTCTCAGCTTTAAAGGCCTTCAGAGCAACAATTCAGGCGGTGCCTTTGGCTTCTAAGCACTCGCACAAAACTGGTTGCCGCTGTATCATCAACAAGTAGGGACTGTAGGGAAGGGGGGAGACGTGCGCACACAGATATAGGTTTTATGCCCTCATTTCCAGCGCACCTTGCAACTTTATGAAAAAGTCGGAGTCTCTCTCTGATGAACAGCAACGTCTCACGTGAACCAATATTTCTTGTTCAGCATGAAAGGCATTCAGAACAGCAATTTTGGAGGTGCATTTCACTTCTAAGCAAGTGCATAAAACTGGTTGCCGCTGTATCAAGCACGAGTAGGAATGTAGGTAAGTGGGAAGTTGTACAAGCGCAGATATAGGTTTCCTGCCCTCATTTACACTGCACGTAACCACTTTATGAAAAGCTGGGAATCTCTCCCAGAAGAACAACAGCGTCGGCTTGAGCCGATATCTTTGTTCCACGTGAAAGGCATTAAGAGCAACAATTTTGGCGGTGCCTTTCACGTCTCAGCGCATGCAGAAAAACTGGTTGCCGCTGGATCTAGCACAAGTAGAGAGTCTAGGCAAGAGGGTGGGAGTCATGCACCCGCAGATATAGGTTTCATGCCCTAATTTCCATCGCACGTTGCTGTTCGAACAGAAGCTAGGAATTTCTCCGAGGTAAACAGCAACGTCGACATGAGCCAATATTTTTTGCTCAGCTTGAAAGGCCTTCTGAGCGACAATTCTGGCGGTGCCTTTCGCTTCTAAGCACTCGCACAAAACTGGTTGCCGCTGTACCAAGCACATGTTCGGAGTGTAGGTATGAGGGTGGTCGTGCACCCACAGATACAGGTTTCGTGCCCTCATTTCCACCGCATGTTGCAGCTCGACGAGAAGCTGCGAATCTATCCCAGATGAACAGCAAAGTCAATGTGAGCCAATATTTCTTGCACAGCTTAAAATGACTTTAGGGCAACATTTCTGGCGGTGCCTTGCGCTTCTACGCGCATGCAGAAAACTGGTTGCCGCTGTATCAAGCACAACTACGGCGTTTCGTGAAGACGGAGCGTCAGCACCACCCCACAAACAAACAGCAACGCTACGTCCACAGAAGAGAAAGCTGCACGGCGAAGGACACGCGACGGTGAGCGCAAACGCTTGAAGCGAGGGGTGGACCCTGAGCTTCGTCGGCGCGAATGCTTGGCGCTTGCGCATCTCTCCTCCTCTCGTCTGCTCTCCTTCAACTTTGAATGTAGCGCTTGCTGCGGTTGCTGCAGTTGACTCCAAGTTCAGCGCTTGCTGTGGCTGACTCCAATTCACTCCGTTCTTCCGATGAAGTGTGATGGAAGAAACAGTCCCTTCAGTTAGTGGGTTGCGGCAAGCAAGCGTCAGCACCACCCCACAAACTACCCCGAGATGCTCCGCATCTACTCAGCGTTCCCTTGGGGAAGATGGGGCTAATCTCTTTGTTTCACGGACGATAAGTAAAATTTCAGTTGTAGTCTAGGGAGTGTCATGTGTACTTGTTCGTTCGTGTCTATTTTTCGCTAGTAACATGCAGGCAAGTTTCATGCCCTCTTTTCTACCGCACGTTGCTACTCTATGAGAAGCTAGGATTCTCTGCAAGATGAACAGCCTCATCAACATGAGCCAATATTTCTTATTCAGCTTGAAAGGCTATCAGACCTACAATTCTGGTGGTGCTTGTCGCTTCTAAGCACGTGCACAAAATCGGTTGCTGCTGTATCTAGCACAAGAAGGGAGTGTGGGTAAATGCGGGAGTAGTACACACGGGGTTTTGGGTTCGATGACCTAATTTCCACCGAAAGTAGCAATACTATGTGAAGCAGGCAATCTCTGCCAGATGAATAGCAACACCGACTTGAGTCAATATTTTTTGTACAGCTTTGAAAGACCTTGAGAGCATATATTTTGGTGGCGCTTTTGACTTCTGCGCGCGTGCACAAAACTGGTTGCACTGGATCTAGGACAAGTAGGGTTATAGAGAAGAGGGGGGGAGAGACGTGCACACGCATAAATAGGTTCCATGCCCTCATTTACAGGGAACGTTGCAACTCTATAAGAAGCTGGGAGTCTCTCTCAGAGGAACTGCAACGTCGGCGCGAGCCAATATCTTTGTTCCATTTAAAAGGCCTTCAGAGCAACCATTTTGGTGGTGCCTTTCTCTTCTAAGCGCGTGCACAAAACTGGTTGTCGCGGTATCAAGCACAAGTAGTGAGTTTTGATAAGGGGAGAGAATCGTGCACGCACAGATATAGGTTTCATGCCCTAATTTCAACCGCACATTGCAGCTCGACGAGAAGCTGAGAATCTCTCCCAAATGAACAGCAAAGTCGAAGTGAGCCGATATTTTTTGCTCAGCTTAAAAAGAGTTCTGAGCGACAATTCTGGCGGTGCCTTTCGCTTCTACGTGCTCGTAAAAAACTGGTTGCTGCCGTACCAAGCAGAAGTTGGGAGTCTAGGTAAGGAGGGTTGTCGTTCACCCCCAGATACAAGTTTCATGCCCTCATTTCAACCGCAAGTTAGAGCTAGACGAGAAGCTGCGAATCTGTCCCACATGAACAGCAATGTCGAAGTGAGCCAATATTTCTTGCTCATCCTAAAATGCCTTCAGAGAAACATTCCGGGCGGTGCCTTTCGCTTCTAAGCGCATGCACAAAACTGGTTGCCGCTGTATCAAGCACAACTTCGGAGTGTAGCGAAGAGGGAGGGTCTCGTGCACGCGCAGATATAGGCTTCATGACATCATTTCACCGCACGTTACGATTTTATGAGAAGCTAGTATTCTCTGCAAGAGGAACAGCCTCATCAAGATGAGCAAATATTTCTTGTTGAGCTTGAAAGGCCTTGAGAGCAAAAATTTGGTAATGTCTTTGACTTCTAATCACGCACATAGCTGGTTTCCCTTGGATATAGCATAAGTAGGGAGTGGAGCAAAAACAGGGGAGTCCTGCATACGCAGATATAGGTTTCATCCCCTCATTTTCATCGCAAATTGCTACACTATGAGAAGCTTGGAGTCTCTCCGAGATAAACAGCAAACTCGAAGTGAGCAACTATTTTTTGCTCAGCGTGAAAGGCCTTCTGAGCAACAATTCTATCGGTGCCTTTTGCTTCCACGCCCATGCACAAAACTGGGTGCCGCTGGATCCAGCACAAGCAGTGAGTGTAGTTAAGGGCGGGGGAGTCGTACACGCGCAGTGGTAGGTTTAATGCCCTCATTTCCGCCGCAATTAGCAACTCTATGAGAATCTGGGAAGGAATAGCAACACCGACTTGAGCCAATATTTTTTGTTCAGCTTGAAAGGCCTTGAGAGCAAAAAGGTTGGTGGTGCCTTTTACTTCTAAGAACGCCCATAACTGGTTGACGCTGTATCGAGCGCAAGATATGGGTTTCACGCCCTCATTTCCACCGCACATTGCATCTCGGCGAAAAGTTGGGAATCTCTTCCATATAATCGGCAACGTCGCCGTGAGCCAATAATTCTTGCTCAGCTTGAAAGGCTTTCAGAGCGAAAATTCTGGCGGTGCCTTTCGCTTCTAAGCACTTGCACAAAACTAGTTGCCACTGTATCAACCACAGATAGAGAGTGTAGGTAAAAGGGTAGTTGTGCACTCGGAGATTTAGGTTTCATGCCCTCATTTTCACCGCACGTTGCAACTCTATGAGAAGCTGGGATTCTTTCTAACAGGAACACTCACGTCGACATGAGCCAATATTTCTTTTTCAGCTTCAAACGCCTTCAGAACAACAATTCTGCGGTGCCTTTCGCTTCTAAGCACTCGCACAAAAGTGGTTGCAGCTGTATCAAGCATAAGTAGGTAGTGTACAAAAGGTAGGAGTCATACACGAGTAGTTTTATGTTTGGTGCAGTTATTTCCACCGCAAGTAGCAAGTCCATGAGAAGCAGGGAATCTCTCCCAGATGAATAACAACACCGGCTCGAGCCAATATTTTTTTTTCAGCTTGAAAGGCCTTGATAGCAAAACTTTTGGTGGTGCCTTGACTTTTAAGCCCGCACATAACTGGTTGCCGCTGCATCAAGCAGAGGTAGGGCGTGTAGGTAAGGGGGAAGTCGTACATGCGCGGAAATTGGTTTCATGCCATCATTTGCACCGCACGTAGCCACTTAGTCAGGAGCTAGGAATCTCTCTCAGAAGAACAGCAACGTCAGCGTGTATCTTTGTTCTGCTTGAAAGGCCTTCAGAGCAACAACTTTGGCGGTGCATTTCACTTCTGAGCACGCACACAAAACTGGTTGCCACTGTATCAAGCACAACTGGGGATTGCAGGGAAGAGGTGGGAGTCGTGTGCGCACCGATATTGGTGCGCACCGATATCGTGTGCGCACCGATATTTCTACTGCACGTTGCAGCTCGACGAGAAGCTGCGAATCTCTCCAGATGAAGAGCAATGTCGGCGCGAGCCACTATTTCTTGCTCAGCTTGATTGGCCTTCTGAGTAACAATTCTGGCGGTGCCCTTTGCTTCTAAGCACTCACAAAAAAACTGGTTCCCGCTTTACCTAGCACAAGTAGGGAGAGTAGGTAAGGGGGGGGAGTCGCACACGCGCAGTTATAGGTGTGATGCTCTCATTACCACCGCAAGTAGCAACTTTATGAGAAGCTGGAAATGTCTCCCTGATGAACAGCAACGTCTCACGTGAGCCAATATTTCTTGTTCAGCATGAAAGGCCTTCAGAGCAGCAATTTTGGCGGTGCGTTTCACTTCTATGCACGCACACAAATCTGGTTGCCGCTGTGTCATGCATAAGTATGGAGTGTAGGGAAGGAGGGAGTCGTTCACGGACATATATATGTTGCATGCCCTTATTCTCACCGCACGTAGGAAATCGACGAGAAGATTTGAATCTCTCCGAGATAAACAGCAACGTCGACCAAAGCCTACATTTCTTGCTCAGTTTGAAAAGCCTTCAAAACCGCACTTCTGCTGGTGCCTTTGGTTTTTAAGGTCTCGCACAAAACTGGTTGACACTGTATCAAGCTCAAGTAGCGAGTGTAGGTAAGGCGGGAGTAGTACACGCACAGATATAGGTTTCATGCCCTCATTTGGACCGCACGTATCAACATTACGAGAAGCTGGGAATCTCTCACAATTTAATAGCATCACCGACTTGAGCCAATATTTTTTGTTCAGCCTGAAAGGCCTTCAGAGCAACAATTTTGGCGGTGCGTTTCATTTTTAGGCGCATGCACAAAACCGGGTGCCGCTGGATCTAGCACAAGCAGGGAGTGAAGGGAAGAAGGTGTATTCATGCACACGCAGATATAGGTTTTATGCTCTCATTTTCCTCGCACGTTGCAACTCTATGAGAATCTGGGAGTCTCTCCCAGAAGAACAGCAACTTCGGCGTGACGCAATATTTCTTGTTCAGCTTGAAAGGCCTTCAGAGACACAATTCTAGCCGCGCCTTTGGCTTCTAAGCACTCGCACAAAACTAGTTGCCGCTGTATCGAGCACATGGAGGAAGTTTAGTTAAGGGGGGAGTCATACACGCGCGTATAGGTGCCGAAACCTTGGACAGGTGGCAAAATAAAAATTGCAAATATTTTCTGGACTTTCCCTGGCACGTGCATGTAGAGCACGCGTGTTTCCGTGTTGCTCAAAAGTGCAGCTGCTCGTTACGCTGATATGACACGAACATTTTTTGCCAAAAAACAGGGGTGGGTGACGCTCGTTAATTTTGATAATTACCCAATTTCGGTGATTTATTTAATAGTCATTGATTGGGTTAAAAGTCCAATTGATGTCACTGGTGCTTGTAAGGCATGAAATTAAAGGTATCGATGAGGGGAATCACGTAGGACAAATGGAAAATTCCTTCCTCGTTATAGCCATGAGATTGTCTCATGAGTCATAGACTGTGGTAAATGTCAAAGTGAGGCCAGTAGGCCTTCTGCTGTATCAAATTAAAATTCTCGGTGAGTGGAATCAAGCGGGGAAAATTAAAAATCGCCTCCTAGATATATCCTTGAGATAGTCACGTGAGTCATAGGTTGGGCAAGAAGTAAAATTCATTCCACAACGGCTTGTGAGGTATCAAATTAAAGGTATCGATGAGGGGAATCACGTGGTACAAATTAAAGTTACTTCCTCGTAAAAGTCATGAGCTAGAAACATGAGTCATCGATTAGGTTAAAAGGCATATTGATGCCACCGTAGATTGTGAGGTATCAAATTAAAGGTCTCGAGAAGGAAAATCACGTGGGACAAAATAAAATTGCTTCCCGGTTTTAGTCATGAGATAGTCACGAGAGTTACGGGTTTGGTTTAATGTTATTGATGCCATTAGGACTTGTGAGGTACCAAATTAATGGTCTCGATTAGGGTAAATACGTGGGACATATTAAAACTTTTTCCTGGATATAGTCATGAGATAGTCACGTCAGTCAGTGATTGGGTAAAAAGTCCAATTGATGCCACCAGGGCTTGTGAGGTATCAAATGAAAGGTCTCGAAGAATATTTTGCTGGCCTTTTCCGCAACGCTCCCTAATCCATGGCTGAATTCGCGTCAGAGGCGGCCGCCATGGAGAAGACGTTGGAAATTCGCACGAGGCAGTAAGACCCTCCCATCAATAAGCTAGTTGCGGACACGATCGATTCCAAGGATTCTAGGCTCTGACACACTACGTGAGACACTCCGCGCTGTCGTCAGGGAAGAACTGCGGAAACTCTTCCCAACAACGCCGCAACCAGAAGTCACCTCTATGAGCGACGTAATCCAGGAAAAAATCCAACTCACTTTGGGGACTTCTACGCCTTCCGAAGTACCACGCGAGCCTCAAGCTATGACCTACTCCGCGGTTGTACGACGACCCCGCCCTGCTGCAACCCGTCCTCAAAAAGTCCCACCGTACCACCGTCCACTGTCGCCCGCCCACTTCGTCAAGGACAAAACCAGGCGCCGAGGAAGACGGACGTATGGGGAACCACTGATAATCGTCCGCTTTGCTACCACTGCGGAGAGGCCGATCACATCTATCGTCACTGCCCGTGCAGGAGACTCGGAGTGCGTGGTTTCTCCGTCGACGCCCCACGCCCCCGACCCGATCAGCGCCCTACTGACATCGACGAATACCTGTCCAACAACAACCGAGGACCAGCCCGCTTCATCCGATGGCCGTCTCCCTACCCATACAAGTCACCCAACCACCGAAGCAAGGCTTATTTCGCACGTGGAAGGTCCCCCAGTACACGCGGGATAAACTAAAAGCAGCAACTTCAGGAGGTAAAGTTGCACGACAGCGGAAAAATGAAAACCCTCCAACGACGCAACGACTCGCGGAAGACGATGATTCACGACATGCCCTCAGTCCGACGACCCGATCTAACCCGGACGCGACTCTCGAACATGACGACAACCACAAGGCGCGACACGTACCCGACTTGACCGAACCTTCCGCTGAGAAGATGACGACCACGACTCACAGTGCCCGACTATCAACACTCACAAGCCGAGATACGACGCCGCGACACACCCCGAACTCCAAGAAAGCAGCGTCCGACGTTCAACTGTACATCGACGGCTTTGAAGTACACACCCTAATAGACGCGGGAGCCGACTACTCAGTCATGAGCGGACCATTTGCGTCTAAGCAGAAGAAAGTTATGACCAGATGGGACGGTCCACAGATGATGATGATGATGATGATGATGATGATTTCTATTGGTTCCCCTTTGTATCGGGGTGATGACATGTCATCTTACCAAAAAGGACTAATATACCTATGTTTTACACTTTTGGCTCAATACTAGCGCTGCTTAGGGCAGGCCCAAAAAGCTTATTAGGCAAAAATACTTTTTTTTCTGTTACAGGTGGTAACTGCCCTAGGCAATATTCCCCTCTCTGCTTTTCGTCCACCAGCATTCTAATCTTCTTTTCGTCCCCTCGACAGCCTTGAAGTTAACTTCCTCTGTGATACCCTTAAAACCTAGGGCTTCTGAAAGCCCAATATTCTCTTCATGTAGATTTGGATGGATAGTCTCACATTCTAACACGATGTGCCGCATAGTTTCTGTTTCTTTTCCGCAGACCACGCATACCCCATCATTTTGTGAATACTTCCCCACAAAACTCTTAGTTCGCAGGCAACCTGCTCTAGCCTCAAAAAGCAAAGCACTGCCCTGGGAATTATCGTAGAAATTTTCCTTTCTGATGTGAATCTTCTCACCCCTGTACATCTCTATCGACGTTTTAGCTTCCATTTTTTCCCTCCACTTATTCGTTTCAATCTGCCTTGCCTCTTTTTTGGTTACCTTGGCTGTTTTGGATTCCGCTCTGTTCTTTCCGTATTTCATCGTTACCCTTCTAGTCTTTCTTAACCACTGCGTGTCCACGCTTTTCAAGTATAGGTACCTAAAAACCTTAGCTGCCCACCTTCGTTGATCCATTGCCCTCAACCTCATCTCAAAGCATATTTTACTCTGAGCTTCTCTAACTTCAAACGACGCCCAGCCCATATCTCCCTGAACTGCTTCGTTAGTTGTTTTTCCATGCGCGCCTAAGGCCAAACGTCCTACCGTTCTCTGGTTTACTTCAAGGCCTGATAGAACGTCTGATTTTAAGCAGAGTACAGCATTCGCAAACGTGAGACCCGGAACCATTACTCCTTTCCACATTCCTCTTACTACTTCATATTTGTTATACCCCCACAGAGCTCTATGCTTCATTATAGCTGCGTTTCGCTTTCCCTTAACCTTAAGTTGCTCCTCGTGAGTACTTAAGTAATTATCCCCTTCGTTTATCCACACTCCCAAATATTTATATTTCTTCACTCTAGGTAATTCGCCTCGCTGGATAGACACTACGTCGGTGGTAACGTCAGTGAAAACCATTATTCCTGATTTTTCTGCACTGAAATTTATTCCCAGGTCAGTGGCTTCCTGGCCGCAAATATTTATTAGCCGCTGCATATCGGTTTGGTTATCAGCTAAAAGAACAATGTCGTCTGCGTATAACATTCCCGGAATATGCTGTTGTACCACTTCGCCTTGCAGCATATGGGTTAGGCTAAACCCTACTTGACTTTCTTCCAGTTTCTTTTCTAATCCTGCCATGTAAAGCATGAACAGTATTGGGCTCAAAGGGCATCCCTGTTTCAGTCCCCGATGGATGTTGACCTGCTGGGCGCATTTCTGTCCTTCCCAAGTGAGGTGCACTCTATTGTCTTTATAGATTGCTATAAGGAACTGTACTAACTCGTCATCTAATCCCTGGAGTTTCAGCATTCTCCACAGCCGTTCTCTGTTTACGTTGTCATAAGCCCCTTTAATGTCCAAGAACGTAATCCATAGTGGTCTTTTCTGTGCTTTCGCAATTTCAATGCATTGCGTTATCACGAACAGATTGTCATCCAGTCGCCTGTCTTGTCTAAATCCATTCTGCAGTTCCCCAAGTATTTCATTTTCTTCCATCCATGCTTGAATTTCTGATTTTATCGCCTGCATTACGGATCTAAACACCACTGACGTTACTGTGAGTGGTCTGTATGAATCAATACTGGCTTTGTCTCCTCTGCCTTTACATATTAATTCATCCTACTTTCTAACCAGTCCTCTGGTATTTGTTTGGTTTCTATCACCTTATCTATTGCCCTCATAAACGATTCCTTACTTTTAGGTCCAAGTAGGTTTATCAGTTGCATTGGTATTCCGTCCGGGCCCACTGCTGTCTGGGGGGAAACCTTTTGCTCTGCTTTTTTCCAATCAAGGTTGCTCAAACTATTCCCCTTTCCGCAGTCTTTTGCGGCGCTGATGTTATCGGAGCAGGTTTTCCTACCACTATTGTCCTAAACTTCTCACTAATCACTCGATGAATATGCAGCAACGCGTGCTCTCCTTCTAAATGTTCCCCCTCCGCATCAATCAGGAATTTTTGATGGTTTTTGGTCAGGTTTTTTGAGCTTAGTGATTTTAAATGGTTCGAAAACTTCTTGGATGCGCTTTTGTCCTTCCGTATTTCTGCCATCCATTGTTCGCTTTTCTGCTTGATCTTTGCTAGCACCATTTTCTGTACTTCTAGGTTTTTCCACGGTAGACATCCCATTTCTCCTTCACTACCTCCGGTTCCATACCAGTTCTTTTTGCTTCTCTATGTTCTCTCGACTCCTTTCTTCGCTGGTCAATAGCCTCTTTTATTTCCTTATTCCACCAGCTTCTCGGCTTTCTCTTCCCTTTCCATCGGTTTCGTTCCTTTGCTTCCTTCATCTTACCCTTTATGAACGCAATCATTTCGTCGTAATCCCAATTTTTGCCTGGGTATTCATTGATTTCATCTTCCAATCTATCAGCGATGATCTTTAACTGCTGATTATTCAAATTATTTCCTCCTATTGTACCTATTTCTGCATTTATCCGGGTTGCGCCTCCAACGTGCAAGCTTAACCGCTTGTGGTCGCTTCCTAAGCTGTCTGTTCCATTTTCATCTATCCTCATTTCCCGCAGCCTTCCGTATACTGTCTCGGATACTAAACTGTAGTCTATGCTGGGCTGTCTGTTACCGCTTTCCCACGTTATTTGTCCGTCACACTTGCTTTCCGTGTTTACTATTACAAGCCGGTTTTCCTGGCATAGATCTATCACTAGAGAACCGTTGTGGTCTGTGTATCCATCCAAACCTTCTATATGGGCATTCATATCTCCAACTATGATTATTTCACCCGAATATTTGAACTCGTTTATATCTCTTCTCAAACAGTTTACCATTTCTTCATTTTCCTCCCTAACACAGATTCGCACAGCAGGAGGCCACCTCGTGACGCCAAGTGGAATATGCACATCTCGCGTCATCATAGATGGCACTACGTACCCTGCGGCTTTCGTCATTTTGCCTAACTGCTCCCGTGACGTATTTCGCGGAATGTACTTTTTGACCGACAACGGAGCAATAATTCACGTACAGGCCAAGTCTTAATCGACCAGATTTAGAAAAAATCCCCAAGGTGGAGTAAGTTTCTGTGAAGGAAAGTTTGACATCCACCTAAATGCAGCCATATGGCTACAAAAAAAGAAAGCTTTACAGCTTTCTCGGAAACTTCTCAGAAACAGAAGCTCAGTTGGTAGAGCGACTGCTCCGGTTAAGCAGTGGTCTCGGGTTTGAATCCTGGACCCGGACAAATTTTTCTTCAACTGCGAAGTTTCTGAGAAAGCTGTATAGCTTGCCTTTGTAGCCATATGGCTGCATTTAGGTGGATGTCAAACTTTCCTTCACAGGCCAAGTGTATAACATTTTCCTCCGATCACTGCGTGACGCTGGAACCTAACCCCGAAAACTGTACTGCTGTAAGGATTGCCGACGATGATGTCACCCTGCCACCCTGGACAAGCTTGATGATCAGCGTCTACTGTTAAAATGCTGCTCCTGACGTCGACTCTATCGTAGAGTGTGACCAAAGGTTGCTCGTCGACCGCGGTGTCTCCGTCACAAGAGGCATTGCGCAAATATTAAGTTGTGGTCACTAAATTCAGCGGGGAATACCAGCACTTATACAGGGGCGCTGCAATTGCGTTCCTAGAAGAAGCACAAGAAGCAAGTGACGTGATCGCGGTTGCCGACTTTGAATGCGCACGCGAAGATACCTCCAAGCTTCCGAATCACTTCGACGTGAATCCGGCGCTTCCGCAAGAAGAACGGAAGAAATATTTGGACTTGTTCCGTCGCTACAGCGGGTGTTTTTCGTCGAACTCAAAACCACCTCAGACCCCTCTAGCGAAGCACCGAATAATAACCGAAGATGGAACCCGACCTACCCGACAGTTACCGTACCGCGTCTCTTCACACGAGCGGGAAGGCATCGGGACCCAAGTCGACGACATGGTCCGCAACGACATTATACAGCCATTATTTTACATTATACAGACATTATACAGACATTATACATTAAAAGCCCCTGTGCTGCGCCGTCGTACTGGTGAAGAAAAAAGACGGCAGATTAAGGTTTTGTGTTGACTACCAGCGACTGAAAAAAGTCACTAAAAAGGACTTGTACCCCCTGCCACAAATCGACGTCGCCCTCGACCACCTCTGCCGTGCCAAGTACTTCTCATCGATGGATCTGAAGACCGGCTAATAGAAAATTGAGGTGGATGAGAGAGACCGAGGGAAGACTGCATTTATTACCCCGGCCGCCCTATACGAGTTCCAGGTGATGCCGTTTTGGTTGTGCACGGCACCTGCAACGTTTCAAAGAGTCATGGACATTGTGCTAGGTGGCCTGAAGTGGCACACCCGCCTCGTATACCTCGACGTTGTGCTATTCGGCTGGACTTTCGACGAACACCTTGCAAGGTTGGAGTCTGTTCTCGAAGCCAATCGTACGACGGGGTTAATGCTGATGCCTGAAAGTGCCGTTTCGCGTACGAGGAGCTCATGTTTCTGGGCCATGTCGTCAATGCTACCGGAGTCCTACCTGACCCAGCAAAAAGACAAAAGTTTTGAAGCGTGCCACGACGACCCTTCTTCCAGTCATCTCGGCACAGCGAACAAAATCGGAAAAATCAAGGTGAAGTACTACTGTCCCCGCCCTACATCCGACGTCACCCACTACGTGCGTAGCTGCTGTGACTGTCAGCGACGAAAAACGCCACCGACGAGACCCGCCGGACTTCTGCAGCCGATCACCATCCTATGGAGGTCCTTCTAACAGATTCGAATGGACCATCTGGGCCCGTTCGCTGCATCCCGATCCCAGAACAAGTGGATTGTCGTGGCGACAGACTACATGACGCGCTACGCAAAGACCGCCGCTCTTCCGAGTGGGACTGCAGAGGAAGTCCCAAGGTTCTTCATAAGACAAGTTGTGCTGCAACATGGAGCCCCGGAAGTCCTAATCACGGACCGCGGAACGGCCTTTACAGCGGAGCTCATGCAAGGAATATTACGCTACAGCAACACAGATCACAGAAAAACGACGCCGTACCACCCCCAAGTGAACGGATGAACGGAACGTCTGAACAAGACAATCGCAGATATGCTGTGAATGCACGTTGATGTTGAACATACGACTTGGGACGAAGTGCTCCCGTATGTCACGTTTGCGTACAACACGGCTATCCAGGAGAATACGCAGATGACGGCGTTCGAGCTTGTCTACGGAGGACGGCCAACTACGATGCTTGGCGCCATGCTTCCACATTTAGAAGACGATGGCCTCAACCCAGACGTCCAAGGATACCTTCAGCGTGCGGAAGAGGCCCGCCAGCTCGCCCGCGTTCGTACAACGGACCAGCAGCTCGTGGACACCGGGCGCTACAACCTCCGACGCCGAGACGCCGAGTACCACCCAGGGGATCGTGTTTGGGTTTGGACTCCCATTCGACGACGCGGACTCAGTGGGAAGCTTCTGCGACGGTATTTCGGACCCTACCAGATTCTACGACGTGTCGGCCAACTAACCTACGAAGTGATGCCCGATGATGATTCTGGAACATCACGGCGACGCACGCGGCCCGAAGTCGTCTACGTGGTTCGCTTGACACCTTACAATGCAAGATGACGGACTTTTTTGTTGTTTGTTCAGGCTGTCTTTTGTTTTATCATCGGGTCTATGCACTTTTAGAGAGGGGGGGGGTAATTCAACGGACCATGTATGCCTTTTTTTGTTTATTTATTGTTTGTTTTTACTGCCCGGCCACGCCCGGCTCTGTTATCTGTGTCAAGCGAAGCGCGTCTTGCATTCTTTATTTTTATGCCGCACGGGCTATCTCATTCAGATAAGCAGACTGTTGCGTCTTAACGTCACTAGCCCAGAATAATCTTCTCTGGTCTACAATGTTCGAGATGTAAATGGATGGTTCCAGAAACACTCGCGCCGAAAGATAAAAGCCTGCAGAGCAGACGCAACGGCAGTTCGTCGACGCTCACCCGCACACGTAACTTTGTTGACTGCTGCTTCGCCGCCTGTGTATTGTTTCAGTTGTTAGACGAGCACAATTTCGCGCCAATAAACGTGCTTCCCTTAAAGACATCTGCGTCATCTCTGCCATCGTGACAATATCAAGAAGAAATGATAACACTGGCGGAAGGAATGAATATGACCAGGATATTGTACAGCCTGTCGTACCAGAACTTATACTCGCCAAGCAAAGCAAAGTAGAGGCCTTCATGACGACAGCATATTTGAAAGCCCTCAAACTCGCAATTTTATGGGTCGCAGAAAAGATGCTAAAATACGGCTTAATAACATTGTCGAAGACATTACAGAAGCCAATCCCCCCGCGCTAAAGAAGCGAGTGCAAAAAAAGATCGAGACGGGCTAACTTATGCAAGATATTCGTCGGAATTTGAAAAAAGGACCTGGACGGCATAACATATATGTCAATGTTCCAGCAACGACTCATAAAAAGTGCTTTATTACCGAAATCTTGCAATCCAAACTTCTGAAAAATGAAAGAGAATCAGAAATGTGTTATTCCATAAAATGCTGAAGTCATAAGTACATGTACAGACTTCCGAACAAAGTAAGATTTCGATGATCGTTGCCGTATAATATTCCTGCATTCTTTGTTACTGCATGCCTTTCCCACGGAAGCAGGAAGAGAAGTAGAACTTGGGGCAATCCTCTTGACAATCAAGCAGGCTAAACAGTAAAGTAGAAAAACAAGCATCATTGGAGACATTCACAACAATATTTGAACCACTATTATAAAAGCAATGACTAAACGCTTTCAAGAAGTTTCCCATTCACAATGATTTAAGTTTAAAAGGCGCGGACACCCGGGTGACAGTGTCTGCAAGAAACCGAAGTCGCAGACCCAGATGCACAGGAGCGCTCACATACTGTGCACCTGGAGCCAACGACCACCAAACTCCAGCCATTCAAAATATGTACAACATCACCTCGTTCTATGCATTAAAACACGATTATTCTCGAGCACTGAGGAGTCTTAAATGTAAACAGTAGCAAATTTCCCGCCGGACATAAACCCAATTTTGTATTCTTCTCTCTATATGGGAGGCGCAGTATAAATCGATATTAACTGAAAAGAGGGCTCACTTGAAAAAAAAAACGGCCCGCTCGTGTCCACAATCTAGCCATGCTAATCGACAAATAAATCTAACAATATATATTTCTTTTCTCTAAAAAAATGTGCGGTATTTCTGACTGACATTTTACTGAATTTTCTAAATCAAAATCACTGTAAACTGACTGGGAGGGCAGGTAACGCCCTGCTGGATTGGGTTCTCTGGATTTCGCGCTCACCCTTCCGAAACACCTACACGTTCTAACTGACCATATTAATTCTATTTATATTTCTAGGTAAATTCCCAACAATGCAGACTAGCCATGACTTCAGGAAATTAGTACTCTGAATGTCTGGCTGTTATGTTTAGTCGCTGCAACTGACCAACACCAATTAGCCGCTACCTTTCATAGCCACATCTGAAGCCGCACGAGCGTAGACGTTCTCCGTCGTTACAATGCAACCGCCTTTTACATCCGCTCATAAAAGCTTTGATCTCTTCACTGACCTCCAGTACTTTGAAATCGGAAATTATGAACGAAGCACTTCCTTTCAAATGCACTCATTAGTGTCCAAGTAACAATATGAATTCGTGCACCTTAAAAACAAAACGTAGAAGTAATTTCCGTTGCACCGTTGTCACATACCATTGCCTGTAGAATCAATACTGGCTTTGTCATGCGTAAAACAAGCACATCGTTCGTTGTTTCTCTTTAGCATCCGACCTGTTTTTTGCTTTTTTGTGCGTGGTGTTGCCATGAAGGTGTTTTTCGTGTAAATGTGCACACGCAATTTTTCTTTACCATAGCCATATGAAGCTCTTAAAAGCATAAAACATAGCAGGCAGAAATATTGGACAAGGGAGTTTCGGCAGGCGATTCAGCTCAGTTGGTAAAGTTCTTTGAAATATGCCTGCTAGAAACAATGTATGCAAGAACAGAAAACTTCTGTGAAGCTGAACAACTGTTTCAAAATGTTCTTCAGAATAATCATGCACGTACAATAATGTCAAAATTAACGTCTCGCACGATCATGTAAAAACTCCCTCGTAATTAATTCTACTTGCGTGATTTCAAGAGCCAATCCAGTGATTATTATTGACTCGCTACAGGCCGGCCGGAATTCAAATGACAGCTTTACCATCGTCATTGCTCGTCATCGCGTGCAGCTGCTCTCTGCTGTTGTACTGTCATAAATCTGTCAAAGGCCCCACATCAGGGTAAGTCTCGTTGCTTCCTTCACAGTGCTGGGTTAGACCATGTAAGTGCCCCAGGCGGCTGCTCTGGCGACCGAGGATCAAATTCGCACGAACTCAAGTGTGTATTATCTCTTTATTTTTGCTTCGCATAGGCTACCCTTTCAAAATCAATGATTTTGCATCTGGCGATGACCACAGTAGCATTTGGTGCCACATTTTATAACAAAAACTAAGCATCTGGGTAAACAAAACTTCGTTCTTCGGCATGACAAAGTACCTCTTGCGTGTTTTTATTTTATTACTGAAATAAAATTCCTAAAATACTCGAAACGTTCTCACAATATCATGAGAATTACAATTGCTATTAGGCAGCCTTATATCTCAATTTTTCATGCAAAAGCGATCCGTAATAGCGCCATTTTGGCGTGGCTGAACGAATATTCGAATGTGAAATAGTGGCGCTTGCATTCCTACCAAATTACAACCTTACAAAGAACATAGAGGATAGTGTTGGTGCGGGGTGGTCTATGTGCCCTTTATTCCTGGGCACCACACAAATATCTAGAATGTTCCAAAGTAATATAGCCTACGTTATCCTAACAAAAACATAAGGTACAAAATGTACGCCTCACCTGAAGATCCCCAAAACTCCACAAAACGAAAAAGTGCGCAATCTAAACACTATTTTCTTCTATGCAATTTGGCTAGAAGCAGCATCATGCAAACACGCTTACGGCATAAGTACAATCTGTTTCGGCGTTTAATGTTACCGAGTAGCATAGTTTTCTCATAAGCAACTCGATTAAAATACCCTGGGTTCTTCTTTTTTACACGAATAACAATTGTCTGAAGAATTGTACCTGTACCAGGCTGCGTGTTAAAACCTAAGCATGTACGTTCGACCGAATACGTTTTCAGGCCCCGCATCTCTGTCTGTAGAGATACCTAAGTAAAAGAAATAACAGAGTATGGTAAATACGAAAGAAGACCTATTCACTCTCCCATTATTCACTAACAGAAAGACAGGAACACTGCCTCAAACTTGTTTCAATAAATATTTTTCAACATCGGATCAAACCTCACTCACGCAGTACTTCTCGCTTTGTATATGCTGCGCTCCTCTGGGAAACTTCTAACAAATTTTGAAACAAACAAAACAAAACGTTGCCAATATCCCCACCCTTACCCTTTGCCGCAACAGATCGAGGGGTGCTGCTCCGGAGGTTACTCCTGCTTTCGAAAGTGGAGAATTCCGTTGCAGGAGAAATCTCTAGGGAGGCCATGAAGTCAGGACCTTACTGTGCGTTTTGGTGCTCGCCGCAGTCTTTTCAATGCTTGCTTATCGAAAAGGCGACCAATTTATAGCGTTTAGCACTGTGTTGAGATTAGCGTTGAATGAGAACTGAAACCTGGTACATACTCGTATTAGTACATTGTTTTGAAAGGAGCAGGGGGGCTACACTCGAGCTAGCACGTGTTTTCATTTCAGAATAACAAACATTAGACCTAAAGCTATGCCGATGGGCCAGACTAGATATATCAGGCACCAATTTGGTTTTATTTACAATACGCCTGTTACCAAGTATACAAACACTTGTTCGCTTTTCAATTCGAAAAGAAAATATGTCATAAGTATTTGATTCATCCGAATTTTATGATTTTGCAATACATTGCAATATCATGGGAAAAAATGGAGAAGCCTGGTGTCTCTTATAAAAATTGTAGCTTCTTTGAATACCAAGATAATTTTTGCCTAATCTTGGGCAGACAGCAACAAGAAAAGAAATTATGACTCGATCTGCAATATAACCCGGCGTCTCCGAAAAAAAAAGAATCCTGGACAAAATGCAGCAGATTCGAGCAGAAAACATAATTTCAAATAAATAGTATAGCATGATACACTATGCTTTGTTTTATTTCGCCCTAAGCGTACATTCGGCTCAAAATATCACATGAAGATATAAGCAAGCATATGAAGGCCACGGCCTTTGTATACCCAGAAACAGGAAAGTAGTCTCAACAGAAAATTAACCGCCATGGAAGTGAAAGCTTTTCGTAGAAACGCTTTCGGAGAACACGTTCTCGCTTTGCGAAATATTCAAAGCGGTCTTCGGCGTTTACCCGAGATATGTAGAATTTCCCAGGTGGCAACGAGGCACGATCGCAGTAGGTAATATTGTGCACGCTCTTCTTTGTGCACTGGATCATTGAGTAGGTATGAAAGGACGATATATAGAAAGCGTTATTTCAATGCTGCCCTTTCAAATGTTCGTCGTGCATCTGCGTACTTCGCAGCATATATATCCTAAAGAGGATATTATTAGGACGCCTTTGCCAAATAACTGGCTCTCTTCCCTTATTCACCCACGTCCGAGGCTGTTCCTCTTTCTTTCGGGATTCCACCCGAGCTTTAAAGAAGATTTGAAGATTTCCTACATTTAATTCAATTTTCCCACGTTCTCCTTCTCGAGCGCATTCTGTTGTGAAATTTAGTTACGGCTGAACCTGAAGATCTCCATGCTGTAATAACTCCTAGCGTGCTGTCTTTTGTTTAGGTGAAATTATTGCTTTTAACGTGTTTTTTCGCAGGTGCAAACAGAAATCGCATAAATCGTTTTCAACAAAAAGACACCGCGAGTACAATCAGTTCCTTCATGTTAGCTTGAAAGATGCCGAACGTTTCACATTTGCTCAACAATATTGCTAGTATAAATGACGCATGCAGACGAGTGGTTTCACCACATTTTTCCCAGACTTCTCCTTACGGAATTCTGGGCGAAACTCTTCGGGCGAAAATCTTTGGGCGAAAAATGGAATCAACGGTTGGACAGAAATACGTACGTGTGCATAGACAGATACACGGGAGTTAAATTAGCACAAGAAATACTATCATCTTTAAAATATTCTTGTCATGTAAATGTGGCCCCCTCTTCCTGTCAAACAAAACGCACGCGAAAGGCGATTCGTTAATGCCATTTTCAATGTTATTATTAATCACACTGTGAACAGGAACACGGCGGGGCAGTTACATTTCTCAGCTTCTGCAATACGCACACCCGTCAGTTATGCGAAGCAAGGTTCTCTTATTGGAGAACCGAAATCATCATCATCATCATCACCAGCCTGTCTACGCCCACTGCAGGGCAAAGGCCTCTCCCATTATTCTCCAATTACCTCGGTCCTGTGCCAACTGTGACCAATTTATCCCGCAAACTTCTTGATCTCATCTGCCCCTCTAACTTTCTGCCGCCCCCTGCAGCGCTTGCCTTCTCTAGGGATCCACTCTGTTACCCTTAATGACCAGCGGTTATCTTGCCTTCGCATTACATGCCCTGCCCAAGTCCATTTCTTCTTCTTAATTTCTACTAATATGTCTTTAACAGCAGTTTGCTCCCTGACCCACTCCGCTCTCTTCTTGTGCCTTAATGTTACACCTATCATTTTCCGCTCCATTGCCCGCTGAGTCGTTCACAATTTAAGTTGAACCCTCTTAGTGAGCCTCCAAGTTTCTGCCCCGTAGGTGAGTACCGGTAAGATGCAGCTGTCATAAACTTTCTTCTTCAACGACAATGGTAGGCTGCTATTCATTATCTGATAATGTCTGCCATATGCACCCCACCCCATTCTGATCCTTATAATTATCTCTGCCTCATGGTTGGGATCTGGGGTAACAACTTGGCCTAAGTATATATATTCGCTTACCACTTCCACTGCCTCGCCCTCTATCTCAAACTGCTGTACTGTCCTGAGGTTATTGATCATTACTTTAGTTTTCTGCATATTAATTTTCAGGCCCACGGTTCTACTCTGTTCGCCCAGTGCGGAAAGCATGCTTTGCAATTCGTCCCCCGAGTTACTTAGCAAGGCAACGTCATCAGCAAATCTGAGGTTACTGAGGTATTCTCCATTAACCCTTACTCCCACCTGTTCCCAATCCAACGTTCTGAATACTTCTTGTAAGCATGCTGGGAATAACATTGGAGAGATTGTGTCTCCTTGTCTGACACCCTTCCTTATAGGTATTTTACTGCTCTCCTTATGGAGGATGATAGTAGCTGTAGACCCATTATAGATATCCTCTAGTATTCTTACATAATGCTCATCTACCCCCTGGTTCCGTAATGCCTGAATGACTGCTAGGGTTTCGACCGAGTCAAATGCTTTCTCATAATCTATGAAGGCTATATATAGGGGTTGAGTATACTCAGCGCACTTCTCTATCACCTGATTGATCGTGTGAATATGGTCCATTGTTGAATAACCTTTACGGAACCCTGCTTGTCCTTTAGGTTGACTGAAATCTAAGGTTGCAGAGATTCTGTTAGCGATTACCTTGGTAAATACCTTGTAGACGACTGACAGTAAGCTGATCGGCCTGTAGTTTTTCAAGTCCTTCATGTCGCCTTTCTTATGGATTAGGATGATGTTCGCGTTCTTCCAAGATTCCGGTACCATTGCGGTCATTAGGCATTGTGTATACAGGTTTGCCAGTTTTTCAAGTACAATTTCTCCGCCATCCTTCTGCTGTTATCTGATCCTCACCAGGTGCTTTGCCCCCTTTCATTTCTTTCAAAGCCTTCCTTACTTCTTCGGTCGTTACTGGTGGGATGTCTATCTCCTCTGAACTACTGTCTCGTTCGGCATTATCCTGTATGTCCCGGCTACTGTACAGATCCCTATAGAACTCCTCGGCCACTGTGACTATTTTATCCCTATTT
The DNA here is from genome assembly GCF_048455015.1 of Haemaphysalis longicornis. Classification (NCBI taxonomy): domain Eukaryota; kingdom Metazoa; phylum Arthropoda; class Arachnida; order Ixodida; family Ixodidae; genus Haemaphysalis; species Haemaphysalis longicornis. The sequence continues at coordinate 111,436,828 of NW_027526204.1, forward strand.
GTGATGACATTGCCTTGCTTATCCTTAAGTGCATACATCTGATTTTTCCCCACGCCAAGACGTCTCTTTACTGCTTTCAGGCTACCTCCGTTCTTTACAGCGTATTCGATCTTCTCCATATTATACTTCCGTATGTCACCTGTCTTGCGCTTATTGATTAACTTCGAGAGCTCTGCTAGTTCTATTCTGTCAGCTGCGGTAGAGATTGTCATGGTTTGCCGTTTCCTGATTAGATCTCTCGTCTCCTGTGAAAGTTTACCAGTATCCTGTCTAGCCATAGTGCCCCCGACTTCTACTGCACACTCCGTGAGAATGCGTGTAAGGTTGTCGCTGGCTTCCTGTGTCGTAAGCTCGGCTTCCTCGTTAAGGGCGGAATATCGGTTCTGCAGCGCGATCCTGAATTCTTCTACTTTACGTCTTACTGTTTGCTCATTATCGGCTTCTTTCGTACTAGCTTGTTGCGGTCCCTCCTCAACTCTAGCCTAAATCGAGATCTTACCATACGGTGGTCACTACACCTTACCCTTCCGAGCACTTCCACATCCTTCACGACGCCAGGGTTATCGCATAATATGAAGTCTATTTCATTTTTGTGCTCCCCATTTGGGCTCCTCCAGGTCCACTTCCGACTCTCCCGTTTACAGAAGAAGGTATCCATTATGCGTAGGTTATTCCGTTCTGCAAACTCAACTAGTAGGTCCCCCCTGCTATTTCTACAGCCCATACCATAGTTCCCAACTGCCTTGTCTCCAGCCTGATTCTTGCCTACTTTAGCATTGAAGTCCCCCATAACTACAGTATACTGCGTTTTTACTTTAGCCATTGCCGATTCCACATCTTCATAGAAGCGTTCCACTACTTGGTCGTCATGGCTGGATGTGGGCGCGTAGCCCTGCACCACCTTGAGCTTGTACCTCTTATTGAGCCTAATATCTTGAGAACCGAAATACTGTCAAACAATTATTTGTTTTCCTTGATGCTAATAATGGCCCGCGTTTACTAATAGCTTACGTAAAGAAGCCGGTGAATTATTTCGATACATCGTGTGTTCCTTGCGTTGACTCTCATGGATGGGCCAGAGCATGGCGACATTCAGCTCGTCTGTCCGCCTGCATGATAGACGTGACACTTGGAGGCAGTTTCGTGATATTTTTGTGCTTTCATATAGTGGGAAGAAATATTTTTTCGCAGTTGGCGTTGGACACAAAATTGTGTTTAAAGTTCTTCGCCGACTGGAGTACGACCTTTTGCTAACCCGGTAGAAGGCCTAAAAGCCCTGTCTATCGGTAACGGTGGTTGTCTCGGGTGTTGCTCACACGCCTAGCTATCAATTGGGCACACAAGTTTCGTATTGCCTTATACGGTTTGCAGGCAAGGGCGAATGGTCGGCCGCGCAACCTTGTGCGGAAGCATAACTCGTTACTCATCTCTAAAATGTAGCACAATGTATTTGAATAAACGATACAAGAGTCTAGTTTAGAAGAGCAGTAGCGCTGTCAAGTATTGAAGATAACAATGTGGTGAGCAGGTTTTCCAGGAATAAAAATAAGGCCGCTGAAAACACTATGGCCATGCAGTTTGCTGTACCGCTCTACGCAACCCTTCGATAATGCTAAACATCAAATTTTCGGGTAGACAGAAGTGAGCATATCACCAAGAACACTCGCAATAGTGGCCAATAAATATCCAGCAACGCTTAAATAGGCGGTCGTGGACCTACAGCACAGGGGTTCTAGGTTGCCTAGTGTTAGTGGAAACTCCTGGCCCTGGTCTAAAACTTCAAACGTGAAAACAAGTTCCAAAGTGTTCGCAATTGCACAGACTCTGCCGTACTGTAGGCCAAAATTCAGAAGGAATCTCCAATCCCATGGCATATTTTGAGCGCATTGCCAGGTGTTTCCGTCCACGCTATACGTCAATATCGGTCCTACCTGGCGTAAATAACGGAAGCCCGACATTTTTCAAGGCCTAAATTTAAAAACAAATATTACCAATCCCTTCCTCTACACAGCCGGAATCGAACTTTATCTTGGTCGACCGTGGAAGTTTGGATATAAGGGAGTTCACAGTGTTATCCCAGACTTCATCCGGAACCGGACTGGAGCATGGCTGTGCGAAAATGTACACCAGAAAAAGTGTCCACATAGAGCGTGCAAAAGAGTTGCGGCGCCTAGTTGTCGAAATACTGCGAGAAATTTGCAGGATCGAAGTGCTATCACGCTTAGAACAGCGGCATGGTGTAATTGCCGCCTTCAAAGGCGCAAACCCAACGTGTATATGTTACATAACCAGCGCATAAATGTGCCCTACGTATCCTTTTTTGTTGTTGTACATCAAATTTTATCCTTGGGAAACAAAGCTAGAACCGTTTTGTTTTCGCTTTTAGCGTTTGTACATATTTTCCTGGGATTAATTTGTATGTCTTGCTACAGGAAATATTATTCGTACATTGAGACCCAGATGGAACTGCACACCATTGAGACAATTACGACAGGCGGCTAGTGCACTTTTTCCCCAACATTCTACGTGCTCTGATTACAGCAGAACGATCAAAAACATAGTAATACGGCTAATTTGCGAAAAACCAGTCCATTTGGGTTGCTGTCACTTGGTTGTCATAAAAACATTGCCCAAGTCGCACCAAACTTTCACAATTTTTATTTATACCCTTTCAAATTACACATTCGCCTAGCGATTGTAACCTACGAGGGAATTGGAGAATTCGCCGTCAACTGGGAGAAACCCGCTTGATTCCACAAGTCAGCTTTGCTCGCATGCAATCCTAAAGAAAGCAGAAAAACCTTTCTCCGGCTATAATTAAAAACTTTCTAACATTTTGTGGCAATAGCAGTCTTCTACGCTTTTTTATTCTGATTTTTCAGATTAGTCCTGTTCAACTATCCACCAGATCTATGTCACTAGGTTAGATGGAAAAAGTGCGTAAACTACACATTGTTTTCTGGAGCGACGTCCACACAGGGACTATTGAAGTTAAACACACGGGACCGACAAGACTAGGCATCCCGAAAGCATTTTAAAGGAGAAGGTGGTGCGCTGCTGCAAAAGCAGCAGCGGCTGACGACAATCGGTTATGCTTATGTTGATGGTTGTGGTGCTGGCGCTTGTAGTATAGGTGGTAATATTACTTTAAAACTTCATGATGCACAGAACATTTTTAAAACCTTAATACATATTTTGGTTCGTTACATGTTTTGGCTACTAAGATTTAATTCGCGCCAACCGTTCGTCTTTCGCCGTGTTGCGGTTCGCAAAACCAGAGTGGGGCTTTTTCTGTTCCTGAATTATCGTTTTCACAGTCAGGTGAGTTTTTTCAACAGAGACTTCGTAAAAGGCGGCTTTTGCAACTTACACTTTAATTAAACACCGTTTATTCTACACAACAGCTTTTTTATTTACCCCTCATGGGATAGATAATTTCTTGATTGTGAACCATGACTCGCACAATCAGTAGGGTAGCCAGGGGGAACTCAGTCTGCTTGCTTGAAAAAAAAAAGCGAAAAAAAGGCAGATGTGGGGCACCCTCTCACCTTCCTCTGCCAGAGCATCCAGCGATGGCCTCCATCACACAATTCTGTGTAACATCAATGAAAGACACCTTCTTCGGAGGGTGAGGAGCTGGCCGAACGTCCGCCCGCTGGCAAACAATAATTTTATTTTCCCGTGAACAAGGATTGTAAAAAGTATTGTAAAGGAAAATTTGCGTCTCCTTCCAACACAAAGGCAGGAATGAATTTCTCACGAAGATGCACACCAAAATCACTACAGATTTTTCTCTCGCATGGCACTCTGGTTTGTCCTAATCGCATCAGGGAGAGTTTCTTTTTTAAGCCATTAGGTACCCATGAGGTATTAGGTATCCATAAGCCATAAGGTAGCCATTAGTCAGTAAGCTATTAAAAGCACTTCATTACATCTGTTTGTCTTTTTTCAGCCCCTGTACTAGTTTGTGCTTTCCTCCAATGCCATTAGGTAAGCGGTGGCAACCACTAGATTGAATAGCCTATTTACCCTGCTGGTTAAAATGCTGTCGCCGCCATTATCACCTGATATACCGCTACTCGGCCAGTGTGAGATGGCGACATTATTGAACTTACTTCCCACACGCTGAAAGCAACGTAAGATGGTTTTGTGTTCATGTGTGATAAACGCCTCAGAGTTCAAAGGGGAAAAAGAAATAACTCGTTCTTTTACGTCAGCATTGGACTCTTTCATACGCTTTATTCAAAACCAAAATGATACGTTACACCAACAGTTGGTTCATAAGCAATCCTTCTGGACAACTCTAATCTGGGCAAACGCTTACGAAACACCCGAGCGTTCAGCAGAAAAGAAATCTTCCTTTCCTAAGTCCGCTCAGAAATATTTCATGAGTCCCTTTCAGTAGTGCTTCCATGTACAGAATATTTGGAACAATTTATGCGTGAAGATTGTACACTGTTGCGACGCTGATTCCCCGAAAACCTGCCTTTGACCCTCCGTCATCGACTTGCCACGAACCGGCGTAATCACAGTGGCGAACTTTGCGCCTACTTGAACAATGCGCCTTTCAGCGACCTCGTGGCTTCTCAAAAGCGCCAACCGGCCAGCGGGGGTGCTAACAAAAGCAATGCTGGGCGCCCTGCACAACAAGCCTCGGCGGCGTGCCCGCGCCTCATTGTCTTGACCTTTTGTGGCGTGTTGTGTTCAATAGGCCACTCGAAGAATATTACCACCGAGGGATGCAAGGCGTCTTCGTGGTAGTGCAACATCGCCAGAACAAAGGGGGCTCTGACCCACGGCGGATTGCCACGGCGGGAGCAACCTGGCGTTCACCTGCCCCGGAGAGGAGGGGCCTCTCGTGCATGTGCGCGTGTGTTTGGCGTGGTGGCGCTTCTATCAGTGCCATGACCTCCGTGATTGGTGCCTCCTGACGTCAGCCGGAGAAAAAGGGTGAAGGGGAAGGGACCCAACGTGCCTATTTAATCTCGCGTGCGCAGGAGCGCACTGCCCGCTCTCATACCAAGATGTAAATACTTGTATATAAAGTTTTCTTCTTCGTCAACTTGCCCATCATGACTGCTCCGGCACTTCACCAACCTCGACCCACATCGACCACGCTACCATGGTTCGCAACAGTGGAGACAGCGGTGAAATTCCCAACAGTGGAGTCAGCCCCTGGCTTCCCAAGAGTGGATGGCAGCTCGGCGGGATCGGCCAGCGTCAGCACCTTGGTGGGGTGAGTGCCTGAAGTTTTACCTCTCGTTTTGCCAGACCTTGCTAGCGCAGCGTCGTGCGTTCTAGGTTTTGACTTTGCTTTCTACTTTGTTGTAGCGAGTAGGCGAGGGTAAACTCTTCGGGGTGCAGTATCACGATGGACAAGTTCAGAGTGCGGGACCTCCTCGAAATTTGCGAGGAGTTGGGTATTTCTGTTGGCCCCACGAAACGAAAAAGACGAAAACAACAGATCCTCAAGCTACTGGAGGCAGAGGAGGTGAGCGTCGAGGAAGCCGACGAGGCTCATGAGGATATTCTAGAGAGAATAGAACGGGTATTAGCCGAAAAGCTAAGGGAGCTAGAGCGCAAGCAAAGTAAGCACGAGCACTACCTGAGGATGGAGAGTCTGTGCGTGTGGCGCGGAGCAGCCACTGAACGAGAACAGCGTATGCAGTGTGAACGCGAATTGGCAGTTCTTAATGCAGAAATAGAGCAGCTGACAGACACGATCAACAGGAAGGCAGTGCTTGCTAGATCCGGTGACGGGGTCTTTAGCAAGGACAGTGCGAGTTTGGTGACGGAACCTTCGCATGAAAGCGTGCGATATGCAGTTTTCGTTCCACTTCCAGACAGACCCGCTGAACTAGTTGAAGAAGGCAGCCAGCCGTGTTCTAGCGTATCCGTTTGCAGTCCCTTGATAAGCTCTAAGGCGTGGTTACTCTCCGAGTTTACGGAGTTTGCGCTTTTCGAAGAGCTGCCCATGCAACAGGCAGTAGGCGCAGTAACTGAACCCGTAGCCGCTCAGGAGAGTGGTGAGCCGACCGTCTCGGCAGGTCGCGAAGCGCGAGCTGAACCGGTAGCCGCGCAGGGTAGTAGCGAGCTGATTGGGTCGGCAGATCGCGATTCCCCAGCTGTATGCATCGCCGCTCGAGATAGAAGTGGTATGATCGCGCTGGGAGATCGTGAAGAGCGACTTGAGCCCGTGGTTCCTCAGACTAGACGCGAGCCGATTGGGTCGGCAGATCGCGATGCCCCAGCTGTATGCGTTCCCACTCGAGATAGAAGTGGTCTGATCGCGTTGGGAGATCGTGAAGAGCGGCTTGAGCCCGTAGTCGCTCAGACTAGTAGCGAGCTGATTGGGTCGGCAGATCGCGATGCCCCAGCTGTATGCGTTCCCGCTCGAGATAGAAGCGGTCTGATCGCGTTGGGAGATCGTGAAGAGCGGCTTGCGCCCGTAGTCGCTCAGACTAGAAGCGAGTCGGCCGCGTCGACAGATCGCGAAGCGCGCGCTAACTGCGTAGCCGCGCCAGAAAGTAGCGAGTCGGCCGCGTCGGCAGATCGCGAAGCGCGAGCTAACTTCGTAGCCGCGCAGAGAAGTAGCGAGTCGGCCGCGTCGACAGATCGCGAAGCGCGCGCTAACTGCGTAGCCGCGCCAGAAAGTAGCGAGTCGGCCGCGTCGGCAGATCGCGAAGCGCGACCTAAGTCCGTAGGCGCGCAGAGAAGTAACGAGTCCACTGCGTCGGCGGATCGCCGAGCGCGAGCCGAACCAGTAGCCGCGCAGGTGGGCCCGGGCAGCCAGAACATGCCACACACGTTTGACTGCGAGTCGCCTGGGATCGGCGCATTGCCGCTCGAATGCGCCGCGATACCCAAAAGAAGGAAAAGGAGGCGGCCGAAAAACAGTCAACGTGAGAAGGCAAAGAAAGAACGTGAACCCTTTCACTTTGCAGCGTTCAAGGCTAAGATGGCCAGAAGCAGCAGAGCAACACGAAAGATCAGACGTCTGAGGGAAACAAAGAGGCCGCTCCCTAGCCGTGACAGAGGCCGAGGGGCACTATGCCGAAAAGGGCAGAAGGGGGTGACTGGGTTCCGCAGGAATTCCCGGAGAGCTGGGGGGAGGACGTTTCGGGGAGAGTGCGTTCCCCGCCGACGCGTTCGTCATGGTCGGGCGTCCCATTCTTCTCTGGGTTCCCTTCACTTCCGTACTCTCCGCACGCGTTGCGCCTATTTTCCCCCTCAGTGTCAAAGACCTCCCCAGTACACTGTGCGGTGCACTTTGCAAAAGATGAGCACAGGTGGTCGGCCTAAGTGGCAGCACCGTTTCGGCAGGCCACACCCGGAAATGTTTGTTTTAACGAGGGCCTAGGATGTTTTCAAGGATTCAGACGAATCCGCGTGCGCGTGCATAAACTGCGTACTTTACTTATTCTGTATTGCCAGTCAAGTGTTTATTGAGTTTTTGTAAGACAGAGGAAGTTAAGCGTCTGTTTTTTTTTGGTTGGCAGTGTGTCAATCGTCGTGCTTTAACGCCGCGTAGTTAGACTTTTGCTTGGCGTTGTAGAAGTTATTGTTAGTGATCGAACTCACGAGAAGTAAGCGTGACTTTTGTGTTTTGTTCGAGAAGTGGTTCATGTGCGTGATCTAACACCGCGAAGTTAGACCTTTTGTTAGGCGTTATGGAAGTAGTTATTGTTCGAGGTCGAACAGAGCGTGAGGTAAGCGTAAATTTTGTGTTGTTGGTTGGAGAAGTGGTTAATGTTTGCGACTTACGCCACGTAAGGTAGGCGGAATCTGCGTGTCAGTGTTCATTTCGTCTCACCCTGTTGGAGTGTACGAAATTGTTGTATATAAACACCGGAAGTGGTTGCTTTTAGTACTACGTGTTTATGGTCAGTTTTTGTATATTGAGGCATTTGTATGTGCCAGTTTGGTTTTCTTGCGTGATGGGGAGCCCAGCGCAATTTTATGGTTCAGTGTAAAGGGAAGCTACAGATTACTGTTGATGACGTAGCCGAGCTCTGTGAGCTAGTTATCTGTAGGTTATCTTTCAGATAAGTGTTCATGTACCTGTGGGTTTTCATGTTATTACAGGTTTCATTTTCGTAAGTGTAGCGAAATGTTACGTTTTTCAAGGAGTCGTGTAAAGTCATACTTTGTTTTGCTGTACCGTCGTATCGGTCTCGTAGTTTTGACATTTGTGCCGTAGACTGTGGCGAAAGGCATGCATTGCCTCGGTTGTCTTGAAGTACGGCAGTTGTAGCCGAGTAATTCTGACAAATGGTCATGGGCAAAAAGGGGAATGCCTTTTGAGCCCTGTTGGCTTCTTCGCTCGTTTGCGTCATCTGCCTCGTAGAGCTCCCATTCATGATTCTTTGGTACTGTTGTAGTTATTGTTTTAACAACACCCAAAATTGAGGTCCAATTCTGAACTTGTGCCACGGGATGAGCGCTTCGAATCGTTTCAAGGGGTGTAATATTTTAGCAGTCAGGTTGGTTTTGTTTTGTTATCATGGTCTGGCATTTCGAGTGGTGTTCAGAGGGCGCTTTCCGCATCGAGTTTGGTTCGACAATGGTTGTCCTGCCGAGTTAGTCATTTCTGCAGGAGCCTTGTGTTCGTGCCTTCTGTGGGTTCACGGAGGAGACCAGAAGAAAGCAGCAGTTCGGAGAACTGCGCCTCAAGCCCGGGATGGACCTCCTGACCATCCGCATCAATTCAGCCGAGCCGCGATGAGCCGCTCGTCATCCTGATGCATTGTCTGGCGGCGGGGGTGCTGTTGCGACGCTGATTCCCCGAAAACCTGCCTTTGACCCTCCGTCATCGACTTGCCACGAACCGGCGTAATCACAGTGGCGAACTTTGCGCCTACTTGAACAATGCGCCTTTCAGCGACCTCGTGGCTTCTCAAAAGCGCCAACCGGCCAGCGGGGGTGCTAACAAAAGCAATGCTGGGCGCCCTGCACAACAAGCCTCGGCGGCGTGCCCGCGCCTCATTGTCTTGACCTTTTGTGGCGTGTTGTGTTCAATAGGCCACTCGAAGAATATTACCACCGAGGGATGCAAGGCGTCTTCGTGGTAGTGCAACATCGCCAGAACAAAGGGGGCTCTGACCCACGGCGGATTGCCACGGCGGGAGCAACCTGGCGTTCACCTGCCCCGGAGAGGAGGGGCCTCTCGTGCATGTGCGCGTGTGTTTGGCGTGGTGGCGCTTCTATCAGTGCCATGACCTCCGTGATTGGTGCCTCCTGACGTCAGCCGGAGAAAAAGGGTGAAGGGGAAGGGACCCAACGTGCCTATTTAATCTCGCGTGCGCAGGAGCGCACTGCCCGCTCTCATACCAAGATGTAAATACTTGTATATAAAGTTTTCTTCTTCGTCAACTTGCCCATCATGACTGCTCCGGCACTTCACCAACCTCGACCCACATCGACCACGCTACCATGGTTCGCAACAGTGGAGACAGCGGTGAAATTCCCAACAGTGGAGTCAGCCCCTGGCTTCTCAATAACACCTAATCAAACCTGGTTTAACGGCTTTAACCAGGTTTAACAAAACACGCCAAAATGGCGAAACTTCAGCTCGTATGCGAAAGCACCCAACTTGATATCCCGATATCATTGAACCATGCTGCACGGTTAGCACTGCTGGCAAAGACACACGCTTTTCTGAGGAACCAGTGGAGCACCTAATGAAGGCGCCTAATGACCGTGGCGGGCGGGTTGACGAATTGGTCGTGATATCAATGTGCAAATAGTATCCTTCCAATCAACTGAACAGTTGTGCATGGGCTGTTCAAGCCGGTATAGTTACTCATACTGAATAAGCACGGAGCGAATCACAGCTGTGAGCAAAAGACGCAGGGAAAAGTAACCGTTGAGCCACTTCAAAGAAAAACTAGAGTAATGCGAAGTGTGCAAATCGAAGAGAAAAAATTAGTGCCATTCCGCTTTGTAAAGAAGAATAGCCTGCGAAGCTGCAGGCTGTACACGAATTCCGCAAAACAAAACACTTGTTTGTAATTTGCGTTCCAGCCAGTAGCCCTTACACAATAAAACTTTCAAAGACTCGAGATGTGTACTAGTTGGAAAACATGGAGCTGTCTGTTTCCGTACCGCCTCGGAGGCGTCTTTCTCCTTGTGTACCGCACCAACTTCATCCGCTCGACCACTAAGAACATCGGAAAGTTGGAATCGGCGCAGTATACGTATACGTACAAACATCCCGCCAACAGGAAGTAAATGACATCAACAAGGGCATGAAACCTATATCTTGGCGTGCCCGCCCTTTCCCCTCCTTCTCTCAACTCCCCACTTGTGCCTGATACACGGGAAACCAGTTTTGTGCGCTTGCTTTGAAGTGGAACGCACCGCCAGAATTGTCGCTGTGAATGCTTTTCAAGCCGAACCAGAAATATTGGCTCCCGTCGACATTGCTGTTTACCTGCGAGAGATTCCCAGTTTCTCATAGAGTTGCAACGTGCGGTGAAAATGAGGGCATGAAACCTATATCTACACGTGGAAGGCTCCCCTTCTTCCCTCTACTCCCCACCTGTGCCTGATACACAGGCAAACCGTTTTGTGCGGGCGCTTAGATGTCAAAGGCACCACCAGAATTGTCGCTCTGAAGGGTTTTCAAAGTGAACACAAAATATTGGCTCACGCGACGTAGATTTTCTTGAGGAAGAGATTCGCAGGTTCTTGTCGCGTTGCAACGTGCTTTTTATAGATGAGGGCTTGAGACCTATATAGTCGCGTGCCCGACTACCCCTACCCGCCTCACCCCCCCTCTTTCTTTCACTCCTTAAATGTGCTCGATACAACGGCAACAAGTTTGGTGAGTGCGCTTACAAGTGAAAGGCACTGCTAGAAATGTCGCTCTCAAAGCCTTTCAAGTTGAACACGAAATATTGGCTCACGTGAGACGTTGGTGTTGATTTGCGAGAGACTCCCAGCTTGCTTTTATTTTCAATGTACGCAATATTGATTCTGGGATTCACGTTTTGGCCAAAAACATCATCGGAATCTACGCTTCCCTCGCGTGAGGGCCGCTTGACCCCTGTTGCGCGCAAAAAACCCTACGATTTATCTTATGCGAAATTCGTTTTACGCTTATGTCTGCTTTGCTTTCAGGACCTGACACCAGCATTGAAGACCTTTGTGGAAGCTGATACTTCCACTCTTGTTCTCACATGACTGCGCTAGTATGCGACACTCTTCTCAGAAGAAAAGCAAACCAATTGGCTTATTATGAGGACCGCACTTACCTTGTGTGGAGCGCACCAACACGGATTGTGTCATTTAGGGGATACATTTTGGAGGAGCATTGTTTGCACATACGCGGAGTGTGTTGCTGGAAACCATATTGGTCGAACCAATTTTGTACCGCAAGAGCTTACATTGGCGGCGGTTGATACTGTTTGGACTTTTCGGACGGACATATGCATCACTTTCGTTTCTATTTTCTCACTGTGGCGGTAATGTAGTCGCGACTGATTAGGATGTCTCATATCTACGTTTGTGTCGGTTATTTTTTCTAAGAACCTGTCAAAAGCGCACAAAACTGCTTTGCTATTGACCACGTTTTTTTCTTGTAAATTGGGGTCATATAAATATATATATATAAATATATATATATATATATATATATATATATATATATATATATATATATATATATATATATATATATATTGGTAGAGACGTTTAACTACACTATGGCGTATACTTTTTATTCCATTGCCATAAACATTTTCACAGCATCTGCACGTCACTGCCTAAAAAACAATACTCTTCAGCAGCTAGAACGTTTTATTACAATGATATTTGATTCAGTGGCACACGCGACGTGGTCTGTGAAGACTTTTATCAACATCATCATCAGTAGCAGCAGCCTACCTAGGCCCACTGCATGGCAAAGGCCTATCCTATGGATCACCAGTTATATCGGCCCTATGGTGACTGAGACGAATTTATCCCCACAAACCCCTTGATCACATCTGCCCTTCTAATTTTAGGCCTCCCGTGCAACCCTTTCCTTCTCTAAGGATCCACTCTGTTATCCTTAATAACAAACAGTTATCTTGCGTGCGCAATACATGGCCGGCCCACGTCCATTTCTTCTTCCTAATTTCTACTATGTCCTTAGCACACGTTTGTTACCACACCCACTCCACCCTCTTCTTATCGCATAGTGTTACACCTGTCCTATACCGTTCCATTCCTCGTTTAAAAGCGTACCCCTAGTCTACCAAAAGGACTTCCTCGCACTTCCCTACGCATCATTGAACACTCCACTTGCCTCCCTGAGGAGTGCCACATTTTATGGACCCCTCGCCATTGTGCGTTGGCTGGCAATGAAGCGGCGCACGATGCGGACCGAGAAGTGGTACACGGTACACCGGGCCATTTCCCCCGACCTCCCTCCTCCCACCCTGCATGCCCACCCCCTACTAACCTACAATGACATTCTCACACACTACAAGCTCCCTCAGAGGCGGTTAGAGGCTTCACATGCAAGGAAACTAAATCACTGATAGCACAACAATCACCCGCGTCGTCATTATTACCTTCTAAAACGCGCAGCCTTCGTAAACACCACGATGACGTTCTTGACTTCATCTCTATAATCGAGCACAATTTTTCAATCATATGTTTATCGGAGAAGTGGTTATCAGAGAGTGACGGCAATCTGTATGGCTTGCCCGGCTAAAACCCTGAGATTTGCAACCGCGCTTCTCAGCGTGGCGGTGGGTCTGCCATTCTTGTCAAATCTTCTTTCTCGTACAAACGTCGTTCAGACATATCGTTTACAACGATTCAATGTAAATGAGCATGGCCGGAATTCGACCGCAATTCCATGCCATTGAATAATGCTAACAGAATTGTGGCCTAAATTTACCGTTCACCCTCATCTTCCTATTCTGAACTTTGCTGTCAACTTGAAAAAATTTTACATCCATTAAGTTCCGAAAATAAAAATATCCTAATATGTGGTGACATGAACATAAACATTATTGATCGGAATAGCCAATCTTGCTGTGAATATGCGCGCTGCTTCCTAGGGTTTAGGCTTACTTCTGCAATCAATTCTCCAACCCGATGCGACTTGGCTGGTTCGAACACCTTAATTGATCATATCTTGACGAACAAAACAACCTACCACACAGCCGGTGTTATCGACTACGCATTTACAGATCACTACCCCATCTTTTTGCAATTCGGCTCTCAAGATCTTAACCCGAGCCCAGAAAGCACTAAATCATCCTTTGACGCTTCGAAATTCGTCCAAATGACCAAAGCCATTGATTGGACTTTTGCTACTGAAAAAAAATGCAGAGAAAAAGGTTTTAATTTATTTTCTACTAAAAGCGCCTCGTGAAATTCCCAGTGCACGTCTGTTATCACAGTCACGCAATGGTACCGTTCTCCAAGGAAGCCATGGATCAGCAACGCGCTATTGCGATCGATTACAAAGAAAAATAGGCTTAATAAAAAGTTAGAAATCAACCCTGGAATAATGCCCCCAAATTGCGGTTCCGGAAGTATTCCAATCTACTATCCTCCCTACTAAAGCGTGCTAAGCGCCTCTACTATGAAAATGAAATATCTAAGAATGGTAATGACTGCAGAAAAAATTGGCAGGTAAATAAACAGTTTCTCAATAGCGATGACAACCAACCTTTTTTAAGAAAAACACTACAAATGGCAACACCTACACTGATGTTAGTGATATAGCAAATGCGTTTAGTGACCATTTTGGTGATCCTGCTCACTCGCAAACAGATGTACCCTTGCTTCCTGTACCGCGTTGTGATCGGTCTTTCTTTTTGTTTCCCACATCGGGAGATGAAGTTTTTCAGCTCATTAAAACAACTGGCCCAGGTTTAGATTTCATCCATCCTTCCAGAATAAAACTAGTATCGAAAGAGCTATCTCCCATTCTAGCAGAAATTGTCAACAAACTGTTCAAAGATGGTACGTTTCCGAACTCACTTAAGAAAGAATAATCCCGGTTTTCAAAAAAGCCAATCGTGAATGTATTGACAATTATCGGCCCATATGGGGTTTACCATTTTTCAGTAAAATAGTCGAAAAACTCTTGTACTAAAGACTTATGTCTTACGTAACTACGTAACGTTACGTCTTAACCTCTTAACCTCACGTCAGTTTAGTTTTCGACCCGGTTATTCCACAGAACTCGCCCTTCGTTAGCTTACTCATCAAATTGAAGAAGTCATCGACGAGTGCTTACTTTTTGGTGGTGTTTTTATTGACCTTACAAAAGCATTCGATTCAAATAAACACTCAATCCTGCTACACAAACTTGAATCCTTTGGCATTTCTGGCCTTCCTTTTGAACTTATTCTTTGGTATTTGATCGATCGATGTCAAATAGTGCAAATTAACGGGTACCTATCCTAAACAAAAATAGTTACCAGGGGTGTTCCTCAGGGTTCCATTCCGGGTCCTCTACTTTTCTTGTTATTTTTAATGATTTGCCTAGTGTGCTTCAAAGCTCTAAATGTCTGTTATAAGCAGATGATACTACTATATTTACGTCCAGCAGCAATCCGATCGCACTTCAAAATGCACTAAACACGAACCTTATCAGCATTCACCAGTGGTGCTTGAATAATCAACTGCTAATGAATACGACAAAAACAACATTTCTGGCATTTTATTCCCCACAGAAAACGGTTACCTTGCCTCTTTCGGTTGTAATAAATCATCACATAATACCTGCTTCTGATAGCACTCGGTTTCTAGGCGTCATCTTGAATAAACATCTGAAGTTTCATTCTCATGCCCAGTATCTTCTTAAAAAGGTTTCTTTCGGTATTCATGTCATTCTGAAAGCACGGCCATACTTGCCACAACATGTTGTCCTATCACTATACTATTCTTACATTAACAGCCATCATTCGTATTGCTTATCATCATGGGGAAACACGTACAACACACATCTAATAATCTACGAGTCCTCCAAAACCAAGCAGTGCGGCTACTGACGTTGAGTCCTTACCTTTGTCGCTCCGTCCCCGTATACGTTGACTTAAACCTACTTCCCCTTAATGAATTATTTACTTTGAAGTTAGTAGTCATCATGTTTCGCCTTATTCATCACGATGTGCACATAGAAATTCCCCCCCCCCCCTGAATTTTTTACTAATAGTAATAAAACTCGGTTCTCTGCCCGTGAGAGTTTACATTTACCCAAACCTCGCACAAACTACAGGAAAGTGACTGCTAAATTTGCTAGTGTCTCCGTGTGGAACTCAATTCCTCCTGAAATTAAACAATCTTTGACGACCAGCTCATTTTGCCGACGAACCAAAAAATGCCTAATTACTGAACTAACTAGACCATGTTAGATATAGGTGTAATTAGGAAATTGAAATTGGTTCATATTTTTTTTTACTTTCTGCTTATTTCGCACTGCTTTGTTGAATTGTACGTTTTATGTGTAATAACAGTGTCGCTGCTCCTATAGTGTAATTGGAGATGTACACAACCTCCAAAGAAAACGTAGTTTTATATATGGTTTAGTCCGGCTCTTGTAATTATTGCAGAATTGTTCTTTATCTTTGTTATTTTTTGAAACGCTGCACATTGTATTTAGAACTTCGTCATAATTCCCATTCTGTGCTGCATATTTTATTTATTTATTTATTTAAATACCTTAAGAGCCCAGGGGGCATTACATAAGGGGGGATACATACAGGAGGTTACTAAAGCATCAGTAAAACAACATGTCAGGGAGTAATACTAGTAATCAAACTGACGAATAGCACAAGCAACATTACTAGTAACACAGTAAGTAATAAACACAGTAAGCAGTCCGCCATAACAGGAAACATATTTCAAGAAATAGCAATAAACATTCTCTACGCATGCGTTACACATTAATTGTCAATGGTGGCTACAAAGTATTTGCAACTTCTAAATAAGTAA
This sequence comes from Haemaphysalis longicornis, assembly GCF_048455015.1. Taxonomy (NCBI): domain Eukaryota; kingdom Metazoa; phylum Arthropoda; class Arachnida; order Ixodida; family Ixodidae; genus Haemaphysalis; species Haemaphysalis longicornis. The sequence goes on from NW_027526204.1 coordinate 111,452,770, forward strand.
GTACTGAAGATTGGAAAAGGGAAGGTTCAGTAATAGCGACGATGTTTGAGGGCAGCGCGTTCCACTTGTTTATGGATAACAGTAGAGGTGAAAATTGATATTTCTTAGTGCGTGAGGGTACAGTATTGACCTTATGTGCATGATCTACGCGATCACAAACGTAGGGAGCCGGGTGAATGAATGATCGGGAAAATGATGAGTCACTATGATATAAACTATGGAAAAAACAAAGGCGGAACAACTTTCTGCGCGTGGCAAGCAATGGAAGGTTCAGAGAATGCTTAAGAAATGTTACACTTTCGTGGCGAGAATGACAGGAGGTGATAAACCGAGCTGCTTTATTTTGCACCGATTCTAGCATATCAGATAATATAGCCGCATGTGGATGCCAGATGGTTGCCACATACTCTAGTGAAGGCCTTATCAGAGATTGGTATGCGTGAAGTTTAGTTTCCGAGTTTGCGCACCTCAGGCGAGGTTTCAAAAGACCTAGTTTTTTTTAATGATTTGCTGGTGATGTATTCGACGTTATTGTTCCAGGTTAAATCAGAACTGAAGGAAATTCCGAGGTATTTTGTCATATTTTGTCATATTATGCATCAATTTATCCAGAATGTGTTAGGAGGTCCCCCAGACCGTTCTTACTCTGGGACCTCCTCATGTACTCCGCTTATCTGTTCATTTATATGTATGCCTACCGTTCAATAAACTTCAAACTTCCCTCGTCGCACCCTCCCTCCACCTCACCCGTCTCTAACAAAAGCTGATGAAATCACTCTCCGTCAACTTCAAACTCGGACCTTAACTCACAATACACTTTGGCATTTGATCTTCCCCACCTCTCACTCACCACAGTGCAAGTTGTGCCCCGAAAGATGTACTCTTAATCATATAGGCTGGGAATGCTACCGAACATCTGACCTACCTCCCAATCCCCACCCCTCCCCTTCAGATTGCGCGGTGCAGCTGTCCAGCTCTGAACCTGGCTCCCAGCTTAACATGGTGAAGCGGGCACGGTCTGCCAGCCAGAGCCAGAGACTCCGGGACTAAGGAGTCTACCCACTGGTCTGCCTCCACAGACGGAGTCGGACTTGGCTTCAATAAAAGTTTTACTCTCTCTCTTTCTCTCGTCTACCTCGTGCACCGGTGGGGTAGTGGTAGGCTTTTATAAGATACGCCTAATATTGATGTTGTTTTCTTTGCTCCGATTCCCCACTAAGATGTATTATGGCTTAAAATACGTCAGCCACAGTGAGGGCTGCGGAGACTCGGTTTAATTTTTCAACGGTTGTAGCTGCCATGCAACAAAGAATTACTTATGAATATGACAATATCCGTGGCCCCGACTTGTTTGCCATATTTTGAGTATGCTGTGCAAAAAGCACTGACAAGTGGCATAAGCACACGCATCTTAAAACTCAGTGATAATGTGATACAAAACTAGACCGGGGACCACAAGGCAAGAGGAGTTTTCCCAATTCATTCCTTCTTCCGCCATGCCTCGTACCTGTAACGTCTTCTGAAAATATTTTGAAGTTTGGTAAGGTTTCGTATTCGATAGACAGTGCTTCCTCGTCCTGTATGACCATGTTTGTGGAAGCCAGCGCATGAGTTACTTTTATCTTTACCGTTCTAGTAAGCCCGAAGAAGGCTCCCTAAGCAATTACACAGACACCTACACCACGACAGAAACGTGGATATCAACCCACGCAGAATTGTGCAGGCGGGATGCTTTACTAATGTACTTCTTACTGCGGATTTCTTACAACTGTACCTCTTACCGCGGATTTACTGCAGCGTACCTCCTACACTCATTATCCGCAGCTGTGAAATATTCATCTGACGAACATATGCTATAAATTCAGGACATGGTGGACAATTACCCTTACAGTGCTCCCTTGTCATAGTGTGCACATACACAGAAAGGCCAATTTCTCCAGTTTCGTCTGGAATCCAATGTGCATAAATAGTTTTCGTTAGTTATGCTTAATACAATCCACTGCAAAAAGCGTACTTAGACGTAAGCTATAATACAGCGCTGAAGAACGAAGAATCAAAGCTCCGAATATGCCAATTTAGAGAAGGAAAAAGTGTTGTATGGAAATTGTTTATAAAATAGGATGGGCGTATGCAAGGCCTATTGGAAATATCTTCAGATGGTGTTACTCCTCTACCGGCGCTTGAGAGTAACTCATGCTCGGCTCTCTGCTTCCACCGTCACAATTTCACTTACTGGTCCTGTCTTGATAGATTTAGAGTTCGTTTCTTCAAGCCAACCAAATTTACACTCCTTCGTGCGGCTCGTGCGCCATGTGTCGGGACAACGCTATGAACTTTTTTTCATATTTTGTTTCTTGTTTCGTCTCGAACAGCAAGATCTCGAACTATGCTCGTTTTGTGCTTGCGTTCAGGCCATTTCTATACGCCATTTTTACCTGGCTTTTTGAGTTCTTTATCTCCGGTGGAGTGCCACGCAGAAACAGGACGTGTGCTTCTCCGGAGGGATGGAAGCACCACAGAACAGGCTTCATCCACTGAACGAACCACTTAGCGGCGGTTACCGCAGCGAAAGAGTCTAATCCGTCGGGCGTTCAATGGTGAGTGGTGCGGGGAGCGGAACAGGGCAGAGTGAGGAATTGGGGCATCATAAAGTATTACCAGACACTGCATGCATGAAACTTAACTACGCGTTTCCCTCACACCAAAACTGCTTGAATTAGCGTCTGTGGTATGGCCTGGAGTGAAATTGCGTGCCAATTACCTGCACGTTCTCTCCAAAAAACTGTGCTTTCGCTCTAAAAACATCATTTAGATCCGTTCTAACTAGCCACAATGTATGTATCGGGATCAAGCCGCGAAATATTTTTATCAATGGCCACCATCAACGCCAAAGAAATAAAATTTAATCATACCGTTCGCCCTTTTTGTGTGTCACCTCTACATGCTGCGTCAAAAGGCTTCGGTTGTCGTCCGACTTCGCAGCATAAAACTGCGCCTACTTTTTAGCGCGCGGCACTTCGTCTCCAACTCCTGTGGTTTTAGGTCGCGTTCGTCCCCCTTTATAGCGAGCCAACGAAGTGGATACCGAAAAAATGCGAAGAAAAAGGATGAGGAAGTACGCGGCGGGGAAATGTGATGAAAGTGTGAGAAGGAGGCTGGTAACCGGATTTGGTGAGATACCTTCTTGCTGCGACAACCTAAAGAACCACCGAAGATAGTGCGATAAGTAAAAAAGAGGATGGAAGTATAACGAAATTAACGAGCCATTTTAAGCGGGCGACGCGCTAGCAGAGAAGTCCGCTGATGCCGCGATTACTTCGTGATATGCAACCGGTGCCCACCATCACTCAAAAGCCTTCAGTTTCGCTTGCGCACAAATTTTACATTACAGAGCAACGTTCTCGTTAGCCATTTTTAACAGCTGCATCTTTGTTTCTGGTCGTAAAATAGTGTACGACTACATCCGAAAATGTTTTGTTATAGTTACTCGCAGCGTTTACCACAGTCAAGAGCACACGTTTTACCACGAGTGCTCGGTGTCGTCCAAGCTACCGCGTGGCGCTCTCGAGAAAACCAAAAAACACATGGCGTGCGTGCGCGGCTCAAGTGGTAGCACAAGACACCTCGCGCAACAGACGCCCAGCTCGCGAAGCCGGTTGCAGATGGATCTAGCACTTGTTGACGAGTTCCACTTTGGGAGACATGTGAAAGCCTGCGGACCAAACTATTCAGGCCTTCCAGCAATGCATAGAGAAGATGGTGATATAGATTGTTATGACGACGACTACTACTACCACAATGAAAGCGACGACGGAACCGGTATTCATACAAGTTCAAACCGGTTTTTATGTGTCGTGGTGTGCTCTTCAGGGCTCACATGGGAACATATCCTCTAGTTTTGTGTGTTTCAAGCCTCGCGCTATTTAGTGGAAGCATCGTGAATTTCGTTACATAAATATTGTAACGATGCCAAAGACAACGCCGTTGTCTTCAAGGAAAACAAGTTTATTGGAGCGAACTTGTGCTCCCCTAACAAATAAAAGGATACATTTTTCTGAGATTAACTGCGCGAAACAACGGGACAACCGAGGAGTAGACAAACACAGCGCTGTGTTTGTCTACTTCTCTGATGTCCCGTTCTTTCACGCTGTTAATCTCAGAAATATGTACCAACTGGCCCGCCTACAATCTATGTCAAAGGATACACAGGCGGCGGTGGTATCGTGACATCTGGTGAAGGTGAGGGGTACATGCACCCTAAACCTTCTTCAAGTCTTCAAAGAAGCCTAACTTGTTCCAGTGGGCTTGGTTGCACCGAAACCAGACGGATGCTGATCAACTCTTTCTTCGTAATTCAGATCGCGCTGTGGCGGAGCGGCTTCGTAGCAAGATGGGACGAATACTGAAGACGACTGGCCCATGCTTCGCCGCCTACAGAAAGCGTGCTCAACGGCTTTTCACTGCGGGTATCGCCCGATCCCTTCCACAGCGTGGCGAGCCGATACCTGCTCGTCGACAACATGACATCACCAGAACAACCTCGACTCGACTATAAGCATTGCAGCCATCCGGACGCGGCTTTCAGTGGACTTGGTTGCACCGAAACCGGACGGATGCTGATCAACTCCTTCTTTGTGATACAGGTTGGTGTAAAATACAAAACATATTCTATTGGAAACAATTCCGTTACGTTGACGGTGCTGCCAAGCCAACACTTTGTTGTTACCACGATGTTTGATTGTATAAGTTTTATCAAATTTTTGTTGCTAACGTCGGGTGATGTTGTACTGAACCCTGGGCCGTCCTCAGCCTCTGAGTCTGATTCTGAAGCAATGACTACGAAGAAAATGCTAGAAAAAAAATATTGAAGGAACAAACCAAGACAACCCCGACATTGGAGTAACTAACAAAAAACTTAAAACATGTTGAAAAAACTGTTGCTAACATCGAGAAAAAAATTAACGCGATTGAGGCTGATATGAGTCGTTTGACAAAGTGTGAAGAAGAACTTGCGGAATTCGAAAAAACATGTCAGTAAACTAGTGACGAGGTTCAAGATATAGTGGCAAAAACAGGCGACGTAGAGAACCGGAGCCCGAGGAATCATCTTGTCATTTACGGAGTTACTGAGGGTTCGAGGGAGGATACCCAGTCATACGAACAAAAAATGGTTACCGCTGAGTCAAGCACACATTAGGAGTGTAGGTATGAGGGTTTTCTTGAACCCGCACATACAGGTTTCGTGCCCTCATTTCCACCGGATGTTTCAGCTCGACGAGAAGCTGCGAATCTATCCCAGATGAACAGCAATGTCAATGTGAGCCAATATTTATTGCTCAGCTTGAAATGCCTTCAGGGCAACATTTATGGCGGTGCCTTTCGCATCTAAGCGCATGCAGAAAACTGGTTGCCGCTGTATCAAGCACAACTACGGAGTTTCGTGAAGAGAGAGGAGTCGTGCACACGTAGATATGGGTTTCATGCCACAGTTAGGGCATAAAGATGGGCTAGTTGGTTATCTGACTGCATTTTACTAGCGAAAACTACACACGGACGAAGAAGAAGTACACAAGACATTCGCTAGACTACAACGGAAATTTTACTTAGCGTTCTAGAAACAAAGAAAGATAACATATCAGCACGACCTTCCCCTACACATCCCTTTTAAAAGCGGAGAATCTTATAGTCTGGGCATGTCCCGCGTCGGCATCCGCACTCACACTGCGCATGCGCAACTCTCCTGCTTCCCTCTCTCCCACCGCTTCGCGATACTCACGCCACGTCTTCTCTCGTACCAGCTGCGTGCACTTCGTTTTCGCTTCTCCCGCGTTCTCGCTTCTGCTTTCGCGGCTCATGCTCGGCGCTTGAGCATCTCTCCTCCACTCGTCTCTTCACCTTCAACCTGGAATGTAAATCGGGTAGCACGCTGCGCGCGTTCAGTTCAGCGCTTGCTGCGCTTGACTCCACTTCACTCAGTTCTTCCGATGAAGTGTGATGGAAGCAACAGTCCCGTTAGTTAGTAGGGTTGGCGCCAGCAAGCGTCAGCGCCACCCAACAAACTAACAGTAACGCTACGTCCACAGAAGACAAAGCTGCACAGCCAAGGACAGCGACGCTGAGCGCAAACGCTTGAAGGGAGCGGCGGACCCTGAGCTTCGTCGGCGCGAATGCTCGGCGCTTGCGCATCTCTCCTCTCGTCTCCTCTCCTTCAACTTTGAAATGTAAATCGTTCAGCACGCTGCGCGCACTCAGTTCAGCGCTTGCTGCGGTTGACTCCAATTCACTCCATTCTTCCCCTGAAGTGTGATGGAAGAAACAGCCCTTCAGTTAGTGGGTTCGCGCAAGCAAGCGTCAGCACCACCCAACAAACTACCCCGAGATGCTCCGCATCTACTCAGCGTTCGCTTCGGGAAGATGGGGCTAATTTCTTTGTTTCACGGACGCTAAGAAAAATTTCAGTTGTAGTCTAGCGAGTGTCCTGTGTACTTCTTGGTTCATGTCTATTTCTCGCTAGTAAAATGCGCGCAGGTTTCATGCCCTCTTTTCTACCGCACGTTGCTACTCTATGAGAAGGTAGGATTCTCTGCAAAAGGAACAGCCTCGTCAATATGAGCCAATATTTTTTTTCAGCTTTAAAAGCCATCAGACCAATAATTCTGGCGGTGCCTGTAGCTTCTAAGCACGTGCACAAAACTGGTTGTTGCTGTAGCAAGCACAAGAAGGGAGTGTGGTAAGGGAGGGAGTCGTACACGCGCTGTTATAGGTTTGATGCCCTCATTCCCCCGGCAAGTAGCAACTCTATGAGAAGCTTGGAATCTCTCCCAGATGAACAGCAATGTCAAAGTGAGCCAAAATTTCTCTTTCAGCTTGAAACACCTTGAGAGCAGATATTTTGGCGGTGCCTTACTCTTTTAAGCACGCACACAAAACAGGTTGCCGCTGTATCATGCACAAATAGGGAGTGTAGGGAAGAGGGGAGGCGTGCACGCACATATATAGGATTCATGCCCTCTTTCAACCGCACGTTCCTGCTCGACGGGAAGGGTGGAATCTCTCCCAGATAAACACCAACGACAACGTGTGCCAATATTTCTTCCTCAGCTTGAAAGGCCTTCAGACTGACAATTCTGGCGCTGCCTTTCACTTCTAAGCACTGGCATAAAACTGGATGGTGCTGTATCAAGCACAAGTAGGGAGTGTAGGTAAGAAGGGGGCGGAGTTTTACACGCGCAGTTATATGTTTGATGCCCTCATTTCCACCTCAACTAGCAACTCTATGAGAAGCTGGGAATCTTTCTTAGACAAAAATCAACAATAACTTGAGCTAATATTTTTTGTTTAGCTTAAAAGGCCGTGAGAGCAACAATTTGGGCGGTGCCTTTTGCTTCTAAGCACTCGCACAAAACTGCTTGCCGCTGTGTCCAGCACACGTATGGAGTGTAGGTAAGCCAGAGGAGTCGTACAGGCGCAGTTATAGGTTTGATTCTCGCATTTCCACAGCAACCAGCAACTCTATGAGAAGCTGGGAGTGTTTTCCAGATGCACAGCAACGTCTCACGTGAGACAATATTTCTTGGTTAGTAGCCCTTCTACCAAAGTACCTATGTTGTGAATCTACAATGGAATCATGAGTGGTTTACACTTTCAATGCAAGATTCGCTTTTAGAATTTTAAGGCAAATTTAAGAACAGTCAAAACACTTCAAAAAAGTGAGCGGGGGGGGGTATCGAAAGGAATATTTTTATTGCACAAAATAGAGCTCACATAAAAGCATCCACATCACTCAGAAAACAAGATTTGTGCCCGAGTCGCCGAGGAGCTGGTATTGATGTATCACCAAACACTGTTTTCAATACACAGGACGCTACAACTACTACTACAAAAAATCTGATTGCTAAAATATAACAAAAAATGCTCCCGCTAAACAAACGTTTCTCCGAAGAAACGTTTGCGGGTGCTGTGTCTTGCAGGCTAACCTGCATCAGCTCAAAGGCTTTAATAGTATTTAGGAACGCCCCAGTCATGGATGTATGCTTTCCACCACCATTAGGTGCAGTCACTCAAGAAATAAGCAGCAAAGTGATAATTTTTGCCGTCAGAAATTTTTGCACTTTTCGAATTTTTCAAACACGACGAAAAAATGTTTTGCATACTTCTTTCAAGCAAAATTGGTAAACTTTTTGCTCCAGTAACTTCATTGACCAGACCATACCTGTAAGCAGGCCCCTTGACATTTTGGGCCTGTGACATGGTTTTACTAAACTGTGGCTGTCTGGAAGACATCAATGCCTGGAAGGGGGAAACGTTTCCTGGCAGCTCCTGTTTGCGCTGTATGATAGGGCAGCAAATTTTGTTCGTTTTGCGACTATGGTTGCCCAACTGTTTCTTAGTGGGTTCTGCCCTAATGGGTAACTAAGCTATAAACGCTAGTTGGCTAGTATCGTAGACCAAAAGTCGGCGTACTCACTCGTGAGTACACTCATTTGTACTCATTTGTACTCAAACTCACGAGTGAGTACGATGATGAGTGATAACACACCCAGAAAAAAACAGTAAGTACGATGACGAGTGAGTATAGGGGTAAGTTCACTACTCGTGAGTACAGTGCTCATGAGTACACTACTCATGAGTTTGAGTATTCATGAGTACAGTATTCATGAGTATGAGTACTCATGAGTTTGAGTACTAATGAGTATGAGTACTCATGAGTTTGAGTACTAATGAGTATGAGTACACACTACTTTTGAGTACAATACTCATGAATACAGTTTTTGAGAGAGCTTGCACTCTTGAGTATATGCACTCCTGAGTACAGTAGGGCAAACAGTAGTGCAAACAAGAACACGGACGACAAAAGCTGCCTCCCGAAGACACGCAGAAAAACGCAGTTTACGGCCACGGCTGCACCGACAACCCCCGAGCTCCCCTGAGCCCGACCCGGCCTGAGAACAAGAGGAGACACCAGACGCAACGCGAGTGCTTACGTTCCGTTTCGCGTTCTCACATGTACTTGCCTTCGCGCAGTAAATCGCCCAACGACAGTGCACCGCGTCAGACGTTTTCTTCCTCTGTCCTGATTTATATGTAACCTGTGTTTGTCTAATCAATTAAACAATTTATTTTTTCTACTTAGTCTTTCATTCAAGCTACGACCTAGCTAGCAGTGCAGGTAAGTTGATTATTTGTGAGTAATACAAATTGAGTACTCATCAGTACAGATTGAGTACTCATGACTGCAGAATGAGTAGTACTCATGAGCGCAGAATGAGTAGTACTCATGAGTGAAAAATGAGTAGTACTCATGAGCAGTAGTACTCATTGAGTACTCATGAGTACAGATTGAGTACTCATGAGTATAGAGTGAGTACTCATGAGTACAGATTCAGTACTCATGAGTACAAATTGAGTACGAATACTCGTGAGGACAAATGAGTTTGAGTACAAGTGAGTACAATTACAAATGAGTATTTGATGAGTGAGTACGAGTGATTTTGTGAACAGACGAAGTTTTTGAGTCTGAGTTTGATTGATTACAGCGTGAATGAAAAAAATTGTGATTGAGTTTGAGTGAGTTCTTTGTTTTGCAGACATATGTCGTAGACTAGGGTGCCGCATGTACACGTAGAGCACTTGCAGTCGCAGCTGTTTCCTTTAAACACAGACAGCTGAAAGCACGAAAAATAGCTATTAGCCCCTCCATTAAGTTTGGGACAACCCAAATTGTGAACCATGAAAGAAGATCGGTGGGCAAGCTTAAGCGCTCTCCTAAAATGAACACTGAGGCAAGGACCTGTAAATGTAAAAGTTAGGCGAGACTGTTCTTGAACCTGTTCTCTTTAAAAAGCAGGCATTGCAGCTAGCAAACATCAAAAAGGATGCCTTAGAACAAGCGCTCAGCTTTGTATCAGTTTTGATTTGGCAAGTGCTGTGAAAAGTAGGATGTACGTAAATGTGAAGCCTGCCATACCTACTTACTACTAGTCCAAATGTGCAGACAGACAATGAAGAAAAAAGAAACGAAAATTAGAGGTTATAAGCCCTATCGGATGGTCTGCGTGGAGGATGCAGCAAATAACATCGTTTATGTGCCATTACACATGTATTTTGTGTGGCCCTTCCCAAGTCGCAGCACCTCAAAAGAACGCTCGGCTGTGTGTAGCTTGGAGGGGTGGCACTTGATAACCGTTCCGTCTGGGCAGCCAACATACCAAGACGACATCAGAAAGTCCCTTTCTAATTGGATTTTATTCTTTGAGACGTAAGGGGAAGCCAATCAGTACAGGTTTTTAAGAAGATGGTCGCCATCTAGGAAAGTCGGAAAAAGGACCCCGCCTTTAAGTTTCAGTTTCAGTTTATTGTAATCGATAACAAAGGTACAGTGCATGGTGATTGATATTACAGAAAGAGGTCCCGAAGTGCGGCACTGCGGTGGGACCTCTTGTAAATGAACAGTATGACAATATAACGTTCAAGCAATCGCAACAGAAGGAACTTAAAAAAGAATTTATGCGAGGATTATTGCAACATTACACAACACTGACACAGAATAACTTTGTTCACAAAGCAAGCAAGCACACGTCTCAGTTATACAAAAAAGTGCAAAGACAAAAGAGGCAAAAAAATGGTGAGAATTAGAAGAGAGAACAAAAAAGTGAGCATAAAAAAAAAGAAAAAAAGATCGAAGTCGTGCGAACTAATCAAATGAGAAGTGGGGGTCTTCGAGAATAAATTTAAGAATTGATTGTTTGTAAGATGAGCGACTTAATTGATTTTTAGCATTAACAGGCAAGTTATTCCATAATTTAATGGTTGCAAATTGAACTGTCTGTTTACCATAGTTTGTTCTAACTTTTGGGAGTAAGAAATTATGTTGTGATGCAAATCGCGTCATGTTGTGGTTAGTCAGATCAGTTCTACCGATTATAAAAAGCACACTCTTATCAGTAACAAATCTATGGGCGGTCATTCCAAGATTATATAAAATAAGTTTATCAAACGGGAGGAGATCTAGGTGCCGATATAAAGAAGTGACATGGGAGTTGAAAGAGCTAAAGGTCATTGCTCACAGAACTCAGTGATGTGCACATCAACGTCCCAAAAATAGGAGAAAAGTGACATAGAGAAATACCATCATGATTTTCCTCCTGCAGACAAGACGTCATTGGTCGTCCAGCACAAGATGGGAGAGCTTTGAAAATGGGGTTCGTTTGTTGTTTCAGCTGCAACATAACATTTATCAAATTTTTGTACTTGATTGGCCTTTCTGGTTCTTTTGCTCATAGTACATCGAGGCGGAGACCACCCCAATTCCAAGCGAGATGCGTTGCTCTTAAACCACGTCTTGGAGCAGTGGAAGACAGTGAAATCGTGACAGGGCGAGCATAGAAGGAGCAAGGTGATTTCAACAAAAAGAAGTCCTGAGGCTGGACGCAGGTATGCAGGCAGTACTAGTGGAGTTTCAGCATGCTGGGTAGTCCATACAATGAAGTAAAATACAGTCATTGGGTTGTTCTGTCGCGGTCACTGAGCGTGTGCTGTGCATGTGCGTGCTATTTTTTTGTTGCTAAATAGAAATTTGCGAGTGAATAAAAAGAGCTTCATAAGCAATTCTCCATACCGCACCGAGGACGACCTACTGTGTTGAGCAGACCGAAGTGATTGTCGTACAAGATTTGGGACAGGTCTCAAGACTAAACTGAGAAGAAAAAGTGCTTACAGCTTCAATAAAATGACGCCAGAGGAAGTAATCATCCTACAGTTTTGGACAGCTGCCATGTGTAAACCTAGAAAAGAAAAGTGCTTATAGCTTCAATTGAACGAAGCGGTGTATGTAAATTTTTTTCCAACTTCACTGCCGCATTGCAAGGGAGTCAATATATATTCCGGCTCGACCGTAATTACTACTTATAAAGTATGTCATCACCAACCTCATAAAGCAAAATGTTGCAGGAGAATCGAAATTTTGGCCTAAAATGTTTCACTCACAGGGCACACTAGAGAGGGCGCGGCGAATTTACTTAGCGTTTCTTATGTGGAAGTGCCTGCACGGCGCTGGTGGCGTCGGCGGTACGGCTTTGTTGCCTGCTTTAGCGACAGTGGTTTTGGGCCTGTTTTGGTGCAGCTTCTCGTTCATTGTGTGGTGCCTTCTTACGGCTTCACTAACTTTTTCCACAGCACCTCCAAGGTAACTCGCATCCGACGGAATTATGTGGTCGAACGGCAAACATACGTTAAGGATTGGTTTGAAGGGCAGGAAAACAACAGGTACTATCGCCATAAATGAACCGCGAACAGGAAAATATGAATTTGAACGCAGAAATACCGCGATTTATTTTCATTGAAGAAAAAAGGACGCATGGTTTAATTAAAAATTGAAAAAAGACCGTTTCCAAAAATACCAAATCGCAGGCCAATTTATAAACTCTACGAACAGTAATTCGCAATTTTACGCGTTTTGTTTCATATTTTCGTCCTTGCCATTCACTTGACGCCGGTAGTACAACCCATATGCATAAATCAGGCGGCTGGAGAAACGCGTCCTTCTGCGCAATGCTTGCCACGAATGGGACTCCATTTTCTAAATCAACTACCCATTGGGTTGAGTTTTAAGAGGTATACAAAAAGCGAAAGTATAAACTGGTTATGATAAATAGCGATTATAAACATTCTCTCAGCTTTTTCGCAGTTCTCAAGTCTACTGAACTAACTAGTTTATATAGGTTTAAAGAGAATCACTAAGCTCACATGCCGAAGTGTTTTGGTGTTCGCACCTCAGTCGCGCAATGGTGTAGCCCCAAGGTAGCACATCACGATGGCCACGTCCCGCTGTCTCACCCTTCAGAAAACGCTCCTCTCAGTTCTTTTATCTCCCTACCTACGGCCGGGATAACGCGGTGGTGTCCACTGCGTTAGCCCGGCCATGGCCGACGCTGCTGCAGTGTTTGGGCAACCCTCCCCCCCAGCCGAATTCAAGGTTACAGCGGGCAGAATCTCTGGTTTCACTCTTTGTACAGCCAAGTATGTAAATGAAGTGACGTCGCAAGGGCAAATATATTGGGTGTCGTTCAACGCATTTCTTTGAAGCCAGCTTCAAAGCTAGGATTGGAGCTAATTTTTTTAGGAGTATCCTGATAACAATTTGTTTATTAGGACAACACAATGAGTGTATTTCACTTCATCGTCTGCGCTAGCCACCATGCTGAAACTCCCCTAGAACTGCCTGCATACCTGCGTTAAGAATCACGGCCGCTTTTAGTTGAAATCAGCCGACTCTTCCCGTGCTGGGCATGTCACGATGTCACGGTCTTCCACTGCTCCAAGATCTGGTTTGGGAGCAACGCCTCTGGCTTGCAAGGGGGGTGATCTCCGCCTAGATGTACTGTGAGCAAAAGAATCAGAAAGGCCAGTCCAATACAAAAATCTGAATAATTTTATGCTGCAGCTGAAAGTACAAAAGAACCCCGGATTCACAGCTCTACCATCTTCTGCTGGACGACCAATGATGTTTTCTATGCTACAGAAAGATAATGCTGGTATTTCTCTATGTCACTTTTCTCCTATTTTTGTGAATTTCAAAAGCACGTCACTGAGTGCTGCGACCAAACGAGGGTCCTATTGTTGACTTCACCTAATGACAAACATCTTCTTGAAAGTCTGCACTGATTGACTTCCCTTCACATCACAGATTAAGCGCCAACTAAGCAGGAACTTTCTGAGATCGCCTTGGTATGGTGGCCTCCCTTAAGGCACAGTTTTCACGTGCCACCCTTCCAAGCCACGCATAGCCGAGCGTTCCTGTGAGGTGCTGCCACTTGGGACAAAGCACAATAAATACATGCGCAATTGCACATAAAGTTACTGGTCGCCTCCTCGAACAGAGCAGCCGATATGTCTTATAGCTCCTGTTTTCGTTTTTTTTCACTACCTCTCTCTAACTCTCTCGACATTTGGACAAGTAGTAAATACGTATGGTTGGCTTTCACATTTACTTCCATCCATCTTGTACAGCACAGGTCCCATACAGGGAAGTATTTATTTGAAATAAAAACAGAAACTAAGCTGAGGGTCTATTTTAAGGCATCCAATTTGATATTTAGTACCTGACATTCCTGCCTTTTAAAGAGAACGGGTTCACCAATAGTCTCGCATAACTTTTACATTTACATGCCTTTGCCTCAGTGTTCATTTTAGGAGAACGCTTAGGCAAGTGCACCGATCTTCTTTCATGGTTCCCGATTGGCAATGTCACAAATCGCAGACAGAGAAGTTAGCGGAGGGCCAATTAGCTGTTTTCATGCTATCAGCATTCTGTGTTTAAAGGGAACGGCTGTGACGGTGAAAGCTTTACTTGTACATCTAAACACCGTATAGCGCAGTAGGCAAGACACAGGACGAAGGGGACACGGACGAGCGCTAGCCGCTAGCCGGGGACACGGACTAGCGCTCGTCCGTGTCCCCTTCGTCCTGTGTCTTGCCTACTGCGCTATACGGTGTTTAGATGGAGTACCAACTAGCTCGTACCCATACGTTGTTAAATTTACTTGTACATGCGACACTGTAGTAAGGGATACAAGCCAACTAGTTTTTATAGCTTAGTGACTCATTAGGACAGCACCCACTAAGAAACAGTTGGGCAACAATAGTCGCCACAAAGAACAAAATTTGTAACCTATCACACGGCACCAACAGGAGCTGACAGGAAATGTTTCTTCATGCCAGGCATTGATATCTTGCATACAGCCACAGTTCAGTGAAACCATGTCACAAGCCCAAAATAGCAAGGGGATTTCTTACATCTGTGGTTTGGTTACCAAATGACAGGAGCAAAATGTTTATAAATTTTGCTTGAAACAAGTATGCAAAACATTTTTTTCGCGTTTGAAAAAATACACTGAGGGCATATCTTGGCCGGATGTGTATCCAATGAACATGCTCGTTCGATGCGGACACTAACTTCTTTTTAAACAAGGACTGGAGGAAACCAGATGTGCATTTGGACGATATAAACGTGAGAGGTCTGTCAATTAGCCCTGTTATAACTGCAACTGTCAGCATATTAGGTTTGGAGTGATAGCCATGTTCGCTCGAAAATCTATATATTATAAAGTGCATTTTCGGTAGTCAGTCTCAACTCCGTAACATAGAGTGGCTGCTTCAATTTTGTGTCTTTTTTTTCTGCGGAATCCAAAGAGGATGCTGTGGGACGCTACAGGAGGTCCGGGGAAGAAGCACATGTCTTTAGTTTAAAGTAAAATGCTTTTTCTCATCAACCAACTGCATTCATTACTGTGGAAGCCAGGAACTACACAATTAACTCCACACAGAGAGGTTAGTGTGCTATGAAAATTAAATTTATATTAAGGGAGGACACTGGTCTTTAAACAACGCCTTTTAATTTTTAAGTAATATTTGTGAAACTTGTGAATCTTACTGCTCTTTCCCCACTAATTTGGAATATGTCACAATTGTTTTATTTGGTCAATTACCTTTCGAGATAACGAAAGATTCCATTTCATATCATTTCATTTCAAGTCTGCATTTATTTCACGTTTTTTGGTGCACAATGATGCGGGAGAAAAAGCCACCCAACGGTAGCTTGAGGAGGCCTGCCTCCTGTAACATGGACAACATTGAGCACAGTACATACAAGAGCATTTCGGTGTCAACCATAGACAATACGATATGTTGTTAATTTTTCAACATTGTATAAATACATAGTCACGCACAGACACATCACATACATACATATGGAAAGGTAAAATCAAATTGGCATGCATGCTAATATTCCCATGTATCTCGATGAATGCAAGGCAGAAGTGTAACAAGTATATACACCAACATACAAGATAATTCGACATTTTTACTTAAGGAATAGACAAAACAGTGTTGTTTGTAAAACTGTAATTTTTACATTTTCCAACACTGTGAACCCTTGTGAATGCAATACTCGCAGCAGAGTTTCGCTGTATCACCTGGAACTAATTTTACAGCTCATTAAACTTCACTCTTTGAAATGTACGCTGAAGATGGTTCGTTGCCCCTGGTGCCACGAAAGTTCGAAGAGCTGAAAGCTATTTCCAAGCGATGCATCAAAATCTGCTTCGATTATTGAATTCAACAGGATTCATAGTATTAAAAAAATGTAAAGTTTCCAGTGTTACGAGCAATAGTGTTTCGTATATTGTTTTGACATAAAATCACTACTATTCTGTAATTCTCTCAGGAAATAATTCACCAAGTGAAAAAATATTGACATAGTTGCAATAAGTGGGGGAAAAAGCAGCAAGACTGACCTGTTTCACAAGGGTTACTTGAAAATTAAAAGAAGTTGTTTTAAGACCAGTGGCCCCAGTTAAGCCTACCAAGGCCAGCCTTTCTAGTGAGGCTAGTCTTTCTAGTGTGAGGCTTGTTTCTCTAGTGAATGTAGCGTTGCGCACTGGTCAAGAAATACAATATGTCTCGCACTATGCCCCGCTGACACTGGTTTTTGCAACAGGAATCTCTCTTCACCGGGGTCTTTTACGCGTAATGACTGCGCCCATACCCGGTTTCCGGTTTTGGCGTGCACTGGTTGGAGGTGGAGGGGAGGGAATTGACACCCAAAAGGGGTGAATGTTTGTACCGATGACATACCAGTTTGGGGGGCTCGGAGATTTAAAGTGCGAATCATGGCTGAATGAGCCCGGTAAGCTGTCCTCCACAATAGATCGGTTTGGGTCTGGGATGGCGTGTTGCCCACGCGAAAAGATGCCGACGGCTGGGAAGAAAAAGGGACACCCATGTGTGTATCCGCTAGAATAACGGCAGATGGCTTCGATATGTTAACTCACTATGAAACGGACGCATGTCGTTCATTTGGAGGAAGAGCGGAAACTGAAGAAGCGTCAACCCAAAGTGATGGGCGCAAAAACAATGGAAAGCCGCTGCCGCAACCGTTTCATCTTCAAGGTACAGCTCCCCGAGTAGGTGAGAATCCCTGTTGGATGAGCAGCACTTGGAACGTCGACTTGACTCAATATTTCTTATCAGCTTAGATTGCATCCAGAATAACATCATCGACAGTTCCTCACTTCTAAGCACCCGATTATGAAGATTTGTGGATTAATCTCGAAAGGGCTGGGAACGGAGGGAACCGGAGGGGGTCACTTGCAGCAATGGGTTTCATGCCTTTACAGATGACACGTACGTATGGTTGGTGTAAGCTTCGGTACCCTTAGTGGTTGGTTGTATTGGGTTGGCGTGTTAGAGGTTCAGTAAGATGCTACGGCGCGGAGCTTAAAGCGACAGTTAGTGGTTGGTTGTATTGGGTTGGCGTGTTAGAGGTTCAGTAAGATGCTACGACGCGGAGCTTAAAGCGACAGCTCTACGTTGGTCTGCTAAGATGCAGCTGGAGTCTGTCGGTATTGGTAATCAGGTATTGGCAAGAAAGTACGGTCTGTCGTAAATTGCAAACAAACGTGTTTGGTTTTGTTCATTCCGTAGAGGGTATGGAGCATTGCAGGTCACCGTTGACCACAGAATGCAGAGGAACAAATTTGTCAATATTTTGCTTTTTAATAGTACTAAACTCATAAGTGCCGCACTCTGCAAAAAGTTGCGTTGGTGCTTTAAATACTGGGTGAAGAAAATCACCGAAGATGAGTAACTAAACTTCACACGGGTTAGCCGCTGGGATTTAGGTCGGGTCTTAATAGTAGCAGCCCGGGGTTCTTCAAGCTAGAATATAGAGGTACGCTTCTCCAACTTAACATTATGTTTTCAAGTCACCGCACTTGAGCACTTTTGGCGCAATACTAAACGTTGAATAAATGGCGTTGTAGCATCCTCCTGTCCCAAAATCAAGCCGTAAGATATAATCGCCCATATTTACCGAGCGAAAGCTTTCATTTATTATAAATTTAAATTTTTTTCTGTAAACAAGACGCAGAATAGGCCTTCTTGTCCTTCAACGTAGAACGAGAGCGTTTGAACCGCTAAATGCACGCTAAGCCACAGAGGCCCTACGACAAGCTCCCCATGGAGTTGAAACACTAACCCCTTGATGATGACGTGCAAAACGGACTGCCTGTTCTGCAGTCCCTTGAAATAAAATACTATTGCCAGTGTAGAAAAAAGTCGTAGTAGTTATTACTTTCTTGGTGGCAGATTTACAATGGGCGACTTAACCAGAATCTGGACCATCAAGAGGTAACCTGCCCGCTTTACCAAATTTAAGAACCTGTCATTCTGAAACGAAGGAGTTGTAAAATAGTGCGCGCCTGCTGTAACCTAACCTTCCGTACGTAGGAAAGTTAGGTTTGCACTGATATTAAAATACTACTGAGCCACTTCCAAAGCTAAAACTTTTCAACACAATTTCATGCTCTTGAATGTTCAATATAATAAATTGTCGCATATGCAAGCCCGTCACGTTTCATAAAATCTGGTCATCGAAGGTGATGGTGTCTTGGATGTAGAAATATGAGCTATTTTATTTCCAATGTGACCTGAAATGAAGACAGTGGAGCAAAAGAACGTACGATGCTTAACCTACATTTTTTCATTTAATTGATTACCGTGCTGTTCGCAATGAGTGCTCTGCCTGGGTTGCCCCTACCATAAAATATAAAACAAATATAAGAAATGTATTTAATTCATCGTCTAAGCCCGAGCCTGGTCGCTCTACGAGAGCCATCTCTGGCTTACAAATGATTGACCATGCCCGGGGCAGACCTGCCTTTGAGACGACAGGCCCACCCCTGGCCCTGGCCAGGCTATCTTTTGGACGTCCATGCATGGGCCGGGCCCGGGATAAATGTTACTTGCCCTGATCAAGCCCTGGCCCTGGCCCGGCACTGGCTCTAGCCAGGGCCGGGCCATAGAACTCTTTCCGTGCAGTGTTCTACCATGTGCACAATGAGGCCACCCGGCTAAATGGTACAGGCCCTGGTGGAGCTCCGGCGTCATAATACGGGTTTAGCACTGGGCCGCGCTATACAATCCCTCCCGTGCAGGAGTGGTGTATTAGGTATACAATGACGACACCTAAGTACACGTAGCTGCTCAAAAAGCTCAGATCAATCCAAAAAAGCTAGGACCAAATGCCTGTACATAGTCGCCGTGTGAGAAAGGTCCGCGTAAAAATGGACCCCGAGATCTCATTAGGGACGATACGGGGCCGCTGAACGGATCTTTTATTGGAAGCTGTGCCGGAGCCGCAATTTATAAAAAATGCAGCTACTGCGTTTTAGCTTTGTTGTTCCTTTCCTTGGCATACCGCTACATCGTGGAAATTGCGCTAAACAATCGCGGTTCGACAATAAAGCCCACATTTTTTAACATTCGGTATAGATCGGCGCATGATGACAGCTCGTCAGCCTTTCCCATCTAGGCGGTGTCAACGAAGTCATTTTCTTCATTCTTTTTACAGCTTGAGCAATGGACCCGCGTTGCCATGGAGCTACAGACATCGGAAGGCAAGGGCGGCACAAATGAGGGGACGCTAATCCCGCTCCGAATAACTGTTCTACCATTTCTAAGGAAGAAAAGATGTGAAACTATCATATGGCGCACTAGATATGCAATGCCGCTGCGCTTTTGGTTGGAAGCCTTAGCGTGTCACTCTGCCCAAGTAAAATCCAAAGGAGTGAGCTTTGTAGGCTACCGTAGAAAGGAGGCCGCGTGTGGACACAAACCAGAAGATTTCCGCCGACGCAGCCGGGGTAAGAAAAACGATTTCAAGAACTAGAGTAAAGTCAAATGATTTTATTCATGTGATATATCCCAAACGATGGTCCGCACACTCTGTAGAGTCTTTCAAGTACGAAAAAACAAAAAAGCCGGCCATTACAGTTACACTGAAACCGAGTGAAGGGGCGAATGATCTATTGTTCTTACATCACTTGTCTTTGAAGCACGCAGCTCTGTGGCGCGAGGCGTAAATAAGTGTCCCGGTGTTTTTTTGCGTACGCGATATGAAGCGCTCCAGCGCGAGGCGAAAACGATGGCCCCGGTGGTTTTTTTATTACCTGTTACATTCTAGCACGAGGCGTAAACGAGTTGCCCTGTGTTTTAGTACCGTGGCTGCATGAGATGAACGACGATGACGACGACAAGATGAAGCGCCAATAACTTAAGGCCCTAAAAGGGTTAGCCTGTAAAATTTACTGTTACCAGCCAGCATATTCAGGGGAAGTTATTCCAATGCCCTGTTTATGCGCTCAAAGTGTACTTACCGTTTACTTGACTTCAAAGAAACATTCAACAAGGAGTGTATCTGTCCACAAACGAATCACGTTTAAAAAGCGCAAAATTTCCAAAAAATTAGGTCACCGGAACCCTTGCTTTTTGAGAAAGGCATAACATTTACAAAGCTGAGGCCCAATGACTCTTGTTCGAGATGTATTGCTGCGAACTAGGCGTTGGGTTTGTTTGCTTATGTTTTGCTTTTACTTCCTGGTGGTGCCTGGCTGTATTCTCTGTGTACCAAGCGAAGCGCGAGTTCCATTCTTTATTTTTATGCCGCACGGGTTATCTTTTGTGATACCGTGAGTGTTTCGCCCTAACGCAACTAGCGTCGATTAATCTTCTTTGATCTGCAACGTTCTAGATGTAAATCGACGGCTTGAGAGACACTGGCTCCGAAAGATGAAAGCCTGCATAGCAGACGCCGCTGTATTTCGATCGCCGACGCTCGCTTGTGCACGTCACTTTGCTGACCGCCTGTGTATGCTTTGAGTTGTTAGGCAAGCAATAGTTCGCTCCAAAAACATGTTTTCCTTGAAGATAACTGCTTTGCCTTTGGCATCGTGACATCTGCTCTGGTGGCGAACGGTTGAAATAGGCTGGGCCACGGCTGGTTTGAAATAGGTCACCGTCGATCTCCCGGGGTAGTCGCCCAGGGAGAGGGCGAGGTCAGTTCACAGGGAAACCACATAGTCCGAGTCTCTTGTATGGGCAACGACGATTGATGTGATCGGCCTCTCCGCGGTGGTAGCACAGCGGACGATTATCGGCAGTTCGCCAAACATCGGCCTCCCGGGACGTCTGGTTTTGGGCTGCGGATGGCGGCATGGTGGAAGGCGGCGACAGTGGGGATGGCGGAGACGACAGTGGACGGCGGTACGGCGGAGCTTCTTGACGACGGTCTGGAGCAGGGCGGGGGGACGAACAGCCGCAGAGTAGCTACCCTGTGGCTCGCGGGTTGCTTCGGATGGCATAGAAGTTCACCAAGCTTCTTCTCGGATCACGCCAGTCAGGGAAGCCACTTGAGGTTGTGCGGTTGTCGGGAAACGTTTCCGTAGCTCTTCCCTCACCCCTGCACGGACGGTGTCGTGAAGTGTGTCGCAGTCCACCAATCGTCTCCGAAAGCCCCGCATTGATTAGAGGGTCCTACTTTGTCTCGTTCGTATTTCAAGCGTCTTCTCCAACGCGGCCACCTCAAATAAAAATTCCGACACAGTCTTTGGGGGTTTCTAGACAAGGCATGCGAAGAACTCATGCTTAACCCCTCGCATCAGAAAACGTAGTTTTTTTTTCTTCGCTCATTTCTGGCTCTTGCGTTGCTGAGAATGAGGTCGCAGGTTGGATTCCCGGCCGTGGCGGCCGCATTTCTGATGGAGGCGAAAAGCAAGAACGCCCGTGTGTACGATGTGTACGAGATTTCGGCGAAAGTTAAAGATCCCCAGATGGTTAAAATAAACCCGGAGCCTTCCGCTACGGCGGGCGTCATCGCCTGCGTTGTGTGGGTGCATTAAACACTACAATCAATCAATCAATAAAATCAATTTCTGGTTGCGCACGGCGAAAAAGTCGCTTCAGCTTCTCGACGAACTCGAGGGAGCACGCTTTCATTGGGATGTGGCGTGCGTGTCTGCAGCAGCTGCTGGGCTCATTCCTTGCGTACCAGAGTCGTAAACCTTTTCGAGATCTTGGTCTTGAATAACTCCCAGGTTGTCTGCGTACGCTCGTGGTTCTTGAACCAAATCTGGGCGAAGTCTTCAATGTTTGTGGTCGTGGGCTATACAAAGCAGTATGGAAGTTCTTCCGCAGTTGCCATCCTTTATTTACCTTTTACTCTAAAAGGCCTAAAAATGACGCAGCATTTCGATATTAGGCTTATCAATGCAATGAATTGCCCCAGAGTATTTCTCATCCGAAACTTCATTTGTTTCTGAAATTCGATTTGCCAATACCACAGACACGTAAAGTTACGAGTGCGGCTTATCTTGAGCGTTCACCTTTGTTAATCACGAACCAGGGTAAACATATTTTGGAGTCGTGTCCATCCTCAGCGTGGATATTTCGGCATTGACGGCGTGCATTCAAGTATCATGGGTTGGACAAATCAAAGTTTCACCTCAACAAAACTGCGAATTTTACATTCAGTATTTCTACCCTGGTGTATTGTAATTGTGTAAGTGCCGTTAAATAGGTCGATAGCGCGGTTCCTGTAGCAATTAGGCGGCGAGAGGGAATATATTTTAATGAAAAACGAGAATGTTAGCCAAGTCGTGCAGCTTGATTACTCCCAAAATTACACAAAAAAATAAACAAAAAAACGTATTCGCCAAAATCAACAGACGTCCACAGAAATGACATGGTGGCGTAGTTGGTGAAGCATAATAAAACTCTTGCCAGCGCACGCACCGGAGGACACAAAGCAAGAAACAAAGAACGAAACGATTTGTCACGTCGTTTTTGCGTGTCTGTCGTAGCCTCCGCACGCTAGGTAACATTTTTTTAATTGAAAAGTCGTCGATTGTTGTGCAGAAATATCCCAGTCACATAGAAACGCTTTTTACGAACCTTTTGTTTACACTCTCATGGGCCTACACTCCTCCCAAAGAGATACAACGCCAGACCTCACCTTCTCCACACCTTGTATAGTCAAGTCATGGCAAAGAGCCACTTGTACCTGGAGTAGTGATCACTACCATATTCTTCTTTTTTTGAATGCCATGAAACTCCGACCTAATTCACAGTACTCAACCATTAACTGGAACTTGTTTGGACTGTATTTACGCCAACTGAAATTTTCGACATCCGTAAAACATTGCCAATACCACGACTGCTCCCACGAATGCTATCAAAACTGTTGAAAGCACTGCTTAAATTTCCCAGCCAGACATTCACAAGTGTAACCTTTTGCGAACTACGGAGCGGGTTGCTATTCGCTACAGATCTCAAGGAAAAAACATCGCGATTTATTGAAGCTCAAAGAGCAGCTTGAAATTATTCACGGGTCGCAGAAAACTTTTCAAAGCAATAAATGACATGACGTCTGCCAACGACTAGTTCAGGAGAGAGGGCTCGCACCCCTTTGGGCAATCTTTCATGGCCTTTGTGGCAAGAATGAGACAAAGTTCTCAATCGTCGAAGAACTATGCCTACACATGAATGACACCGATGTTGAAAAGGCTATCCTGAAAACTTTGTTCCCCCCTGCGACACCCCCCGCCAGTTGCTAGCAACCGCTGTTCTGTTAGTGAGATTCGAGAACCTGACCCTTCTCTAGATAGCCCCTTTAAACACGCAGAACTCCAAATTGCACTGAACCAAGGGCAGTCTAAGTCTGCCCCAGGACAGGATGCAGTCGCTTGGCAAGACTTCCAGAATCGGCCCTCAGAAGGGCATTCCATTCTTCTCGAGCTTATTATTTTGTCATGAGAATCAGGCGAAGTTCCTGACCATCTTAAAACAACAATCATACGCCCTATATAAAGGCAGGAAAGGATGCCACAAAAACTGAAAATTTGCGATCCATTGCACTCACTCCTACTCTAACCAAGATGATACAAAGACATACATTATCGTTTGAAATATCATCTGAAACGCATACCCTGGTTCCACACAGCTTAAACTGGCTTCCGCCCGAATATCGGAACGCACGAATTCCTAAGACTCCTGCAGCAAGCCATCAACACCAAATCCAGAAAATGCATCACAAATTACGTCCTTTATTTAGACACACGGAAGATATTTGACAATATTTGTTAAAACGGCATTCTACAGGATCGGTCACAGGCTCTTCCCAGTGCCAAACCTCAAGCCTGGATCCCAAATATCCTACAACATCGCCCTGTACAACTGAACTCTCCAGGCCATGCAGTCACCACTTACTACGTAGACCGAGGAGTCCCTCAAAGCTCCATACAAGGACAATTGCTGTTAAACGTTCCGAAGAAGAGTGCGGCCCGACACCTTGAAAAAGACACCTCAGCTGGATTCGCCCTGTACGCCGACGACGTCGTCTGGATAGAAGCAGCCGACTGCGATGGCAAAGAAACCATGCAGTAAGAACTCATAGGCTGCCGTTTTTAGCCTACAACGCTCTTTGTCGGCCTTCAACCTACAACTCTCGCCCCACAAGACGGACTTTGTCAGCATTTACGGAAAACAAAAAACTGATCTTTCTCGTATCTTTACGCTTCATTTGGGGTACATCAATCCCATCCCTGAACGGAACCGTCCGACTTCTTGGTCTCCAACTCAGCAGCTGCATTATCCCTCAAGCATAGATTCGGAGCCTTCGTACCAGCTGGCGTGCTACGATGCATCTTGTTACTCGCATCTTAAGCATGTATGGTGGCTCACAACAAGCCTCATGTCAAAGTTTCACCAGGGGATGCCTCCTAAGTTTTGCATACGAGTTTGCTGCAATATGGATTTTCGTACACGACGAATAGCTTCTCCATTTTTTGGTCAATTTGAGCCCGACATCTGAATGGATCCTTTGCCATAGCCCAGCCGTAAGACCGTCGTGGTGTTTCGAACGCGGAGGAGTTCTTCATACTGGAATTGGGAATTCCTCAAGCTCTTTCTTTCGATGTTTCAATGCTTGGCTGAAAAGGGCCGCATTGGAACTGAGTAAGGATGTGTAAAAGCGCGGCCTTTAAGAATCATGGCGTGTGCGTGCGCTCCGCCCCGTGCATCTGAATGCTTTCCGTTCAAAAAGGAGACCGTGCAGTAGTACGAGGGTTTTAAAAGTATTTCAGCCACATATGCATATGCGGCCAAAATGGTTTTGGGCCCCAGCTATGCAAAGGGCCGTAAATTAAAAAATGACGTTACTAAACACGAAAAAGCTTCGCTAAGGCGGTCACAAAGAGTCCAGTAGTTCGCCATACATCGTGTCTCTCGCCAATGACACGTTTTTAGTAGAATGGTGTTGTGTGTTCGGGGTATATAAGCCACCTCAGCCTTTTACAGAAACTCGTTAGGTCTTGCCAGCATATTTGGCGATTCGATAAACAGCCCGAGCCAACGGCAACCAAGAAAAAAAACTCATCGGATCTGCTTGCGGTAAATTGTGCTTTTTTGTTCCTCTTTCAGGTATTCATGGGTTTTTTTGTAAACATCGGATAACCTGTATGAGGTACAAAGTAAGTACAAGCTGCGGGTGCTGCACAGCTTACAATAATCATCATCATTCCCCATCCTTATCGTCCTATCATCCCAATCAGCAACAACAGCCCACTAGCTTCTCTTCAGGACGAAGAGCTCTCCCATCCACTTCCAATGACCCCTGCACAGGTATGGACTAGTGAATAGGGTTCGAACCTGTCTGACCCCTTCCAGGGTCACCTAAAATGGGCTCAATAAGTGTTGTTTCTCTCTTCCTTTCTGCACCTCGCTGCTCTAGAAAACGGCCAAAGAACGCGCACTGCTATTCTAAGATTCCCGGATACCAGCACATTTGGTCTACGTGGGATTTTCGGTAGTTAGAACCTGAGGACCAACATTACGACCACAGTGTTTGGAGGAATGGACATTTTGGATGAATATATTTCATGCATCGGCGATGACTATACGGACCTCGACATAAACAACAGGACGATTCTGATTGGTCAGAAATGATTCATTACGAAACGATAAAACCTATTCAGACCCGCATAAATATCGAAGTTCCTCCTCCATCAGCATCTGGCTACATTAGAAAATACATATTCTTTCTGTGGAATACCATTTTTACAGGTTATTAGTTTCTTTGGCAGCACCCCTCTTACGTGGCCATGAAAGAAAATTGATAGGTTTTGGTCCTCTGCATATTTATGATCATCAAGCCAATAATTATTACCTTGTTACAGAGTGGCGGCTACTCTCGACGTAGAGCTAACAATTACCGGTATAACTTCCTGTCCACTCGCCAGTCGAGTGGGAATATGCCGGCATATCAATAAAGCGTTGTCTATTAAGGCGCATATGTTGGTAATGTTATTTTTAATGAGTGCAAGTTCATGCATACCCGTTTCACGCCATCTAAGCGAATCATTTATTCATATGCATTGAGCAAACGCCTTAATATAACAACTGAAAATTTATTCGGGTACGGAAAGCTCTGCACGATGATGACGGGCCCTTGGGGAAAATAAATTACACTTGTTTTATATCCATGGAAGCAGAGTAGTCTCCTTTGCTCAGTTCTAACTAATCAAACAAACATCTCCGACAAAGCGTCCAGCGGCTTACCGGCGTTCCACAAAAAAGACTCCGCCGCGCTCGCGTTCAATGTACCGGCACTCGATTCCCTGTGTACAATAAACTTCAGGTACCGAAGGATGCTTTGTTATCTTACACAGCTATCGTCATCTCTTTCTCCTTACCGACTTATCCACCTTCCCTTTTATTACTGTTGCATCCACGCGAAATAAGTAAATCTACCGATAGTGTTCCTTGGTTTATCGAACCTACCTTTCCAACGCATAATTTTCGATGCAACTGCTCCGAGCTTTCCATAACGTCGTCGGCGTGCGTTTGGTACTAGTGTAACAGTTTTGAACCCGAGCGAACACCTTCGTTGTTTGGGGTTAGCAAGGACATTAACCGTTGCACAAAATCCCCATTTATCTTTTATCGTTTCTTTATTCCTGCCGATATCTCATGCACTTATGTTGTCTCGTTTGCTTGAGCTTCTTCTTTATCTCGCTGATCAAAACTTTTTACTGCCAAGCTGTATATGCCTGGCCACCCAAGTCTTCATTCCGGCGAAGGCGGTTTACTCGGTGCCGCTGGGGCGCTCCTCATCGCAACCGCCGAAACAGCTTTTTCAACTGCTATATGCCTCGCCGTCACCGATGCCTCTTTCACAAGCTCCGCAATAGGCTGATAATGCCGGTAGAACCCTCATTCTACGTTACAAGAGCAACTTGTCCGTTTTCAAGGATCACGTTTGCCCGAAATTCATTTTCAGCATGAAATTCTCCCGCACAAGATTTTCGCACGCGCATTTCACGCCTAAGCACGCACCCATCTTCAGTTGGTGGTTTACAGGTTGAAGGTGGAACCAGGTGGGCGTTCATACACACCTTGTATTACATACGCACTCGGCAGGCGGGAAATTTAAATGTGGAAGTGAAGCAGCTCAATGCGAACTGCAAGCTGTCCATAGTAGTCGAACAGTTGAGTACGGGTTCATGTTTCGCATACACAGTGAGGAGCCTATGACGCGGAACGGAAACTGACAGCCGAATGTGCGTCCACAAAAATACAGCTCGAGTCCTTCCAGGATTTTAACTCCCTTTGGACAGATACGTCTCATTCGCTCGGATTAAGCATGGCGTGGATTGAGGGGTGTTTGGCAGAACAGAAACGGGCATGCCTGCGAAAACAACACAAATCCGTTTCTGCAGCACATTTCCAGCGCACGTTGCAACGCGACGAGTAGCTGGGAATCTCTCCCGTGTGAACAGTAACGTCGACGTGCGCCAATATATTTATTTCAGCTTGAAAGAACTTCAGAGACAATTTTACCGGTGCCTTTCATTTCTAGGCGTGCGCATAAAACTGGTTGCCGGTGCATCAAGCAGAAGTGGGGAGGACAGCGACGACGGGGGGGGGGCAGTCGTGCATGCGCAGATATACGTTTGATCACCTCATTTGCACAGCACGTTGCATCTCGACGAGAAGCTGGCAGTCTCTCCCAGATAAACAGGAATGTCGACGTTAGCCTGTATTTTTTGTTCAACTTGAAAGGCCTTCAGAGCAACAATTCTGGCGATGCCTTTCACATCTAAGCACGTGCAAAAAACGTGCACGTGCCTGTGTATCAGGCACAAGCGGGGACAGGAGGGAAGGGGGGCAGCCGTGCACGCGCATGTATAGGTTTCATGCCCTTATTTACACCGCACGTTTCAAAACGACGAGAAGCTGGGTATCTCTCCCAGATAAACAGCAATGTCCACGTCTGCCAATATTTCTTGTTCAATTTGAAACGCCTTCTTAGCAACAAATTTTCCAGTGCCTTTTACATTTAGGCGGGTGGACAAAACTGTTTGCTCGTGTATCAGGCACAAGCGGAGAGTGGAGGGAAGGGGGTACTCGTGCACGCGCATATGTAGGTTTCATGCCGTAATTCCACGTGCCGCCGAGCAGTGAGGACGTGTTCTTCTTCGCTCCGTGATTTCGGTGACTTGAACTACGGTTTTCGTGCCCGTGTCTATGTGGCAGTCTATGCGGCAGTCCCTTTAGGAACTAGCCCAGATAGACTGCCGGAAGATGTCTACGGGCGGCAGCCTGCCCCCGGCTTCGACAAGCGCATCGGCCGCGCGGGAGCAGGTGTTACATTGTCGCTCGAACCGTTTCGGGTGTTCATGCAGCCTCGCGAGGCTCATGGGCTCCTACAAGGACATTCTTCAGCAGCAGCAGCAGTGTGCCCAGCAGCTAGTGGGGATGCTTCGAGGCACGCCTGCGTCTGTACTCGTCGCGCACCACGCCGAGCCGACCAAGGTTATGGCCGATGTTTGCGCTGCCACACCACCCCCCATGTGTGTCTGTGTTGTGAACTGTTCGCAAGAAAACCCCGCCGCAACCATGGAGGAGCCAATGTAAGAGATGGCGCTCCTCAAGCGCCCGTAGGAGGTCTCGGATGGCTCGAATAACGAGCGCGGGGCCAACGACCCCATGCCGAAGGAGAATGGCCGAGTGGCGGCCATTGCTCGCTCATACAAGCGCCGGGGCCGGCTCGGGGAAGCCGTCGATGCGTCACGAGCCCATGCGAGCACCGCGGCCATCCTTGCCCCTCTCCCGCCAGACGACATGGCTCGCCCGGGTGAGCTTCCGCCGGCTTCCGCCCCCCCCCCCTCCCAGTGGCGCCGCCAGCCACCGTGCATCGGCGTTCGCCTCAAACACCACCACCGCTGCCTTCCCTGCTGATCCGGCTGACGCGCAAGATGGCGACACCCAGGACCACAAACAGCCGAGTGGGCCCTTCCCCATGGAGATCGCGACCCGCGGCGGCTCTTCAGGCGACTCCTCGGCATCGAAACGTGCCCCCGGACATCGTGAAGGCCTGTGGACCTGCGCCCCCCCGCCCCCAAGCATGGCTAACAGACCCTGTAGGACCGACCAGCGGCAACGCATCTTGCAGTGGAACTGCAACCACTTGAGGCCTCGCCACGCCGAATTGGCAGAGCAGCTGCTGCGGGAGCACTTCAATGTACTGGCGCTGCAGGAGACCAACGTCTGTGACCGCACCCTGCAGCTTCCGGGGTACGTGTGCCACGCCAGCGCAACCAGCTGCAGCCTGCGCTCTTGCACCAGCCATCCGTGCCAAGACGCCAGCCACCACCCGGCAAGTCCCAGACAGCTGTCTACGTGAGGGCTGTGCTCAACAGTGCTCCAGTGAAGCTGGACTCGATCGTGGATGTCCCCATGGAATGTGCCGCTGTCACGGTGCGCATGGGGTACATGGACACCACTGTGGCCAGCGCCTACGTCCGTCCATCGCTGCCCTGGGACGCCACAGCAGTGGGGCGGCTGCGGGCCCACCTGGGCCCGGACGTTGTCGTGTGCGGAGATTTTAACGCGTACAACTCAGCCTGGGGCCGCCCCCACTCCACCCGCAGGGGACGAGAGTTACTCGATGCTACCACAGCCTGCGGACTGCTCGTGGCCAACACAGGCAGCCCCACCTCCACCCGCCCTGGTCCCTTGGGCACGGTCCAGCTGTCTCACATTCACGTCACACTGGTGTCCCAGTGGTATGGCTACACCTGGGAAACCGCCACCAGCACCTGGGGATCTGACCACTACCCCATCCTCTCCACCCTCACGGGCGATCGCCGGTGGGCAGACACCAGGGTCTACGCCGTTACCAACTGGACCGTCTACCGCAAGAAGATGGCAGAGCGTCTGGAGGAACCAGAGCCTGATTTCCTGGCAGCTGTCGTACAGAGCGCCAACAAGGCGACATTGCGGGGGGAGGTACCCCTCTACACGGCCCTACTGGACCTGGAGCTCCTGATACTCCGGGCCAGGTGCAACCAGCTGCAACGGCGGGCCATCCGGAGCAGGCGTCTGGAAGACTGGACGGCGTACCGACAGGTGGATGCACAGTGCAGGAGGAGAGCCAAGCAGCTGCGGAGGCAGAGCTGGGAGTCGCTCTGCTCCTCCATGTACTCGCATAGGGATCCGGCCAAAGCTTGGAGAGTCTTCCGGGCCCTTCTCCAACCTTCCGTCACCAACCAGCACCGCTGCTGGCCTCCGCCATTTCCTTGCGCATCACTGAGGAGGCCTTGGCAGAGCGGCTAGCCGACCAGTTCACCCCGACTCTACCCGCCGCTAAGTCCAGGTGCACGTGTTTCCGGTGGCTCCCCAGGACCCGCAAGTTGTGGCCACTTGCAATGATAACATCACACCCCGGGAGCTGCGGGCCGCCCTGGATCGATGCCCCAATCGTCGAAGCGCCCCTGGTATTGACGTGGTGACATACCAAATGCTCCGGAACCTGGACATCACCCAGCTGCAGCCGCTTCTACAGCTCTTCAACCAGGTGTGGAGGGAGGGAGGCCGTCCGCCTGCTTGGCGGGTAGCACTAGTCAGGCCGATGCTGAAGGTTGGTAGGCCGCCCACCGAGCCTGCATCGTACCGGCTGGTCTCCCTGACGTCCGCGGCGGGAAAGCTGATGGAGAACACAATCCTGGCCCGCCTCCAGTGGATTGCTGATTGCGGGGCGTCTTCAAGGAACAGCAAAAGCGGCTTCAGGCGCCACCGCTGCACGGCTGACTCCCTGGGAGATGTGGTGTCTATGCTGGAGCAGGCCCGAAATGACAAGGATGTGGCCTTCTTGCTCCTGCTGGACGCGAAGTCAGCCTTCGACTCCGTCCCTCACACGGCCATCCTGGAGGCCCTGGACAGCATGGGCGTTTCGGGGCACCTCCGGAGATACGTGAGGGCGTTCCTGACTAACCGGACCCTACGAGTCATGGTGGGTCGAGCAACGAGCACCCCAAGAGATGTCAGCTCGGGGGTTCCACAGGGGAGTGTGCTCAGCCTATTCCTTTTCAACCTCGTCCTAGCTCCACTCCCGGACTGCATTACAGCTGGGCTTGCATTTCCTCTGGGGATGGCAATCTATGCAGACGACATCGCCATCTGGGCGCACGGACCGACGAGGCTACTCTCCAAGGTGAAGGTTTGTCTCCAGGCGGTGCTGTGGGCAGTCGCAGCCTTCCTGACAAGCCGTGGCCTGCATCTGTCCGAGACGAAAACGAGGCCATGATCTTCCACTCGAGGGGCTACAGAGCACGCTAGACGACACCGCCGCTCACCTTGAACGGTCAGACCCTTCCGTGGTGCACGAGCGCCAAGTATCTGGGGCTCCTAGCTGGTCGACTGCTAGTTGTCCTGGCTACCTGCGGTGAAGCGCTTCGGAAACGCACAACGAGGGTCCACCAGGGCGTGCGGAGGTTGCTGGCGCATGGAAAGGGCTGCACACACACCGTGGCCCTGCAGGTGTTCCACGGGATGGCGTC
This sequence comes from Haemaphysalis longicornis, assembly GCF_048455015.1. Taxonomy (NCBI): domain Eukaryota; kingdom Metazoa; phylum Arthropoda; class Arachnida; order Ixodida; family Ixodidae; genus Haemaphysalis; species Haemaphysalis longicornis. The sequence goes on from NW_027526204.1 coordinate 111,484,500, forward strand.
GTCCGCCGTGCTCTATGCTCTGCCTTTAGTGCAACTCAAGCCTCGCCGGTGGGAGGAGCTGGAGGTGGATTAGGGCCAGGCTATCCGCCTCTGCTTGGGCCTTCCGAGCACATCTCCGGTGGCGGCGACAAACACGGAGGCAGGCTTGTGGCCTATCCAGATGCGGGCCCTGCACGTGGGGCTCCACCACATCCATCGCCTCCAGGGCATACCTGACGGCGCGGCACTCCTTGAGCGCTACCGCAGCCGGCCCAACTCTCGGATGGGCATGCTGCTCAGTACGTATGAGAGCCACATCGCGTTGCCGCAGCGGCCACGCCTGGAGCCATCACCCCCAAGGCACGGGGAAGGCTCTACGCATTGTCACCAGATTGCCGGGGTTCCGTAGTAAGAGGTCGACTCCCCCCCAGGCCGTCTACCAGGAGGTGGCTGCCCTGCTGCAGGACGACGCTGCCGGACATCTGCAAGTGTACACGGATGGATCTGTGCAAAAGTCAATGGGCAGAGCCGGAGCCGCCTGCACGGCCCTAGAACTCGGCACCAGCCAGGTGTGCAGCCTGCCTTTCCCTGCCTCATCCACCCACGCAGAGCTCGCTGGACTCCACTTGGCCGCAGATCTTCTTCTCAAGCAGGGTACCCAGTCCCAGGGGGAATTCATCCTGACAGACTCATGGTCTGCTCTCCTCCGTCTGCGTGCCGCCGACCAGCCAGCCAGCTCTAGCGGCTACGTTGAGCTGTCGCTCGCGGCCAAGCTTCATGCGGTGGAAGCGCAGGGGTGTCCACTGCGACTTTACTGGCTGCCATCGCACGTGAACATCACGGGCAACGAGGTTGCAGACGCGTTGGCCAAAGGTGCTGCTCGCCAGGCAGGGGTCCCAGCCTCCCGGGATGTGGTGTCACTTGACGCTGCAAGGACTATCCTGGCACGAGGGGTCGAGGCCATGCACCCAGATGCCCGAGTAATCAGTGGCAAGGCCCCATGGATCTTTCCCGGACGCATTAGCATTGACGCCCGGTCGCTCCTGCTTCGCCTGCGGCTCAATTGCTGCAACGTGGGAGCGCTCTTGCACCACCAAAGCCGCCGAGCATCCCCCACCTACGCCGACCGCCCAGAGCCCGAGACGCTAGAGCACTTGCTCTGCTCTTGCCCGTAGCACGACACCGCGAGGGCACAACTCCGGGCCGCACTCCAGAGACTCGGTGCCCCAAGCCACAAGCTAGAAGACTTCCTATTCCCCACGGGACCGGACGCCATCCGACGGGAGGTCTTCCAGCACCTAGTCAACTTCCTGGTTACAACAGGACTAACACTGCGCTTGTAGCCATCGCGTAATGGACTAAACGAACGCGATATAGACTATCTCCCACTCTCCTTCCACTCTTCTCTTCCCCCTTCCTATCTTTTCAAGCCCCAATCCCCTTCCCTGGACTGGGTCTTATGAGGGTGAACTCCCCATTGAGTTCAACAATATCCCCAGGCCTTTTCTCTACCCTCCTTTGTTAATGAATCACCACCACCGCCACCACACTGCACGTTGCAATTAGACGACAAGCTTGGATGCTCTCCCAGATGAACAGCAACGTTGAAGTACGCCAATATTTTTTGTTTCACTTGCAAGGCCTTCACAGCGACAATTCTGGCGATGCCTTTCTCTTGTAGCGTGCGCAGAAAACTGGTTGCCGGTGTATCAGGTGTATCAGAGTCCCGGTGCAGTCTTCGACTTTGGGGCCCTTGTCCGAAAATTTTTTTACTGTTGTATTACTTCCCTCCCGCATTTCAATAAACTTTCTATTTTTTTCTTCTTCTTCTCCTTCTTCTTCCAGTGGGGAGTGCAGGGAAGGAAGGGAGTCGTGCACGCGCTGATATAGGTTTAATGCGCTCATTTCCACCGCACGATGCACCTCTATGGGAAGCTAGGGATCACTTCCAGATAAAAAGCAACCTTGACGTGAGCCAATATTTCTGTTTCAGCTTGAAAGGCGTTCAGAGCGACAATTCTGGCGGTGCCTTTCACTTCTAAGCAAGCGCACAAAACCGGTTTCCGGAGCATCAGCCACAAGTGGGGAGCGGAGGGATGACGGAGGGGGGGAGGGTGAGCAGTCGCAGATTTAAGTTTCATTCTCTCACTGATGACATGTCCGTTGTGCTGACGGGAAGTATATACGTGCAGGTTCACCCCCCCCCCCCCCCTCTATTGGAACATTTCGATCTCCTCAGTGGTCGAGGAGGTAAGGTTGGTGTGGTACACAAGCAGTAAAACGTTTGCGAGGTGGTACGGAAACAGACAGCTCCATGTTTGCAAACTAGTTTAAAACTCAAGCCTTTCAAAATTTTATTGAGTAAAGGCTACAAGCTGCATTGCATAATACAAAGAAATGTGTTTTGTTTCGCAGATTTCGTGTACAGCCTCCAGCCTCGCTGGATACCCTTCTTTACAGAGCGGTATGACATTAATTTTTTTCTTTGATCTGCACACTTTGCATTACTCTCGTTCTTCTTTGAAATGGTTTAACTGTTTCTTTTCCATGGTGTATTTCGCTCACAGCTGTATTCGATGCGTGCTTATTCTGTATGAGCAACCATACCGGCTTGAACAGCCCACGCAGAACTACTCAGTTAATTGCACAGTTGAACGCGCAGTGGCATAACGGCCAGTTCGTCCATCCTCCCGAAACGGTTAAGCGGCTTAATTAGGTGCCTCACTATTTCATCAGAAAAACTTGTGTTTTTACCAGCAGTGTTAAGCGTGCAGCGTGGTTCCAGGATATTGTGATATCAAGTTCGGTGCTGACGCATACCAGCTGAAGTTTCGCCCTTTTGGCATATTTTGTCAGCGTAAGGATGAGGTGTTCTCGCATACGTACCCATATACGTAAGCATATGATCTCGCATAGGTGCTCTCGCAACGACCTTTCTATGATCACTTCATTTGAAGTGACTGTCATTCCCCAGTTTATTGCTTCCTTTTTGCAGCTTTTTCAGTTGTGCCACTTGTCTCCCTACACTACCTGCATACTCTTTCATAAATATAAACCAGGAGGTACGCCTCCGGTGCTTTTCTACCTGTAGTTGTAGTAAAAAACCGCAGGCTATTCCAGCCAATAAAGCTTGTTTGATTAGGTTAACAATCTGCTCGCATAAATTGTTCCAAATATTCTGTACATAGAAGCACCACTGAATATGACTCATGCAAGATTTTGCAGTCAGACTTAGAGAAGGATAATTTTTTTGTGCTGAAGGCTGAGTTGTTTTGCAAGCGTTCACGCAGATTAGAGTTGTCCAAAAGGATTGCTTATGAACCAACTGCTTGTGTAACGTATCATTATTTGGTTTGATTAAAGCGTGCGAAACCGAACAATGCTGACTTAAAAACACGAGTTATATCCTTTTCCACGATGAACACTCAGGCGTTTATCCCAGATGCACAGAAAACCATCTTACATTGCTTTCAGCTTGTGGGAAGTAGATTCAAAAATGTCTTTATATCACGCTGTCCAAGTAGCGGTATATCTGGTGATCATGGCAGCGGCAGGATTTGGCAAACAGGGTAAGTAGGCTTTTCGATCTTACGGTTGTCACCGCTTACCTAATGGCATTGACGGAAGCGCAAACTAACACATGGGCAAAAGAAGAAAAGAAAAACAGATGAGATGAAGCTCGTTTTGTAGGTTGATGGCTAGCGTCTACCTAATGGCTTATGAATACCTAATTCCTAATGCGTACGTAATGGCTTGAAAATAAAATTCTCCCTGATACGATTAACACAAACCGGACTGCCATGCGAGAGAGAATTCTGCAATGATTTCGGTAGGCATCGTCGTGTAACATTCTTGCCTGCCTTCGTGTTGAAAAAAGACGCAGATTTCCCTTTACAACACTTTTTACTACCCTCGTCATCGGGAAAATCCAATCATTGTTTGTCGGCGGGCGGGCGTTCAGCCAACTCCTCACCCTCCGAAGAAGGGCTCTTACATTGATGTTACACAGCATTGTGTGATGGAGGCCATAAATGAACGCTCTGGCAGAGGAGGGCAAGAGCGTGCTCCAGCCCCTGACTTTTTCTTCCCTTTTTTTCAAAGAAAAGGCTCAGTTTCCCTAGCCAAGGTTGTGCGAGTCAAGGTTCAAAATCAAGAAAATATGGATTACATCAGGAGCGAATAAAAAGCTTTTCTTTAGAATAAACGTTGTTTAATAAAGTTTAAGTTGCAAAAGCCGCTTTTACGAAGTCTCTGTCGCTCCAAAAACCGCCGTGTAGTTTACGCACCTTTTGCGTCTAACCTAGTGAAAGATGTGGTGGATTGTTGAACAGGGCTAATCTAAAAAAAAATCAAAATGAAAACGCCTAGAGAGCTGCTATTGCCGCAACATGTTAGATAGTTTTCAATTAGAGTGCGCGAATGATTTTTCAGTAATCGTTAAGATTTCATGCGAGCAAATCTGTCTTATCGTTTCAAGCGGTTTTCTCCGAGTTGACGTCGAATTCTGCAATTCCCTCGGAGGTTACAATCGGGACAACCTTCCCGCAGTAAAAACAAACACGAGCGGACCATTTTTATGTACTTCCCTACCAAAAATCCTCTTTGTAGAACAAGGAGGGGCAAAAGCGCAAATATTCGCTCAGGCGAATGTGTAACTTAAAAGGGTGTCACTAAACTTTGCTAAAGTTTGCTGTTACTTGGGAAATCTTTTTAATGATAGCCAAGTGACACCAAGCCAAATGGACGTGGTTTTCGCAAACTAGCCGTATTTCTATGTTTTGCGATCGCTCTGCTGTAAGCGGAACACGTAGCACGTTGTGAAAAGATTTGCCCTAGCCGTCTGTCGTAAACGTTTCAGTGGTGTACACTTCACCCTGGTTGTCAATGTGCGATTATTAGCTACTGTAGCAAAACATACAATTTAATCTCAGGAAAATAAGGCCAAAAGCTAAAAGCTCCGAAGCGGTCCTAGGTGTATACCCTAGGATAAGACGTGATGGACAAGAACAAAAAAGAACACGCAGGCAACATTTATGCGCTGGTAATATAACATATCGGCGTTGTATTCGCGCCTTCGAATGCTGCAATTACAGCATGCCTCTATTCCAAGCCTCATCACACTTCGATCCTGCAAATTTCTCGCGGTATGTTGACACTTTTGCTGATGTATATTTTCACAGAGCGATGCTCCAGTCCGGTTCCGGTGGAAGTCTTGGAAAGCGCTGTCAACTCCCTTCTGTCCAAACTTCCAGACTCGACCGAGATTAAGCCCAATTTTAGTAAAATAGAGACATGGCTTTGTTATTTACCTTTGGAACTTGGTACCATAAGGTATTCGGGCTTCCAGGATTTACACCGGGTAGGACTCATACGGAAGTACTGCCAGTATAAAAGGCCCATGATCGACGTTCATGTGCGCACATATTATGGCATGTCGATTCAACTGGATTTTGGATTTTGCGGTCAAATAAGAGGCACACTGCGTGGCTCCGGGAGCTTTTCGGAACTTCTTTTAAAGTTTTATGTTTTAGATGAGGGTCAGGACTTTCCACTAAAAATTGCCGACGTTGTCCCGATGTTTACTAGGGAGGCGTACTTAGATCTACATGGTTGTGGTAATTTCATGCGCGAGATTGTAGGATGGGTTGGTCCCGTTTTAGCCCATTACTACAAGTATCCTTTGATGCATTACATAACCTCAGGGTTGTTCGTTGCGATACGTGACATGGAAAAGCCTTAGTGTTTACAGCGGAATTATTTTTATAGCTGGAAAACCTGCTCACCACATTATTATCTTGAATATTTGACAGCGTTACTGGTCTTGTAAATTTCATTCAAGTATCTTTTATTCAAATGTATTTTTCAACTTTATAGAGATGAGTAAAGGGTTATGCGTTCGCTCACGGGTGCGCACGCCACCATTCACCCTTTCCTGCAATCCATATAAGGCAATACGACACAAGTGGGCTCAAACGATAGCCGGGCGTGTGAGGTACGCCCGAGACTAGCACCGTTTCCGATAGACAGGACTTTTAAGCGTTCTGCAGTAATAGCAAAAGGTCGCAGTATAGACGGCAAAGAACATGAAACACATTTTTGTGGCCAAAACCAACTGCGAAAAAATATTTCTTCAGACTGTAATAAAGCACAAAATACTACGAAACTGTCTCCAAGTGTCACTTCTAGCTTGCAAGCGGCCAGACGAGTTGAATGGAATGTGGCGATGCTCTGGCCCATCCATGAGAGTCAACGCAAGGAACACACCATGTCTCGGCGGAATTCACCGACATCTTTACAGAAGCTGTTAGTATATGCATGCCCGAAGTAGCATCCAGGAAAACAAATAACTGTTTGGCAGCATTTCGCTTCTATCAAAGAAGAACTTCGCTTCGCAATATTGCCTAGTACGCGTGTTGCGTGAGGGTGAGAAGTGCAACCGCCCAACCATCATTGTGTTCATAGTGTGATTAAGATTGACATTGAAAATGGCAGTAAGGAATCGTATTTCGCTTACGATTTGTTTCACAGAAAGGGGGTCATATGTACATGACAAGAATATTTTAAAGACGACCGAATCTCTTGAGGTAATTTAACTCCGACATATGTGTCTATCCACACGTACGTTTTTGTGCCGGACCGTTGATTCAATCTTTCGGCAAAAGTTATAAAAAATTCCATGTGTAAAAGTCTAGAAAAATTTTTTGAAACCACTGGTTTGCATACACCATTTATATTAGCAATCTTTTAGAACAAATGGGAAACTTTCTGCATGTTTCAACCTAACACGAAGGCACTGATTGTACTCGCGGTGTCATTGTATTGAAAACAATTTATGCGATTTGTGTTTGCAACTGCGAAAAAACACGTCGGAAGGAATAATTTACCTAAAATAAAGACAGAACGCTAGGAGTTATTACAGCGTGGTGATCTTTCAGGTTCAATGATAACTAAAATTACAAACGAATGCGCGCGAGAAAGGAAACGTGGGGAAATTCAATTGAATCTAGCAAATCTACTCTATGGCTCTTGTGAAAAACCGAATGAAAGAGGAACAGCATCGGAAGTTGGTGGGATAGAGGTGAGAGCCATTTACTTGGCACAGGCTTCGTAATAATATCATCTTTACGATATATTTGCTGCGACGTGCGCAGATGCGGGAGGCAGATTTTAAAGGGCAGCATTAAAATGACGTTTTCTATGTATCGTCCTTTCGTACCTAGTGAACAATCCAGTGCACAAAGAAGAGCGTGCACAATATTACAAGCTGTGAACGTGCCTCGTAGACACCTGCGAAACTCAACATATCTCGGGTAAACGCCGAATACCGCTTTCAATATTTCGCAAAGTGAGAATGAGTTCTGGGAAAGCGGTTCTATGAAAAGCTTTCATTTCCATGGCGGCTCATTTTTGTTCAGACTACGTTCCTGTTTCTGGGTTACAAAGGCCTAGGCGTTCATATGCATGCTTATATCTTCGTATGATATTTTTGAGTCGAATATACGGTTAGGGCAAAATAAAACAAAGAATAGCGTATCACGCTTTAATTTTTATTTTGAAATTTGGGTTTCCCTTCGAATCTGCAGCATTTTTTTAGGATTCTTTTTTTCTGTTAGGAGGCGCCGGGTTTTTTTTTTTTTGCAGAGCAAGTCATAATTTTCTCTCCTGCTGCTTTCATTTTGCTCCTGAATACGAGAAAAGTATCCTAGAATGCAAAGAAGTTACCATTTATATATCAGACAGCAGGCTGCTCCTTTTTTTCCCAAGCTGCATTGCAGGATCGTGAATTCGTGATAGAACAATTGATTGCGAAATATTTTGCTTTTCCAATTGAAAAGCGAAAATTGTTTTGTATACTTTGCAACAGACTTACAGTGAAGAAAAAAATTGGGTCCTGATATATGTAGTGTGGTCCATTGAAGTAGCTTTAGGTCTAAAGTTTCTTATTCTGTAATGAAACCGCATGCTAGCTCACATGTAACACCTCTGCTCTTTTCAAAACAATGCAATACGAGTACGTACCAGGTTTCAGTTCTCATTCAACGCTAATCTCGACACAGTGCTAAACGCTATGACTTTGTGGCCTTTTAGATAAGCAAGTATTAAAAGACTGCTGCGAACACCGAAACGCCCAGTAAAGTCCTGACTTCAGGGCCTCCTTAGAGACTTCTCCAGCAGCAGGCTTCTCCACTGACAAAAGTGGGAGTAAGCTACGGGGTAGTACCCCTCGATCTCTTGTGGCACAGGTTAAGGGTGGGGATATTGGCAACCTTTGTTTCGTCTGAACGGTCCCTAAAATTTGTTGGAACTTCCCAGAGCGGCTCAGAATATACTAAGCGGAAAGTACTGCATGGGTGAAGTTTGAACGGATGGGAAAAAATTTTTTTTGAAGAAGTTTGAGGCTGCCTTCCTGGCTTTGCGTTAGTGATTTTTGGGAGAGAGAATAGGTCAAAGTCATCTTTTGTATTTACAATAGTCTGTTATTTCTTTTGCTTAGGTATCGCTAGAGACAGAGACGTGGGACTTGAAAACATATTCGGTCTAACCTATATGCTTAGCTCTTTACACGCCGCCGGGTACAGTCGCAATTCTTCAGACAATTTTGTTTCATGTAAAAACGAAGTACAGAGGGAATGTTGCTCTAGTTGCCTTCGAGTGAACTGTACTACTCGGTAACATTACACGCCAAAACAGGTTTTCTTTATGCAGGTAGCACCTTTGCATGACGCGGCTTCTAGGGAAAAATGGGTGGAAAAAGTAGTGTTTAGATTACGTACGTATGCGTTTGGTTGAGTTCTGAAGATCTTCTTGTGAGGCTTACGTTTTGTCACCTTATGTTTTTGTTAGGGTAACGTGTGCTATGTTACGTTGAAACATTCGTCATATTTGTATGATGCTGCGCATGATCGGCAAATAGACGCTCCCGCGCCTACGCTATCCTCTATGTCTATTGGAAGGTTGTACTTTGCGGAGGAATGCGGAAGCCACGATTTCACATTCGAATATCCGTTCCACGACTACAAATGGGGCTATTACCGATTGATTTCGCATAAAACATAGAGATATTAGGCAGCCTACCTAATTGCAATTGTAACTCAGATATCTTGAGAAAGTTTTGAGCTATTTTGAATTTGTATTTCTCTAATAAAATATTAACACACAAGAGGTATTTTGTCATGCAGAAGAACCAAGTTTCTTGTACCAAGGTGGTTAGATTTTTGTTATACAATATGGCGCCAAATGCTACGGTGGCCATCGCCAGAAACAACATAGTTTTAAAAAATAGCCTATGCGAAGGAAAATAAAAAGATCAAACACAGTTGAGTTCATGCTTATATGATCCTTGGTTGCCAGAGCAGCCGCCAAAGGCACTTATAAGGTCCGACCCTGCGCCGTGAAGGAAGTATCCAGACTTTCCCTGATGCGGGGCCCTAGACAGATGAACGACAAGATAACAGATGACAACAGCTGCACGCGTTGATGAGCTCTGACGATGGTAAAGCTGTCATTTGAACTCCGGCCAGCCTGCCGCGATGCAATAATAATCGCAGATTTCACTCGTCAAGTCACGCAAGTAGACTTAGTTAGCAAGGCAGTTTTACATGGTTGTACCAGACATTAATTGTGACTTGATTGTCCGCGCATGATTATTCTGAAGGACGTTTTTCAACCCATGTTCACCGTCACAGAAGTTTGGTGTCCTTGCATACAGTCGTTCCAGCAAGCAGGTTACCAACAACTTCAGCAAGTGAGCTGAATTGCCCTGCAGAAACTTCTTTGGCCAATATATCTGCGTGCTACTTTTTATGCTTTGAAGAGCCTCATAAGGCTATGCTAAAGAAACTTCCCATGAGCACATATACACGAAAAACACCATCAGGGCAACGCCGCGCACTAAGACGCAAAAACCGGGTTATTGGGGAAATATAAACAACGAAGGATGTGCTGGGTTTATGCATGACAACGGCACAGTCTTGAATCTACCAGCAGTGGTATGTGAGAACGGCGCAGTGGATGAACCAAGAAGTTGGAACTACATCTACGTTTAGTTTTTAAGATGCACGAATCGATAGTGTTACTTGGACACCAATGAGTGTATTTGAAAGGAAGTGCTGCGTTCAAGATTTCTGATTTCAAAGTACTGAAGGTCAGTGAAGAGACCAAAGCTTGCATCAGCGGGTTTAAAGGGCGGTGGCATTGTACAGGTAGAAACCTTCTACGCTTGTGCGGTTTCAGATGTGGCCATGAAAGGTAGTGAGTGATTGGTGTTGGTCAGTTCAAGCGACAAAATATAACATCTAGTCATTCAAAGTACCTATTTCCTCAAGCCATGGGCAGCCTGAACGTTTCGGAATTTGCCTATAAAGGAAAATATTATAACTATACTCAGTAAGAAAGTGTAGGTGTTTCGGCAGTGTGGGCGCAAAATCCAGAGCCCGCAATCAAGCAGCGCATTACCTGCCCTCTCAATAAGCTCGCAGTGATCTTGAGTTTGTAAATGTTAGTAAATTGTTAGTAAAAGTTGCCGCGCATTTCCTGATAGAAAGGAAATACTTATTGTTTGATTTATTCCTTGATAAGCACGGCTATATAGTGGACAACAGCGTGCAAGGTGTTTTTTTCAAGTAAGCCCTCTTTTCAGTTAAATCTGCTATATCGATCTATACACCGCCGCCCTGAGAGGTATATAAATATAAAATTGGGTTTATGTCCTGCGCAACATTTGGGACTGTTTACATTTCAGAGCCCCTTGTTGCTCGCAAAGGATCGGGGTCCTATGCTTAGAATACCGCAATGTTCTTCATATTTCTTAATCGCGGGAGTGGGGTAGTCGTGCGCTCCCGGAGCATGGTATGTGAGCGCTCCCGTGCTTCTTGGTCAGCGCATTCGGTTTCTTGGATACTCTGGTGTCCGGGTGTCCATGGCATTTCAACTGTATTTATTGCCGATTGGAAACTTTTTGAAAGCGTTCAAATAATAATTTTATAATAGTGTCTCAAATATTGTATTGAATGTCACTAATGGTGTTTGTTTTCTACTTTATATTTTAGCCAGCTTTATTATTAAAAGGATTGCTCCAAGTTTTACTTCTTCTCTTCCTGTTAACGTGGGAGGTTCATGCAGTAACAAAGGATGCTGGAAGAGTACACTGCAACTATCCGCCATGTTTAACTTGTTCTGACGTCGGTGCAACGGCACGTTTCTGATTTTTCCTTCTATTTCAGCAGGTTTGGATTGAAAAGTTTTGGTAGGAAAGCGCTTTTCATGAGGCGTCGCTGGAATATTGACCGTCATTATAGCTTTAGGTTCCTTTTTTCTATTGGCAATGAATATCTTGCATGGGATAGCCCGTATCAATCTTTTTTCCCCTCTCTCCTTTAGCGCTTGGGCGGTGGCTTCCGAAATGTCTTCAACAATGTTATGAGGCCGTCTTTTAGTATCTTTCACGGGACCCATGAAATTTCGAGTTTGAGGGCTTTCTTATATGCTGTCGTCAATAAGGCCTCTATTTTGTTTTGCTTGGCGATTATAAGTTGTGGTACAGCAGGTTGTACAATATCCTGGTCATAATCAGTCCCTCCGCCAGAGTTACGATTTCTTGATATCCTGCTGTTGCACTTGTTAGACACGACATTGTCGCGCAATTTGCTAAGGGTTTTCCTCACTTGGGGGATTTAAATCTCTCGGCAGCATCACAGTGAGGCCATCAGGAAGATTTTTAACGGAGTGTTTGCTGGGGGAACAATTAAATAAATCTTGGTGGTTTTTTCAATTTCCCGCAGGGTGCCAACCCTCGTTTCTCCTGGACACGTTGCAGCGGTGACAGATTTGCAGAACCACGAAAATTAGGCTAAGGTTTGTTTTGATTTGGCGATAGATACTCCGATATATTTCTTACTAGAATACATTTAACGAACATTTTGTGGTTAATGTAGGACTTCGTCCGGTTCTTGGACTCTGACTATAATATCCTGTTTACTATTAGTTTCCTGAGACAATGTTCGGGCTGGCAGTTGTTACGGTGGGAGGGCCGCGTTGCTGTGCCCCCGTGAGCTGGGTTCACGCCAGGAGATGATCAGCGTAGCATTCTACGAAGGCCAGAGCATATAACAACTTCCCTGCACAGGCACTTCAGGTGTTCGACTCACATAACCTTTCTTCTGTTTCGACCGTAAAATCATTACCCTTCTCTGCGCATTTCAGTTGCGGCTCCGCATATCCCGATTCAGGCGATCCCACGCCTCTGCCACATTTAGTCGTATCTTCCAGTTCGGAGCCATGGCATATTTACGCAAGCACTTGCTGAGCATGGCCGATTACGAATGGCTAACCATAACCGAAAATTTAAAAAAATGTGGCTGATAATGCTAGCTCCTACATAGTCTATCTAGCACTGGAGTGCATGCCCAAAGCTACCGCATAAATATTCGTTCAAGCGGTAACGGGTGGTAGGGGAGTGGGGGTGCGACCAGAGGAACGGTACTTTATGGTGGTTGAAGCGTTGAAATGATGGGCATAATACATCAAACATTGGCTGCAGGATGCACCACCGCTGCTTCACCATCTGTATGCAATATCTAGGGTGGTTTTGTATATCTAGATAATATTTCTTACTCTGCGTGCTATTGTTGGTGCGTGCGTGCACCTTAGCATAGGTGTTGTGTGTGTTCCTTGCACGTAGAAGTGGAATTCATTCTGCGGGATAGGATAAACCTTCGTGGCATTTTTCCGAAATTAAAGTTGAGGTAAGGACTACCAAAGAGGTGCTGCTACCAATTTTTCTTTAAGAGTAAACATTGATATTGTACACAACGCTGCATCCTTACCACGGAATTGACAATATTTTACCGAACATTACCGTATTTGGTTTAATAAAAGGATATTTATAAGGCGTTGCGCGGACCCTAAAACAAAGGGTGTTTTTTTATAAAAATTACTTTTATTTTGTGTGAGAGATCTTTGCTCCTGGATTTAGAAAAATAAAAATACCTCTAAATATATACTTTAGAAAATACTTCTCAAACAGTTCAAAAATGGACCTTCTAAAACAGTTTCACAAAGCGGCCTCAGGGCCGAACTGCCCAGTTCTTTTTTCACTTGTTTACCTGATGCTGCTGTGCATTTTAAGCCCTACTTATTTCACTAGAAAGAAACTTTTTCCAAAGTACTGTGTCTGAAAGTGTAACAAAAAATTTAAATTTCTAAAATAGCTGCATATTTTGACATCACAACAAATAACGGTTTTTTATTTCTTCGCGATATTTATACAAAATGGCGATCAACACCTAAGTATTCTAAAAAGCTAGAAATGTGTTGTATTTTTTGCTCCAACTTGTAAAAAGGAGGTAACTTACAACTTATTTTTAATGTCCGATCAGCAGTTGATTATCAGTTCGCATTGAAAAACGAAATAATTGTGCGCCGCAGTGGCTCTGTGGCTACGGCGCTGCACTGCTGAGCACAAAGACGAGGTGGAAATTTCCAGCCGTGGCGGCCTCTTTACTGTTGCCGGCGAGAAACAAGACCGACCGGTTGTTCGATAATTTGGCGCACAACAAAAATCCTTAGTTGATCAAAATTAATCCATAGCCCTCCAGTACGCTGCGGCTCAGCGCCTGTGTTGCTTCGGCACAATCAATCAATCAATCAATAGATCGATCAATCGGTCAATCAATGAACAAAACAATCTGTCAGTCAATCAATCAATCAAACCAACAATAAATAAATGAACTGCTTATGGCTGTTTTAGAGATTTTAGAAAAATAAAGCGACTGATACAAGAAAAACTGATGAAATCAGCCATTTCACTTCTTGTTCAACTTGTAAGAAGCGGCAGGCATAAGAATAATTCAGGTGTTTCAGCTGGTGTCCCATACCGGAGTATGGTTGCCACTTTAACAATATTTCATTATAGTCTGGCCTTAGCCGTGTCAGGACCCCATATTTTAAGTTTTTGACACTGCCTAATCGATGGGTGAACCTTAAATGAAACTGCCACGCGGACGAGAAAGAGAAACTGCTCCAGCAATTACTATAAACTGAAAGTTTATTAAAATCGCAAGCGAATATATGCCATACCAAGACCAAACAATCAGCACGAGTGACCGTCACGCATGCCTAGGGCCGGCCATGAGCACAACGTTCCTTCCGTCTTCTTCTAACTCCTCTCTTCTTTATCTCGAATGCTCACTGACGGGTAACTTCTGCAAACCGAACCTCTAATCCGGATACAGAAGGCATCAGCCCGTTCCCTGGAAGCATAGTATTTGTGTTTAAATAGCACTGGGGTGTCTCTGAAGCATGGCTTAAAGCCGCAGTCTGCTTAGTGCAGAGCCATGTGTGTGTAGGGCCTTCCTTTCAAGGAGGCATGATGCTATCTTAAGCGCGTATTGAGGCAGCGGCCGGTCTGAGCGATATCACGCCTCGGAAATCGCGACTGTTGCTCACCATACTGCATAGTCAACCTAGCTCATTCCTAGCTGAGGAAACCACCTTAACCCCAAATCCTTCAGCCGTCTTCTTAAGGCGATGCGACAACACCTCTTTGTTACTATGGTCGGAATCCTGTACCCAATTTCCGAACCCTTTCAATTGCTTTACAGTACGCCGAAAGATATCCTGGAGGACCGATTTACGACAAAGCATTCTTACGCCATCACACTAACGCTAACAAGAGCCGCACAAGTCCTTTCAGCACAGGTATCTCGAGATAAAAGCTCCAGAAGACCTCAATTCCCATGTAGGCTTGATATCCCATGTTTTTTTATATGTTTTGATATGGGACAATGATCAGCCATCTGTTCAAAGGTTCAGCATTGTTTGGTTAGTGGAAGATTTTAAAGAACAAAATTTAGTTCCGGTAGCTAATAAAAGACGCTGATACTCGTACATTTACAGGAATAATAACAAAAGATGGAAAAATAAACAATTACCGGTGGAAAACGGTGAATATATATTTTGCTGAGGGAATATGTATAAGCTGTGCAAGGTGGTTTGAAGGAGATTATTTTTGTACTTCGTAATTCTGAATAAAAATACATTACGTCCCATCCCCAAAACAACCAGCCTATTTTCATAACGCGAAGGTACTCCTCGTGGGTAGCACCGTAGCAACCTCTGGTTGAGGCAGCGCCGGGGTTATGCCACGATTGTTGATGACGACGAATTCAAGATGGCCGATCCCACCACTGCCACGGCGGAACTTACCGACTTGTGTTGCGCCATTCACATCATTGAGGAAGCCTCATGCCGGAGATGGGCGATATTCTGTGACTCCAAGCCTGCGCTCCTATTGCTCCAGTCAGGCCTGTGCCGTGGACTTCCTAAACACCTGCTGGCCGAAATGAGACTGCTGTATGGCAATGGTGCTCAAGCGGGTATTGACATTGCCTTCCAGTGGCTTCCCAGTCACTGCGGAATTGTCCGCAATGAAACTGCAGATGCAGCCAATCGTTTCCAGAAGCAAAACTCGGAGACCATATCTATTCATTTTATTATCCACGACGGAAGAAGTTAGGACTTTCGGCAAACTTGCCCGAGAGGCCAGCAGAGCCAAATGGAGTACCCAAGAGTTCACGAGATCTCCTATTCATGGCCTGGACGGGCATCTTCAGCGACCTTTTCCATTAGGTCTCCCACGGACCTATGCAACCGTTCAGTGTATTCTCTGGCTTAGAGTAGCCTTCAAAAATGCTGTAACGAGAGCCACAGGTAAAGCCACGGCTGTCACTCCGATGCGAAGGGGTTCCATAGTGCATGCAGCCCGAAGACCCCGAATGCACGCATCGAATTGACTACCCTGAAAGCTTACGTCCCTTTGTCCGCTCTGTTGTACGCTACACTGCAGGGTTTGTCGGTCGAAAAGTTGCTGCTCAAAGTGCATGCGATGAGTGTGTTACAGCTGTTTATGCTGAAGAACAACCAGCATTAGTGACACAAAAAAGCAGCGGTGGGCTGGCATCATCTTCAAGGGATCTAATTTCACTTTGTGAAATAGCAGAGCACGGACTCCGTCAGTTGCAAACGGAATTTCGAAGCATTCAGGCACTTCATTTGAAAACACTGCACCTACTACTGAATATGTTGAGCATGGCACCAGAGAAAAAATTGTTTTCTCAGTTCAACGAGCACCTCTTGGATTGCGATGCCTTAGAAAATAATTTCTCTAAGCTATGCAACGGATGTACTGGAGCACTACATCAAATTCAGAAATCACCGCATCACCAAAAACAAATACAGGTGCATTACAACTGACAATGTGATATCCGCACTGTCTATGTTGACAATATTTAGGAACCAATAAAAATGCAGTGTGTAGCATTAGTCGTGTTAATAAAGCAACAAATGCCACTGTTATTGAATGTGTATAATGAGGATATGAGGATATGTCGATTGATTGACTGATTGATTGATTGTGGGGTTTAACGCGCCGACGCAACGCAGGCGATGAGGCGCGCCGTAGTGGAGGGCTCCGGGTTAATTTTGACCACCAGGGGATATTTATCGTGCGCCGAAATCTCGTATACACGGGCGTTTTTGCTTTTCGCCTCTACCAGAAAAGCGGCCGCTGCGGCCGCGAATTGAACCCGCGACCTCGTGCTCAGCAGCGCAACGCCTTAGCCACTGAGATGAGGATAAGTCATTTCAAATATATGTATACGTGGTTTGCCGCACTTCATGAATTCTGTATGTGTATTCCTTGCCGTTAGATAGTATGTTTTACCAATTTGATATCTTGGTTCTTAAGCGTGTCTTCTTTGATATAATTAACACTTTGGTTTCCGAAATACAAACTATTTCATCTTGTTTCGGAATTTTGTCACTGGCAATATAACCTCATGGGGTAAGTCAGCGAAAAGATTGTTGGTTGATTTCTTTGCAGTTTTTTGTGTTATAGGTTGGACAGCAATGCAGTGAACGTAATAGCATTGGTTGCTGTCAAACTCATGGAAGCTTTCTGTGTCGGTTTTTTCTCACTCAGTCATGTGTATTATCACAGTACTGGAAGCTGGGTGTTTCCTTTTCCTTTCTGAAATTGCTGCATTTTCTGGTCACTTAGTTTGTTGCACTACTGCTGTTTTTCATTCTAGAGCTGTAACTTTCAAATGCTTTTTGTTCTGAGAGCTTATATGATTAATTTCTGCATTTCAACAGCTTACAATAAAGAAGATAAACAAGTGTTAATGAATTGGCGAGTTTTTATGTATTTTTTTACTTTGGGGCAGATGCATCCTAGCCTATAAGGTGAAAAAATAATGTCCCAGTACTCGGATATCTGAGCTTTAACGAAATTCTTGTGGTAGAAATCAATATTGAGACTTCGGACATGGCTCGCCTCATACTACTCAGTGTTGAATAAGAGCTTGAAAATCTTTTACGTATTTTTAAGCCGCTCGGAAAGTCGGCAAAGGGCGCTGCAAATCACTTTGACATGTGATTTTTTCCCTCAACAAGATGGCCGCCACCGGCTTCAGCCGAGTCCAGTTGTTGGTTTAGGGCACGGCGTTTTATACAAATAACTAGAAGGGAAACTGCCGCAAGTGTAAACGCGAACATGGCAGCGGCGATTGCGCTTCAATGGGAATGATGGGTAGTTCTGGAACTGGATTGCGTAGGATCAAAACGGGCTGATGGCTGCGCAAATTGTGTTTTTTGAAAAAAAATCTTATTGCCCGGTTCTCCGTTTGTAAATTACATGACGAACAAGAAAGTTAGTGACCAAAAATTGATTTTGTACGAAATAAAACGGCGCGTTTAAATAAAAAGCAGACACGACACGGAGTCGATGAGGTTTGCGGTACAGGTTTGCCATTTGCCGCAAACTACAGTAGGACGTGAACTTCTTTAAAACCTATTTGCAAAGGTTTCGGCGCTGGTGATTTGTAATAGGAAGAGAAAACGTTTGTGCTCATAAAAAAAAGGCACCGATTACCTTTGGACAAGTTTTTCGTGCCTGAATTAGTGACGTTCCTGAAGCTGCGTTCCTATCAGCCGCCGGTGCTGATGTTCTACGCCGTATGAGCCGGCGTTCGCACGAAAGGTGTGGCTGTTCCAAGCGATTCGCAACCTTCGTCAGCTTTGACAATAGATTGCTCTACCGAATGAGCAGCGCCACAACTCCTAATTTGCAGACAACTTCGCCGCACAGAGTGCCGTCATTTGTGTTTTCGTGTTCGCTGTACCGGCAATGAATTGATAACCCACCTAATTCGCAACAATGGTTTTAAAACATTCCACTCAGGGCAGCGTCAGTGCACGCTAGGCTTGCAGTTCTTGGAGAAACGTATTTTTGATCGCTTCTCCCAACACCGCGCGTAGGCAGATGCGTTCATGTAAGTCAAAAACGAAAACGAAACTGCCTGCAATCCATAGCAAATTCCACAAGCCATCGAGCGCCAATCCGAATCCAGAACTACACATCTCGCCAATTGAGGCGTATGATCGTAGCGCCAGATTCCACTCTAGTTATTATTGTATGAAAGTCTATGGTATAGGGGACTTCCACTCCAGCATTTTTTTTACCTCCTAGCCCGAAACCCGAACGCCATGTTTGCTTCATAGAAGGACATTATCGGTTATACCTAAAATCTAATATGTCATGTACGTCGCGTTAGCACTCGAGGCGCGGTCGAAGGCTGCTATAAAGATGTGCTCACCGGATGCGAGCGCTTCCTCGGGATCTGAAAATGTAGAGACACTACAATGCTTAGGGTTCAGCGAGGACCAGCGATAGAAGGAAATCCCATGCATGCAATCAATCCTAATATATGTGAGTGGGCCGCAAACTTCCCTGTACAACGAATGTTTTTTCAACGGCAGTAACTTTGACTGTCATGAAATTAGGACCGCGAATAATAGTTTGCGTGTTTGAAGCGACGCAGCACTCATATTTGACTGCTATGTGTGCGATCACCATGACGATCAACCATTCTGCAGTTTCACTAGGACACAAGACAATCAAAAAGTAATGTCGAGTATGACGTCAACCCGATGTTCTTTCTTGTTTGAATAGTTCTGTTGGTTCGGTTTACTTTTTTCTCTTTTTTCTTGTTCTCCCATCATGGTATCCGTTTATTTAATTAAGGTGGCTACGACGTCCCCTCCTCTCACCCACATGAAGGACAATCCTCGTACGCTACTGTTTTTCGGATTTTAAGGTAATAAGCAAGTGGGCACCGCTGATAAATTCATTTGATGTACATTAAAACGGCGGTTGAGGTCTGGGCAAGAAGCTCTTCTGGAGATGTTCAAGCTGAGGACTTACGGGCGATGTCCTGGGAGGGTTTTCGCGATTTTTGTTGCGCCCACTGCTCGTACAGGCCTGAAAAAGGACGTAAAGAAACTCTTTGAGTGGGATGTGGGTTAGCTGTGAGTACAACCACTATATTGGCAATGCAGAACGGACGCCTAATTCGATATGGGTGGTTGAATGCGAATATTATGGCTACATCCCGTTCTGGTGAGGGTGCGATGCATGTGTCTTGAAGAGGCAATGTTTGCTCTTTTTCGAAGAACTAGCTATCGAAAACTCCCTCAGCTACATTGGAGCAATGAAATATGTTTTGTTAAATGGAAAAAACCCAATCATTATGAAAAAACGTGCACACTTCCCGGCTGCTGTGGCGTAATAAGGGAGAGAGTGACGTTAGATGGGCACCCGCTCCAGTGGCTCAGTGGCTAAAGCGCTGTGCAGCTGAGCACGAGGACGCGGGTTCGATTCCTGGCTGCGGCGGCCACTTTTCAGATGGGGGAGAAAAGCTAAAACTCTCCTGTGTACGAGATTTCGACGCACCTTCAAGATACTAAGGTGGTCAAAGTTATTCCGCAGCCCTCCTCTGCGGCGCGCCTCATCGCCTGTGTTGCGTCGGCAGGTTAAACCCTACAATCAATCAATCAATGTTTACTTTGGCCAGCTCTAAAACAGTTTTCAGTGTGTCAACTGCACGTGAGCAGTCAGGTGATATTATGAAGCGAAATTATACAGGTACCAATAATGCCGCGCCGTCATGTTTCTCGGCGGTGGCTTATGTGGGCGGCCACCAATCGCACAAACAAGATTTGGTGACGTCATAGAAAAGTTGCCGGAATGTGGCTAGGGAGTCGCCACTGCTTGCTCTTTTGTATCGTGAGCTTCACTGGACGACACTGAACTGTTTCATGTGGCTCCTGGAGAGCCGTTCATTGCATACGCGAGGAGCAATGACATCACATGGCGCACACAATGTTCCTCACTCCCCAGCGTCTCCCAAACACACCACACGCCCAGCGTATGCGCGACCTCCGTTCCACACGTGGCGGCTCGGTCCACCTGATGATCATGCGAGTGGAGGCAGGGTATGAAACCGATGGCTCGTGCGGCGCAGCAGCACCGGCGTCCACCTGCGGAACCAGCTTAGCTATGGAGCGATTGGTGACGCTGCGCCGGAGCCGCTTGATAAATATAGATGTGTCTCATAACGCGTATGCCGTGTGTGTGTAACTAAAGCACCAGTAAGCATGATAATCAAGCTAATACCAGACAACCAGAAAAGCTAAGAATAACCAGCTGAACCTTAGCTCACGCTGCGTGTACCCTGGCATATCCGAGCTACGCCACGGCTAATTTTTCTTATTATCTACCCTATTTGCTTGAAGTTTGCGATAACTAGCTCATCAAAGTTATCGAGACAACGCAGCCTTTTATTTAACCCAACCTGTATTTTGTCTTCATGGTCTCTTGAAAAACATTCCTAGCATATCCCTCTTCCGGAAACAAGGATAATGTCTCTTAGCCGAGAGGATCAATTAGCTGAGTGCAACCATTGAAACGCATGGGAAAAAGAGAGCACACCTCCTCCAGGACAAGATTTATCCACCGTATTCGGATGGAGAAGGCCATACCGGGGGCACCTTTTTTTCTACAGTGAGTAGTATTAATGAATGCATGAATGAATGAATGCCATTATGTAGTGTGACCTTACAAACATGTACGCCCAGAAAATAAGCAGCAGTTACAGCTTAGCCTCGAGGTATATGTAGGGTTAGAGAGCAGAAACATCAAGAGGCCAGGTGTTGTGTTTATCCAATGAAAATTCCTCACCTTTACCGTACGTAAAACGGAGGTGTGACTCAGGAACCGAAGGGCTCGGAAAGTTGAGGCTCTGCCTTTTAAGAGCCTGGTGTATACGCTACAAAGATACCCACATAAAAATTTTACACCATCTTCCCGCGAGGGGAACCATGGGTCAGATGCTACGCATCGGGGGTTTCTGTTGCCTTTCCGTGATGTTAGCGTGTCCATTGTTGTTGTGTGTCCATATTATAGGCAGCATGTTCACCCCCGATGCATCGCATCTACCCCATGGTTCCCCTCGCGGGAAGATGGTGTGAATGTTTATCGTGGTGGCCGGTGCTTGTTACGGGTGCGCCGACCATCGCGATAGCAGGCCTGTTAGTCTCAATTCAAATCATCGGTGGTCATCGGATGGTGTCATCGGCGGGGCGGCGGCGGAACGGCTGAGTGGAGCGGCGCAGTTACCGCGTTTATATGCAGCGGAATGAGAGAGAGCAGCGCATACCAGCGCATGCGCATGTGTTAACCGAGAGCAAGCTGCGCGCAAGCTGCGCGCTAACCCGCACCCACCCATAGCTCGCACGGCGAAGGAGCGAGCGCAGCCGAGCGCTAACGCGCAGATGACGCTGCGGTGAGAGCGGCGCTAGCAGGCAGCTGGCGCGGCGGGGAGAATGGGGGAGGAATGCGGACGCCGCCGGACTATGCCGGAGGGACAAGGGGGGTGAAATAGATGCGTCGCATCTGAAAGGCTGCATCTAATCTCACGGCAGGCGTGAAAATTACCTATGGGAAATTCTCACGGAACTTTCCATGAAAGCTGGCTGGCCTAAAATTTGCTGAATAACGTTACATACCAACGTAACCAAACAAAACATACCTCAACTAACTTAGCTTAATTGAACCGAACGCGTGATAACCTACCCAAGTCAAGCCCAACTGGAACAAACCGAATCTAACCCAGCCCAACAACACAGAACACAACCTATATTAAACGTAATTAAACTCCTTCTACAAGTAATGTGCGCCGATCTTTTGATATAGTATAAACCACAGTAAAAAAAGTATTAACGATATCACGATGACAGAAAGATTCTCAGAGCAAAAAACCCTGCCTTGTCGGATTCGAACCTAAGTTTTTCGTTTAAAACCAAGTACAAGCTGTATACACGGCTTTGTAGGGAATACTTATCCTATACAATCTCCGCGCAGCGTGCTTAGCCAATGAGAGGCGACTGCCGTGAGAGGTTTGTGACGGTAATTCTCACGGTTGCCGGGACACTGTATAAAAAAAACAACTCCATGATGCTCACCCCTCATAGTTTTTTTTTATTTTTCGGCGCGAATATAAACCGCCTTTAGAAAAGCAACATCCCCTAGAGGCGATAGTGTTGGAAGGGAGATTTATGCTCGGAAAAAAGGTCGGCTCTCTCTCTCTCTGCATTTAATAAGGTGAAACTTTTTGGATTCTCCTCAAGAAGTTGTTTGACTGCCGTAATACTTTACCATAACAAAGAAGCAAAAGAGCGTGATAGCGTTTAAGAAATTCAACACAAGTGTTGTATGCCGCTTTAGAACCGACTCCTACTGACGTGACATTGCTTTTGGGCATGTCTCATCAAAGGAAGAGGCCGGTAATTATGTATGGCGTTATTCGTACTTGCATTCAGATGCCGACAGGCGGAAATGAGACAATCATGCAATGGGACGGGCTCACGATGACAAGCAAAACGTTATCACAACTACTCACAAGTACTCAGCGGTGATGAAACAAGTAATTACAGCCCAGTGAAAGAAGGGCAATGCTTCAATTTTCTACGGAGATTGCCATGCAGAGACGAGGCGGTAATTTTGTCTTGCTGCGTCACCTGAAGGCACCCCACTCATATCCGCGGAAAAAAACACCGTCCTCAAGGTTAGGTCTCGCTAAGCTTGCGGCAAGGCACTCTTAGTTGATGAATCAACAAATCCCTCCATACTAAGAGAAGCACGCTCAGCTAGAGTTAGGGAGCGGGATCCTCACCGATGTTTGCCATTCTTTGAATACAGCGATGTTTGAAGACCATTCGCGCTAGCAGAAAAAACGACGTGCCACCAAAGGCTGCGTAGTTCTTATTCTTCTCGGTCCACTTAAACGCAAGAGGAGAGATTGGCTGATAGTGTTAACCTGCGGGTAGTATTTTTTCATGCCATTGAAATGAATTCGAAGGGACTCAAAATCAAATTCAATGTTTCATAGATAGCCTCGCCTGGATAACACTCCAGGGCGGTCTCTCTTCAGTTAGGGACAGAGCAATTAGACGAGGACCATTATCATGACTATTATCATTACCGTGCCTTGTCCATGAGTGAGGCACTTTTAACGATCGCAGTGTGCGGAGTGCCCTCCGACGGCACTCCATCTCTGAGCTGCAGCCGTGGCTATAGAGGCGGCCGACGATACTGGGGTTGTTAAGACTAGGTTCGCGCAGCCGTGAACCTCTCCAGGTGTGTGAACTACGGGTTCCTCGCTATCTTGTTGGTTCCAAGGACGGTGCTCGCAGACCAGCTCTTGCCTCTGTTTATTTACATTTTCAGTTGCAATTGTAATTCTTATAGCGTCCACTGGTTTCTGTCGTTTTAAAGGGTTGTTTTCTGCTTGTTAGGTTAAGTTACGTTACGTTAGAAGAGCTAAGTTTGCCTACTTGCTATTTGCCTACTGCCGGTGGACATCGCTTTAGTGCGGTGTTTATTTTACCGCAGGATGGCACTCAATACATGACCTTTAAAAATTCCGGACTTCAGAACCAAGCGAGGCGCTATTTCTCAGAGAAGCTGATTAACTCTGACAGGCTGACCTTTTTTATGCAATTTATTCTGTCTTTTGACTGCCATTCTGAGTTAGGTAAAGGAGCAAATTAGTTCTTTTAATCGCCATTACTAAACCGTAAGATCCATTTCCGAAAACGCCCACCGCAAGAACTGTGTAATGCCCTGCATTTTCACTAAAATGCAGACTTCACGCAATTAGCACCTGTAATCGTTACGATGTCGTAAAATCTGATAACCGGTCATACAGAATTTTTAAAACTAGAAAATAACAATATAAAAAATAAACTTCCACAAAAATGTGCGCGCCAAATAAAAAGTATGCATCTATGCAAAAGTATGCAACTCAAGAATAAACAAAAAAGTCGTCAGAAAAACGTTCATAATACGAGTAAAATGCAGAAAAACTGACGAATCTTGTAACACCCTCCACGAAAATGCAGATGTGGCAAAAGTAGCACCCGAAATCATTAGAATAGCTTGAATGGAGAATTTTGAGAAACAAATAAAGCAAAAGATAAATAAAATTATTACAGAAATGGCTTGACAAAATCAAAAATATGGATCTTATACAACTCAGCCAAAACCGAGGAATCAAGAAAATAAGCGTGCAAAATAATATTGGAAATGTGTACAGAAATAGTGTAAATGGACTAGCTCTGCAGTACTCTTTGCTTCATTAGAAAAAATGTATAATTAAAAATGTAACGGTACTTCATCGCTATATTCGCATATATTGCCATCACTGGTGAAAAGAAACAAAACAAAAGTTCAAAAGAATAAAACCCCTCAACGTCATTCGCTACTCAAAGTATTATTTTGTTGTAAAGAACTCACACTAGACAGGCACCATTACTACGCATTACTAGACAGTTAGCTGAATTAAATTGGCGTATGATAATGTAGACAGGGAGCGGCTTTGGAGTATCCTGGAGGACGAGGGAGTTGGGGCAGAATTAATTAGCTTACTTAGGGAGCTATAGAGGGAGAACCAAGTGCAAATAGTGTAGGAGGGGGTAACATACAATAGGCCTGTATACACCTACAAGTGTTTGAAACAAGGATGTCCTCTCTCTCCACTACTGTTCATGATCTACATGACGGGGATAAAAGGAAGCTAGAAGTCAGCACGATGGGGTTCGACTTATCCTATATAAAAACGGGCCGGTGGTGGAACAACGGGTTCCGGGACTAATGTATGCAGACGACATATTGTTGATGGCGGACAACGGGATAAGTATGCAGGGCTTGATGGATATATGCGGTGAAGAAGCGACGCACCTAGGGCTATCCTTTACCAGAGAAAAATCGGGGATCATGGTCTTTAATGACGGCTAGGAGCACAAAACAGTATCAGTGTAGCAAGTAGAAATGCCATTGGTGAAAGAGGATAAATATTTAGGAGTATGGCTGAACAACAGCGAAGATTACACGCAGGCGCATGAGGCTCACCTTAAGACGAAAGCAAGACGGAAAGCGGCTATAATGAAGCATAGAGCCCTCCGGGCATACAGCAAATACGAGGTCGTAAGGGGAGTCTGGAAAGGGGTCATGGTACCAGGATTAACCTTCGCTAATTCGGTTCTGTGCATGAAGCCAGAGACCCAAGCAGGCCAGGAAGTAAATCAGAGGGTGGTAGGCAGATTGGCCCTACGGGCCCACAGTAAAACTACAAATGAAGCGGTACAAGGGGATGGGCTGGTCGTCTTTCGAGGCGAGGGAGGCGCAGAGCAAGATAAAGTTTGAGGAGCGACTTCGTGACATGGAGGACGAAAAATGGGCCGCGAGTGTGTTTAAGTACCTGTATTTGAGAAGCGTGGACACGCGGTGGAGGTGGAGGACCAGACAGGTTACCAAGCGGTACAGAAAGTCGGTAGGGGAAACCGGGGTTTGCACAATAGTTAAAAAGCAGGTAAAGGCAGCAGAGACGACGAAGTGGGCACAGAGAATGGAAGCGAAAAAAACCCTGGAGACTTATAGGGCAGAGAAACGGGAAATTAAGAAGGAGGGATTCTATGGCGATACGAGAGGCAGTGCGTTGCTCTTCGAGGCACGGGCAGGGTGCCTGAGAACCCGGGCATACACGGGTACATACAGGCAGCAGGACGAAACGTGTGCATGCTGCGGCAGTGATCGGGAAACTATAGACCATATTGTCAGGAGCTGCACAGAGATACGGCCACCGCGGGGGGAGGGGGAAACGACGCTGGCGGAGGCTTTCGGATTTGGGGTGAGGGGGAAGCTCAAATTCAAGTCCATAGAGGTGACGAAGAGGCGACTGGAGTGGTGGTGGAGGAAAAGTAGGGAAGGGATGGGTACGCAGGCGGAGTAATCATGCGGACGAGAATTTCGAACAGCGAGGAAGAAAAAAGGGGGGTGGGGGCGATGAGCTTAAAACAGAAAAGAGAGAGAGATGGGAGGGAGGAAGCAAATCTATAGGTTAGCTGGGAGTAGGGCAAGTAAACGTAATAAACAGGCAAGTCGGTTGCTGACAACCGACGCCTCGATTCAAAGGGAAAGCCACTAATAATCATCATCATCATCATCGGCATTTTCTTGTTTTTTAAACGGCCGGGCGCTCGCCGCAATCTTGGCCTATACCTCTGAGTGGGTGTACTTGGGTTGACAAGCATACGCAGGGGACGCTGGGCGATCGTCACGAAGCACACTCACACCACTGCTAGGCAGCTTATTGTTTTTTTTAAACTGCCGGGTGCTCGCCGCGATCTTGGGCAGTTATATGCTTGCCTTGAAAAACGCGTGTATATTTCACTGGGCAGTTCTCGCGAGGCACGCACACACGAGCGATAGGCCATTTCTTGTTCTTGTTAACTGCCTGGCGGTCGCCGCGAAGCACGCGCTCGCGTACGCGGGGTATTTTTAAGTGCGCGCAAGAAAACTAATGGTTTGCTCAACAGCTACGCTTTTAAAAACGTCACCTAACAATGAACAGCTGGGCATGTTACAACTTCAAAAAAACACACAATAGACTCTGCTTAGGAAGTGTTTTAACTAACCTCAAAATATTGTTTGAAGACTGTTTGGCTTACCATTTTGTGAATTCTGCGCAACTTCCTTCCTACAACCTCCACCCCGGCTAAACGGATATCCTACTATTGTGATTTTGAAGCGTATTCCAGAAAACGAATCTTTGGTACGCGAACACTTTACATGCGAGTGGCACGCGTTATAGAGCAGAAGGCGAGATTGCAATCACATGGCTGGTACTCCGGCCATCTGATGATGTTTTCGACTAAATGACCGGACGTGAGGTGCCTGTCTCTTTTATACGTGAAACATATCCTGGTGAACCCTGACCGTTTTTAAAACATGCCTTCAAAATATACTGTGGTGTTCATGATTTTTTCAGTGCCACGCTTTGGGATAAAGAACTAACTACATGAAAATGGTGTGGATATTAACGTTATTTCGGTTGTTCATCCAACAAGCCACAACGGCTGTATCGTAGTTTATCCTGCTCTTCCTTCGTCGGTCGTGAGCAGCATTACTTAGTGCATACCATGCTATTTCTTTTCTTTGAAACAAAGTCACACGTATCTTCACGCTCCATAAAAATTAGCCGAACCACCCATTTCGCATCAAAATAACAAATGTGCCGGGTTGCTTTACATACAGTTGGAAAAATGGCTGTCTCTACTGAGGTAATTTTTTATGTTTATGCGATGTATGTTAAACCTCGATATACTTTCTCTACAAAATTGACGCCAGACAAACATGATCGTAGTGTTCTAGCTCTGTGCCCAAAGGCTCTCATTGTCGCCAAATCATGACTGGATAAAGTACTGCTAACTGCGACAGCAAGTTGATATAATCTCTTTGGGAACAATGGGATGCGTATATATGCACTGAGCATCCTCGAAATGGCCGACGTCCGATTTATAATTGATTGTAGTGTTCAACGCGCCGACGCAACGCAGGCGATGAGGCACGCCGTAGTGGAGGGCTCCGGATTGATTTTGACCATCTGGGGATCTTTAACGTGCGCCGAATTCTCTTACACACGAGCATTTTTTTCTTTTCGCCTCCATCAGAAATGCGACAGACGCGGCCAGGAATCTAAATCTAACCCTCATCCTCGAGGTCAGCCGCACAATGCCTTAGACACTGGTCCACCACGGTGGGTCAAACTTCGTTGATCAGTTGCTATAGCTGCCACAAATCCAAACAATTTAAGCGTAAGCCTCTATTGGGTGCAATAAAAAGGGCTACTAAACATATTCTCACCTGGGAAGCTGGTGTATCCGATTATCCTTACATTTGCGTTTCACTGACATCACGAAATGCAAAAGTTTATTTTTGTCGCAATTTTAGGGCTTTTTTGAAACAAACTGGGTAGATAGTCTTTATATGGGCATAAAAAAGCCTTGCACGTTTCTGCCGAGCAAGAAAGGTTTCAGACATTGCCGAGGGAGGTGAGGGGATGCCTCTGGCGAGCCTCGTTGTCTTGCTCCACACGTAACAACACAAGAGAACCTAATTAGACGGGTATGATAACGTGCCCTTTATGCATACAATTGTTGCTTGTAACAAGATACAATTTTTTATGGCTTATTGCAACAGAAAAAATAGCGCAGCTTGCACTATTGGTTCAAGGCTGGAGAAACAACCGAGCCGGCATCTCCTCTTCCTTCGTTGGAGACCCGGCTGTTGCAGCTCAGATGAATTCCCGAACTTGTCGCTAAAAGATTTTATGACTAGCAAGTCTGGGTAGTTTTCAAAAGTCAGGAGGGTTTCGTATTTCCCCCAAAGTTGGCCGCGTTAGCATGCGCTAGAACCTGCGGCAACCGACTTTGCAAAATCGGTGTCTGTAGCGAGAACTTGATGAATTTGCTCTCCACTTCGGGCGCGAACGTCCGTCAACTGGAGAGAACAGCATGCGAGAGATCACACCACGAACGCAATCGCATATAAGCCAGTTTCATTATGCGAGGGGCTAGCGTTAGATTCCAGCCACGGGAAGCGTGTTTTCCCCTGAATCGTCTTTTTGTTTCATGCGGCTGCTATGTAATTGTTCTCCGTTTTATTTAATTTCGGGCGTTAGAGTGCCCATTTTTCTGTTCTTCTATAGTTGATTTTCAATTCTGAAACCCTTGTGTACATTTGCCTTCTCCTCTTCTAATCAGGCTACCTGGGAAGTGTTGTGCCAGATTAAGCAGCCCGATTTCCCTTCATCTGGCGACGCACGACGGCGGGGCCGATTCGCGCCTCGGTCCAACCGCCTCCTGAAGACGTTCCCCAACTTGACGGCGCAGCAGAGATGCCTCTCGTTTTCCCTTCTCAACGGCTGGGCCAAGTCATGCTTCGGATGAACGCCCCGCAGCAGACACGCCACAGCCGGCTCTGTTGTTTCTCCAGCCTTGAACCACTAGTGAAAGCTTCGCAAATATTGTTCTCTTGCGAGAAGCCATAAAGAATTGCCTCTTGTTACAAGCAATATTGTAGGCATAAAGGGCTGACGCAATCCCTTCTCCTCGATTCGCCGGATTCAAACTTCGGCCAGCGAGAGTCCTGATTGGAGGGATTCAAACCTCTCGCGGTTCCAACGGACTCCCGGGGGTATAAAACCCGCCCAAATGCACAGCGACGACGGCACGCTTCGGAGGCACCAAAGGGAAGACGTGCTGTCGCCTTTGCCCGAGCCGTGTGACGATCTTGTTACCCTTTTACATAACGTATATAAATGTCGCTTCAACTCTTCATCGGCTCGAGAACTTCATCGCGGTAGTCTGCGCGGCGTCGATAGCGTACGGAGCAAGGCAACGTCACTACACCGGTGACTGCGCTTGGGTAGGCAGTCGCAACAGTAGCGGCTTCGGTGGGATGGCCCGATCACAACAAAAGAAATGAAATGATTTTTTGAATGCTACGGGCGCGTAAATTTGTTGTTATATTTGTTTATTTATTAGGCCTCAAAATAAACCACTTGGCTCTGATACTTTTGAAAATTCCTCGGTGGCCTTTTTTTTCCTTGCAGGTGTTCTGCACCGCGTGCAACACAGCCTGTTTTTCTTTCCAATTGGCTGCCATGTTATTGTTCCTTGCCGCTGCGAACCCTGAATCACTAGTGCGTTTGTGCTGGCCCCGTAGTTGTGTTGCAAGTTTGACAACCTGAAGGCCCCGTGTTGCGGTTTCCGGGATCTCGCTAACCACATTTTTTTGCTTCACGCCCTCCCAATACCTCCCCGTTAGCTCCTTCTTCCTCATCACTTTCCCTCAAACGTCTTGCCGCAGCATTTTCAAGCTCTCCACTTCGACGATGATAATAGTGTTCTGGTGACGCTCCACGGCCAAACAGAAAGCGTAAACAGCTCTGCTGCTACTACTTGGAAGGATCACTGACAAAAGTTTATTTATTTGAAACTCAGTCACAACTAAATTTATTTGAAACTCAGTCACAAGTCTCTCCTCGCATCAATCATCCGTATGCTGTTTTGCCTTATACTCCAAGGATTCATATTTTTAAAAATTCCTTTTTGTCAAAACTATTGTAGACTGAAATAAATTTCACCCTTGCCCTGCGAGTGTATATGGAACCAAATACCACTGATAGCTTTGTAAAACACTTGAAAATATTTCTAAAATAATATGAGTTCTTTTCCTGTCCTTCATTTGCGCTGTGACTTGACCTGTTTTTGTGCGTGTGAGTGTTGTTTATGATGTCCTTGCCCACTCCCCTAACAGCCCGTAAGTGCTAACAGTGTCTGAAAGAAATTTCATTCACAAACGTTTTGTCCGTCCAAATACCCCGCTGAATGTTCCGTGACCTAGCTAAGGAAAGGAAGACACTAATTTGAACTGAATGCAGTTACCTCGGCGTCGTCCGAGCAAACTTTTTGAAAGATTTGCTTATGCACGCGGAAGCGTTGCCCGACACTGGCAGTACCAGCGAGATGCCTCCCGTGCACACTCACCACTTCGTACGCGACGAGGTGGTCCTCTGGTTGGTTGGTGCATTCGGTCCCAATACGAAGGTCGCCGTTTTCTACCGGTCGGTAGTTGCGGCAGAACACTGCTACCGACACGATGAGCACGAAAGCAGCAGTTTTGGCGAGTTCTTTGAGCATCTGGAGTGCTTTCAGCTGCAATTAGGGACGAGAAACAGCTGTTACGCAAAAGGAGCCGAATTGGCAAACACTGCTGGCGTCAGGTAATCGCCTTGCGGCACAACATGAATTCAACAGGATCCGGGGGTGAGACATTCATATGCTTAGTAAGATGCACACCAGAACTGCTTGTCATGACATGAATGCCGACCAAAGGCTCTTCTTGCTCTGCGGTGCAGACTGTTTTCTATGTAGGTAGCGCGATAGTCTTTAACATGTCCTTCTCGACCGCTAGGATGTAATGCAGAAAACTTAGAAAAAAAGGTGTTTTTTGTAGGCCAGTGGAGTCGGATATCTTGCTATGGCAGCAGTTGTTTTGTCCTATGTGCTGTTCATCCTACTGACAGGCAAGCTATGTGGAGAATCCTTATTGATGTACGGAACTCGTGTGTAAATGCACACTCGCTATGGTGCCACTTTGTAGCAATCGTGTGAACTGTGAGAAATGTTTGTTAGGGTAGGTGATGACGTAAACTCATTGTCAATAATAAATGGCCTGCTGGCAATGAACATTAACTGCCAGCTCAAAGCATATCAATCCTCTCTTTTCTTTCCTTGGTTTCAGTTTTTTTCGTTTAATGTGGCTGGTGTTGTTGCGCATGCGTTGTTGGATCCAGTTTAAGCACTAAATGGGAAAAAGGTAGTGATGTGTCGAGGTGGCAATGGCCTGGCTTTGTACACTGGCGACCCGGGTTCAATTCCTACGAAATTCCCATTGTGCAGCAAGATTTTAAAAACAAATTGATTTACTTTCTAAAATACAATTACACGCGCAGTTTAGTACAGATCTTGAGTGTTTTGACGGAGTTCCTTGCTCTTTTTACATCAGAGGACATATTCGAGGCAGAAAAAATTGCTTTTTCTCACAAGAAGGCATTTAAGGCAATCGCCTTTAAAATTATCCGCATAGGGTGTTATTGGGCATTGGATTAGATTAAATACTGCAGTAACCGCTGAAATCGCATGTAATGGTTTCTGGCAGTAGCATCATTGTCGTCCTGCACACGAAACAAACCTGACTGGGCTCGTACAGCCTCGCTCCGTTAAGGATCGTCGGCGGATCGATCACGCACTGCTCGCCGTACAGCCGGTCGTCGAAGCCGATGTGCCCATGCGCGACGATGAAAGATGGGGTGTACATGGCTCTGAATGCAAGACAGAAAAGTGTGTTGCGTATTCATTTATGTCTTCCGAAAGTACTTCAATGTAAGAGGTGTGATAATGCACTCTGCCGATATTCTCCAAAGAATCTACAATTGGGCTAGTTGGTTCTGGTTATCAAATATTTTAAAATAGCACACACTCGACATGAACACGACCAAGAAAAATTTCTCCCACCTCCTCTCGCGGGAACCCCTGTGTAGATGCGACGCATACGGGGTTCCGTTGTTGTTTCCGTTAGGTTGATTCACCCATCGCATGAAACGTGCCGTGACCCCCTGCCGCGGCTATGACGCAACACAATCAAACACAATTCACTTTAATCCAATTCAATCTAAGCCAAGCCAAGCCAATCGAATCCAATCTAATGCCCCTTGCGAGAGGCCCCATTACAGGGGTCTCATTACAGTTTATAACTCTAGGACCCCTTTCTGTATATGTATTTTTACACATTGTATTTTCAAAACGAGAATAAACTGAAACTGAAACTGAAACTGAAACTGAGAGTGTTCGCTATCGGAGAGGAGAGGGGTTGAGCGGCAGAGAGCGCAGCTCACGCGGCGAGGAGAATAGGGGAGGGGTGTGGACGGACAACAACAACGCCGTATGGAGGGACAAGGCGAGTGAATGAGATGCAGTCGCATCTAAAAGAAACAGCGCTGTTGTTTGCCTATTTCCTTCTTGTGTCCTTGCCGGCTTTACGGTACTTGAAGATTAACAAGCCTCTGTGAGAGGAATCGAACACAAACTCTGGTGGGGCCCCAACAACACGCGTGACACCGCCCTGCTCCTTTCCAGTGTCGAAGCATCGAGTGTGATTTTCTACGTCACTATTTAGTCACCATGAGGTCTTAACTTCAAAACACACGTGGAACTGACGTTAGGGTTTCTGCAACACTGGCACGGTTTCCCACCACAGCATAGAACCCCACTCCGGTGTATGCAGCGTCCCTGGCTTGGCTTCGGTACGGAGCCCTTGTAGGGCGTTCAAAACTTGCCAGTAAAAATGAGATGGATAACAGTAGATGCAGTTCTCGAGAACGTACAGTTTAATGCGCCTGCATCCGCTGAAATGACCTAAATGCACACCTAAAGGACCTAAAAAGACCTAAAAGGACCTAAAAGCGTCAGTTGAGTTCTAGGCCAATCAATAGCCACCTTTGTGGTTAAAATGAATTTGAAAACTGCAATGGGAAACATCTGAAACTGGCCATTGTTTATTCCGTGGGATCTGGCATAAGTTAAAGCCCCGCGATTTTTTAATGTACAGATTGTCGTTGTCAGGACGTGGGAAATCGTGTAAGACACTTCAACTCATGCTGAGTTGATTCTTACCATCTGCAAGTTCAACGTGAAATGTACCGCACTCAGCATCTGCAATATTCAAAAGACTTACGGGTAATATAATTCAATTTAAAATCTCAGCCTGATGCGTATAGACGCTGGTTAAATTGAAGACCTTCTAGAGACATTATGAGTGTATCCGGTCCTTACTGGCATGGCCAGTAATGTGAGCATACTTGAGAAACAGAATTATTAAAGCACCTATTGGGCAGGGGCAACTGTTGAAAACGCCGTAGTCATGTTCCTATTATGCACAAATCATGTTAATTCACATCGGGAAGTAATTTTCAGTGTTTGCCCTAATTTATTTCGGCACCAGCATGGCTGCTCATCAGTTCCCTAGATGTGTATTTCCTGGCATATAAATAAAGGGACTGAGAAATTGTCAATGTTTGCCACATTCGAATTCGAAGGGCTGTCAAACCCAAGTTTAAACATGACAGATCGCGTCTTAGAAACGCCACTCTCAATGTCTGAACCTTGCAGAGCATTGTGTGAGACTGCACGCAGTGTTCCTATGCGTTTTCGCGTGTCTGCATGTGTACGCGTATTTTAGTATACCTCCCATAACCTACAAGTCTTTTTCGATCTAGGCGTTACTCTGGCAGCTTCTCAGGTGTCATTCGTTATCTATTCCTCTTTTAGGGTTTCAAATCAAAGGTTGGAGGAAAGCCCATCTGATCAGGAAACTGCGTAGAACAGCCTAAAATGCTTTTTTCTCAGGACCTCAAATTTCGTTCGTGAGAGTAACATGTGGTTTACTGTTAGCTCTTGGTCGCATTCCTCACATCTCGGTTTATCTTCTTTCACTAGAAGGAAGTTATGTGTCAGGTGTGTATGTCCGATGCGGAAACGACATAAAATGACTTCTGTGTAGCGTTCCTCATGTTTGCTTGATTCCCACTCTGCTATAGTGGGTTTAACTATGTGAAGTTTGTTTTTTGTTTCGTTATCCCTTGAGGACTGCCATGTTTTTCTGAGTTTACTCTGTATAAATTTCATACAGTCGCTATGAGGAATATGTACTTGTGTTACTGTTTTACTACCAGCCTGTGCAGCACATGCATCGGCTCTCTCATTACCAGTGATCCCAACATGGCTAGGAACCCAGCACAACTTAATTTCCTGTCCCTGTGTTTTTGCTGTCACTAAATTGTGTATTATGTCTCCTATTATGGGTTGAGCTGCATTTTTGTAATGTAGGGCTGTGATCCCGCTGAGCGAGTCTGTGTAGATAACACTTTTCGGAATGCTTTCCTTCCTTATTCTTTCCACAGCCACAGCAATTGCATAAGACTGCGCTGTGAAAACCGAGGCGCACTGAGGTAGTCTGATCACCTTCTCCCATTTACCTTGTATTCTTGCACTCCCAGCATAGCATGCTGTTTTGGAACCATCTGTGTAAAATGAGGTGTAGCCTTTGTATTTTTTGTTCAGTGCCAAAGACTCCTGTAATATGTGTTCACGCGGTGTTTTATTTTTTTTAAAGTGTTTCAGTGTAAAATCGCACACAGCAGGGAATGTATACCAAGGTAGTAGTTGTTTTGTATACCAAGGTGGTAGTGAGGAAACTAAGTTCTTGTCATTTCTCTTCAAACCGAAGGAGCAACGGTCAAATAGCTAGGGGTTTGTTATTAAACATTGTCCTAGATGGGCATTTTGTGACTATGGGATAGCACAGATGTTTCGGTAGTGAACGCATCTTTAGGATGTATGAGCACGTGAGCATGAGTCTTCTGTATGTAAGTGGCGGTTCATTGGTTTCAACATAAAGACTGCTAATGGGTGATGTCCTATATGCACCAGACGAGAGTCGTAAACCTAAATTAAGTACGGGATCCAGTCGTTTTAAGTAGGACTGCCTTGCTGAGCCATACACAATACAACCATAGTCTAAGCAAGGGCGTACAACGGAGCGATAAACTTGTAGGAGGCATGACCTGTCGGATCCCCAGTGATTACGACGCCGAACTTTAAGTATATTTAGAGCCCCGGATGCTTTCGTTTTCAAGATATTGATGTGAGGCAGGAAAGTGATTTTTTGTCAAAAGTTATGCCGGGAAATTTGCGTTCATTTTATATGGGCAAATTTATTTCTTTTAGGTGTAGGGTGGGGTCTGTCTGCAGGCCTCGTTGAGTGAGAAAAGAATGGCGACATTTTTGTGTGGTGAAAACTGGAAACCATTTCTGTCTGCCCACGTTGTCAGTTTATTTATGGTCAACTGTACTTGTCTCTCGCATGTCGTTACATCGGACGATGTGCAAGCTATTTGAAGGTAATCAACATAAACAGAATACATAATCGACCTTGCAATTATTTTTGATATGGAGTTCATTTTGACGAGAAACAGTGTTGTGCTAAGAATAAAGCCCTGAGGGACCCCGTTCTCCGGTACGAAATTCCTCGACAGGGTTGAGCCCAGGCGAACTTTAAATGAACGATTTGTCAAGAAATCATTCAGGCAGTTAAGCATTCTTCCACGTATGCCTAAATCTACTAAATCTAGCATTATTCCAATCCTCCATTCATTTCATTTCATTTCATTTTATTACCTTAAAGACCCAATTGAAGGGGTATTACATAAGGGGTGGGTACATACATGAAAACGTGAAAGCTATATTTTATTACAATGCAAGGTAATTTGTTACGGTGTTCAAAAAGGTTGAAGGAAAGGTGGTGGCGGTGATTTCATTAGAAAGGCCGTTCCAGTCCGTTGCTGCACGAAAAAAGAATGAGGACGAAAATGCAACGGTGCGCGTATGCGGACGCGCAACTTGTTGCGGGTGACCGGTGCGATCGGAGTTGCGTGCCGGTGGGAGAATGTATGGTGGCCTGCCGAATGAGCTGTAAAAAAACTTGTGAAAAAGGCAAAGACTAGAAATACGGCGACGAGATGCAAGCAATGATAGGCCAGATTCTGTTTTCAGTGCCGATATGCTGACGTCGTAAGACTACTTGGAGTGAATAAATCGTGTGGCTCGATTTTCAAGTGACTCGAGTTGATTGATGAGATATGCCTGATGTGGGTTCCAAATGGCGGATGCGTATTCTAATTTCTTCCTTACCAGAGATTGATAAGCTACTAATTTGACATTGTTAGGGGCGTGGCGCAAATGGCGTTTTAAGAACCCGAGTGTTTTGTTAGCAGATGCAATGATGTGCGTAATGTGCGTTGCCCAAGTCAAATCGCTACAAAGGGTTACTCCAAGATATTTCTAGGAAGGAACTTATTCGAGGTTTGTGTCAGCAATTTGGTACTGGAATACAATCGGATTTCGACGGCGGTGGAAGGACACAGTTTTACATTTCTTAGGGTTTAGTTTCATTAGCCAAAGGTTACACCATTCTTGCAAGCTTCGCAAGTCAGTTTGAAGAGACGTGTTATCGGAAACGGTGTTTATTTTGCGATAAATAACGCAGTCGTCTGCAAACATGCGTATGTTAGAGGGTACGTGCATTGGTAGGTCATTAATGTAGATCAAGAACAGAAGTGGGCCTAGGACGGACCCTTTAGGGACACCTGAGTTTACCGGGGTAGAGTTAGAGATTTCATTGTTGACGTAAACTGATTGCGAACGGTTAGTTAAGAATTCTTTAATCCATGCCAATATGGCGGCATTTAAATGTAATGCGGCAAGTTTTAGTAGTAGACGCTCATGAAGAACTCTGTCAAATGCTTTTGCGAAATCGATGAAGATGGCGTCAGTCTGGAGGTTAGAGTCGAGGTTAACATGCAGGTCATGAACAAACATACCTAGTTGCGTTTCACACGAAAACCCTTTCCTAA
Source organism: Haemaphysalis longicornis (assembly GCF_048455015.1). NCBI lineage: Eukaryota > Metazoa > Arthropoda > Arachnida > Ixodida > Ixodidae > Haemaphysalis > Haemaphysalis longicornis. The sequence continues at coordinate 111,521,750 of NW_027526204.1, forward strand.
AGCCATGCTGCGCTGGATCAAAAAATGGTTTGAATCAAGGAAGTCCATGATGTGTGTGTAGATAATATGCTCGAGGATTTTGCAGGGTACGCTGGTTAATGAAATGGGACGATAGTTTAATGGGGAGTGTTTGTTACCTGATTTGTGGACTGGAACGACCTTTCTGTGCTTCCAGTCTGGAGGCAGCATTCCTGTTGAAACTGATTGTGAGAATAGTAGACACAGATATGCTGCACAGATATGTTTAGTATTTTTCAGAAGTTTGGATGTAATATTGTCTACACCAGCTGAAGAAGAAAGTTTGATTTTGTCAATCAGTGATGAAATACAGCTGGGAAAAATTTCAATTGGCGGCATGGTACATTCAAAGTTCGCATGAGGAATTGTGAATGACAACTCAGTTTCTTGTGTGAAAACTGATGCGAAGGCGGCGTTAAACACATGTGCACATTCCTCGTCACTTAGGGCATCACCTGACTCATTAGATAGGGTAATAATGCGCGTATCATGTGGGTTTAAGACTTGCAAGAATTTCTGGGGGTTGTGCTTAAGCATGTTCGGTACATCAGAATGAAAGAATGGGTGTTTCTCGTGACGTATGGCTTGCAGATAAGCAGATTCGGCGGTTTTGTACTTGTTCCATGCATCAGGGGTGTTACGCGACTTAGCTGCGCGGAAGGAGCGTTTTTTCCTGTTTTCTAATCGTTTCAGAGCTTTATTGAACCAGGGGTGAGCAGAATTAGAATTAATGTTAATTTGGGGAATATATTTATCAACCATTTCGTTTAGTTTGTCTCTCAAAATTAACCAGTTTTCGTCTACATTATGACAAGAAAGGGCAGTTTCAAAAGTGGAGTAAAAATTCGTTAGTTCACAGTTAACTGCTTCGTAATTTCCTTTATCATACAAACGGATAGTTTTTTTAAGGTCAGGACCAAAACGAGCCTAATTATTAAGTCAACATGAATGTCTTGATGATCACTGATTTCTGGAAGGTACGCAATGGAGGACACGCACTCGGGATGGCTTGTTAATATAAGATCTAAAATGTTTTGGGAGTTACCGGTAACGCGGGTTGGTTCTGTAAGAACTTGAGATAGATTAAAGTTAAGGCATACATCAAGGAAGTCGTTCGACTCGCTTGATGTAGCCGCTGGTGCAGGCTGGCTTGACCAATCTATATTAGGAAGATTAAAATCGCCAAATAGAATTACATGCATATTAGGGTGCTTGGTCGTTATTTCGCTTAGGATATTATTGATCTTAGAAGAGAAGTCTGGAGTACTGTGAGGGGGCCTATAGCAAACGCCTAGTAAAACTGAGTGCGGTGCGGCATGGCATTTAAGCCACAGGATTTCAAGGTCGGACACAATGTTTATAGACGAACAGGATATGTTGTGACTGACAGCCACAAGAACTCCTCTCCCCCCCCTCGTGTCCCTGCGATCGTTTCGAAACAGTCGAAAATTTGGTAGGTCAGCGAGTACCTCGCCGTCGGTCACGTCACTAGTAAGCCATGTTTTTGTTAGTATCAGAAGGTTGCTGTCAGATGACAACACCAGATTAGAAATAATGTCGCGTTTTGGAATAAAGCTGCGTATGTTAGTAAAGATAGCAGAGAGCAATAGGTTTGAACGAGGGACGGATCGAGGGCGGTGAGGCGCATTTTGATGACGGGGCAATTGCTACATTTCCTTAACAGAGCCTGTGGAGTGGTCATACACGTAGCGTTTGGTGCCAATGTGCAATGTTTGGAAGCGCAGGGAGTAGGACGTGGATTTTGATTTAGCGAAGGCGATAAGGTTTTTACGAGCAACTCTTAAAGGCTGAGAGAAGTCTTCACCGACACTGAAATTGCTTCCCTTAAATTTGGGGCCATTAGAAAGTACAGATTCTTTAGTTTTGAATTGATTGAATTTTACAATGAGTGGCCGATTATGGACTCCTGTATGGCGTCCTAGGCGATGCGCTCTTTCAATGTGGTTAGGGTCAACGGCGAAATCCAAGTGATCACTACAATGACGGATGACAACTTCCTCAGATTCTGCGAAAGTTTCCTTAGGGTTGGGGTCGGGAATGCTATAAAATATTAGGTTATTCCTACGTGACCTGTTTTCGGTATCATCCATCTGTGCAGCAAGACGGACGATCTGGTTAGCTATTTCAGTGGTATCTGTTTTTATAGTGTCCAGGTCGGTTGGGATGGTTGAAATGGCTTGATAATGTTCTTCTAAATCAGTCATGCGTCTATTAAGATTCGACAGGGTTTTGTCTGTCATCAGTACCTGGTATTTAATGTCTAGTATATCGATAATCAGCTTCGACTGCCCAGCCGTTAGCTTTCCTAACTCGTTCATTACGTCCTGAATACTGGGAGGGCCTGGGTTAGATTCAATATCTCCCGCCAAAAGCAAAAGAGACTGCATTACATGAACACATTCGACAACAATTCTAGCGCAGCACCGTGGGCTCGGTAGCTGTATAAGAAAGTAATTGCTAGATTTTTTTTCCAGAAGAATGATACATTCCACCAACCTGCATGGCGAGATGCAACGGATTAGTGGTCTGCGCTGAAGCACAGCCACCGAGCCCACAGAGCGCGCGGGGCGACAGGGGCGGTTTTCTAGCTGACGTGACGGATGACGTTGCTGACGATGGCGCTTTCCAAGGTGATTCGGGAACCAAGGAGGGTAGTGGCGGCGCTGTTGAGCACGATGAATCGGTCGTGGACGGAGTTGGGCAGGGGACTGCACCGGGCGCCCACGCCGCGCTGGAATCGGTCGTGGACGGAGCAGGGCATGGGACCGCGCCGGGCGCCCGCGCCGCGCTGGAACGGGTTTCTGCGATCGCGGCAGCTTGGGGGAAGGCCAGAATTGCGGGCAGAAGAAGTCCGGTGAAGAATCTGTGCACCTGCATAGAGAGATGCAACGGATTAGTGGTCTGCGCTGAAGCACAGCCACCGAGTGTCATAGGCCTTCTCGAGATCAAAAAAGACAGCAAGACAGTGTTGTTTGTGTATAAATGCTTCTCGTACGGTATTTTCAAGGCGGACAAGAGGGTCAGTTGTTGAGCATGCTTTTTTGAAGCCGCACAGGTGAATGTATATAGGTTTATTTGATTGCAGGAGAAAATTTAACCTGGTATTCACAACTTATTCAAAAGTTTAGGCCAGACAGCTCGTAAGGGCTATTGGTCTATAACTACTAGGGGAGGTATATTGTATTGCCTGCAGAACAGTGGTTTTCTATATACCATTTGCAAGGCATAGTAGCAAACAAAGAAATAGAGTGTTTCCACCCCTGTCGTGGTCCCAATGTTTCAGGAATTAGAGTGTGCCTAAGTTTTAACAATCCCTGCAAAGGTTCACTGTTGTTGGTAGAGCACATAATAAACACTTTTTTGGCATAGAATAGTATTGCTGAAATTTTCTTTGTCGATTTCGTGAGTTGGGAAACACAACAACCAGATGATGATAGCGTGGTGTAAATGTTTGGTATATGTTGGCTGGTGTATATCTGGAGAAGCACGTTTGTATGCTCGATATATTTCTGCGAGATCTGTAACGACGGCTTTGCATTGAAAAACCAGCAATATAAGTCATGTATATTTCGTAAAATTTGTGATATTACGCTGAATTTTTACAGCATAATTATCTGTCATCACTTGAGCAGTTCATTTACCATCAATATTATATTCTGCCCATTAGGAGCCATAGCTAGGCATTAAGCTATAAATCCTTCTGTGAGTTACAGAGGAGCCGGGGTGGAGCGGTGCCCGAGGAATAATTATTTCAATGGTTGCTGGCGGGCCACGATTTATACACTTGGGAGTTCTCTATATTTAAGGTGAAAACACTCCAGCACAACAATCGTTATCCATATTTTATTCCAATGTATAGTAGCAAACAAAGAAATAGAGTCTTTGCACCCCGATCGTGGTCCCAATGCTTACGAATTTAGAAGGGGCCTAAGTTTTGCCAATCCCTGCAAAGGTTCACCGTTGTTGTTAGAGCGCACAATAAACAGTTTTTAGAATAGAATAGTATCGCTGAAATTCTCTCAGCTGAGTTCGCTAGTTGGGAGACACAAAACCCGATGATAATCGCGCGGTATAGATTTTTGGTATATGTTGGCTGGTGTAAAGCAGAAGAAGAACGTTTGCATGCTCGATATATTTCGGTGACTTCAGTAACGACATCTTTGCATTGGCAAACCAGCAATATCAGACATGCAAATTTTGTAAAAGTTGTGATATGACGCTGATATTTTGCAGCAAACTTCATTTGACCTCATAAAAGCAATATATCACCATCAATATTTTATTCTGCCCATTTCGAGCCCATACCAAGGCAATAAACAATATTTCATTCGGCGAGTTACAGAGTCACCGGGCCGGAGCGGCGCCCGATGATTTTGTTACTCGCTGGTCTCTGGCGGGGCACAATTTCTACACGTGGCGTTTTGTATGTTTCAAGTGAAAACTTGGTGAAAACATGCCGGCAGAACAATGGTTATCCATATTCTATTTGCAAGCTATAGTAGCAAACAAAGAAATAGAGCCTTTGCACCCCTGTCGTAGTCCTGATGTTTTCAGAATTAGAGTGTGCCTAAGTTTTGCCAATCCCTGCAAAGGTTCACCTTTGTTGGTAGAGCGCACAATAAACACTGTTTCAGTATAGAATAGTAAAGCTTAAATTTTTTTCTGTCGAGTTCCTGAGTTGGAACACAACAACCAGATGAAAATGGCGAGGTACAGTTGTTGGTGACGTCAATAACGACAGCGTTGCGTTGACAAACCAGCATTATCAGTCATGTAAATTTGGCAAAATTTGTGAATGACGCTGCTTTTTGCGTCATACTTATTTGACCTCACTTCAGCAGTTATTCTCCATCAATAATGTATTCTGCCCAGTTGGACCCGTAGCTAGGCTTTAGGCAATAAATCATTCGGTGAGTTACAGAGGCGCCAGGGTGGAGCGGCACCTTACGATTATAATTCAATGGTTTCCGTCGGGCCACAATTTATACCCGTGGGCGTTCTCTATATTTCAGGTGAAAACACTCCACCAGAACAATGTTTATTCATATTCTATTTACAAGGTATAGTAGCAAACAACGAAATATAGTCTTTGCACCCGGTCGTGGTCCCAATGTTTCCGAATTTGGAAGGGGCCTAAGTTTTGCCAATCCCTGCAAAGGTTCACTGTTGTTGTTAGAGCGTGCAATAAACACTTTTTAGAATAGAATAGTATCGCTGAAATTCTCTCAGCCGAAGTCGCGAGTTGCGAGACACAAAACCCGATGATAACCGCGCGGTATATACGTTTGGTATATGGTGGCTGGTGTAAAGCTGAAGAACGTTTGCATGCTTGATATATTTCGGTGACTTCAGTAACTACAGCTTTCCATTGGCAAACCAGCAATATCAGACATGTAAATTTTGTAAATGCGATATGACGCTGATATTTTGCAGCATACTTCATTTGACCTCACATATGCAATATATTACCATCAATATTTTATTCTCCCCATTTCAAGCCCACACCTAGGCATTCAGCAATTTTTCATTCAGCGAGTTACAGAGGCACCGGGGCGGAGCGGCGCCCGAGGATTTTGTTACTCGGTGGTCTCTGGCGGGGCACAATTTATACACGTGGCGTTTTGTATGTTTCACGTGAAAACATGGTGGAAACTTGCCGGCAGAACAATGGTTATCCATATTTTTTTTGCAAGTTTTAGTAGCAAACAAAGAAATAGAGCCTTTGCATCCCTGTTTTGGTCCCGATGTTTTAAGAATAAGAGTGTTCTTAAATTTTGTCAATTCCTGCAAAGGTTCACCTTGGTTGGTAGAGCGCACAAACAACACTGTTTTGGTATAGAATAGTAAAGCTGAAATTTTTCCTGTAGAGTTCGTGAGTAGGCACACAACAACCAGATGAAAATGGCGAGGTATAGTTGTTTGGTATACGTTGGCTGGTGCAAACCTAGAGAAGCACAATGATATCCTCGATATAATTCGGTGAAGTCAGTAATGACAGCTCTGCGTTGACAAACCAGCAATATCAGTCATGTAAATTTGGTAAAATTTGTGACATGATTGCGATATTTGCGGCATACTTTATTTGACCCCACACGAGTAATGTATTTACCATCAATATTTCATTCTGCCCATTTCGAGCCATAGCTATGCATTAGGCAATAAATCGTTCGATGAGTTACTTGGGCGCCCGATTGGGGTGGCGTCCGAGGATTTGTTTATTCAATGGTTTGTGGCGGGCCACAATTTATACACCTGGGCGTTCTCTAAATTGGGGGTGATAACTTGAAGCAGAACAATGGTTATCCACATTCTATTTGCAAGGTATGGTAGCAAACAAAAAAAAAGAGTCTTTGCACCCCTGGCATGTTCCCAATGTTTCCAGAATTAGTGTGCCTAAGTTTTACCAATGCCTGCAAAGGTTCACCGTTGTTGTTACACTGCAGAATAAAAACTTTTATGACAAATAACAGTAACGCTGAAATTCTCTCTGTCGAGTTCCAGAGTTCGGAGACTTAACAACCAGGTAACACTGGCGCGGTATATATATGTGGTATATGTTGGCTGGTGCGAACCTAGACAAGCACCTTTTCATGCTCGATATATTTCGGTGACGTGAGTAACGACAGCTCTGCGTTGACAAACCAGCAATATCAGTCATATATATTTGTAAAATTTGTGATATGATGGTGATATTTTGCGGCATACTTTATTTGACCTTACATGAGAAATGTACTTACCATCAATAATTCATTCTACCCATTTGTAGCCATAGCTATGTATTAGGCAATAAATCATTCGGTGAGTACACTTTGGCGCCAGTTTGAAGTGGCGTCCGAGGATTTGGTTATTCAATGGTTTCTTGCGGGCCACAATTTATACACGTCAGCGTTCACCATATTTGAGGTGATATCTTGAAGCCAAACAAGGGGGATCCATATTATCTATTCGCAAGGTATAGTAGCAAAAAGAGAAATAGAGTCTTTGCACCCATGTCGTGGTCCTAATTTTCCGGAATTAGAGCGTACCGAAGTTCTGGCAATGCCTGCAAAGGTTCACCGTGGTTTGTACACTGCAGAATAAACCCTTTTTTTGCCAAATAAGAGTGACGATGAAATTCTTTCCGTGAAGTTCCAGAGTTGGGAGACACAACAACAAGGTGAGACCTGCACGGTATAGAGGTTTCGTATAGGTTGACTGGTGGGAACCTAGAGAATCACCTTTGCTTGGTCGATATATTTCTGTGGCGTGAGTAACGACAGCTCTGCATAAACAAACCAGCAACATCAGTCATGTAAATTTGTAAAATTTGTGATATGACAGTGATATTTTGCGGCATACTTTATTTGACTTCACATGAGTATTGCGTTTACCATAAATATTTCATTCTGCCCATTTGGAGCCAAAGCATCCCATTAGGCAATAAATCATTCGGTGAGTTACATAGGCACCGGGGTGGAGTGGTGCCTGAGGATATTATTCAATGCTTTCTGGCGGGCCACGCTTTATACACCTGGGCGTTCTCTTGATTTGGGGTGATAATTTGAAGCAGAACAATGGTTATCCACATTATATTTGCAAGGTATAGTAGCAAACAAAGAAAAAGAGTATTTGCACCCCTGTCGTGGTCCCAATGTTTCCGGAATTAGAGTGTGCCTAAGTTTTGCCAATACCTGCAAAGGTTGACTATTGTTGGAAGAGCTCACAATAAACACTTTTTTGGTTTAGAAGAGTAACGCTGAAATTCTTTCTGTCGAGTTCCAGAGTTGGGAGACACAATAACCTGATGAGACTGGCGGGGTATGGATGTTTGTTATGTGTTAGCTGGTGCAAAACTAGAGAAGCACCTATGCACGCTCGATATATTTTGGTGACGTGAGTAACGACAGCTCTGCGTTGACAAACCAGCAATATCAGTCATGTATATTTGTAAAATTTGTGATATGATGGTGATATTTTGCGGCATACTTAATTTGACCTCATATGAGCAATGTATTTACCATCAATATTTCATTCTGCCTATTTGGAGCCATAGCTATGCATTAGGCAATAAATCCTTCGGTGAGCTACTTGGGCGCCAGTTTTGAGTGGCGTCCGAGGATTTCGTTATTCAATGGTTTCTTGCGGGCCACAATTTATACACGCAAGCGTTCACCATATTTGAGGTGATATCGTGAAGCAAAATAATGGGGATCCATATTATCTATTTGCATGGTATAGTAGCAAATAGAGAAATAGAGTATTTGCACCCCTGTCGTGGTCCCAATGTTTCCAGAATTAGAGTGTGCCTAAGCTTTGCCAATGCCTGCAAAGGTTCACCGTTAGTTGGTACACTGCGGAATAAACACTTTTTTTGCATATAACAGTAACGCCGAAATTCTTTCTGTCGAGTTCGAGAGTTGGGAGACACAACAACCAGATGAGACTGGCACGGTGTAGATGTTTGGTATACGTTAGCGGGTGCAAACTTGGAGAAGCATATTAGCATGCTGGATGTATTTCAGTGATGTTAGTAACGACAGCTCTGCGTTGACAAACCAGCAATACCATTCATGTAAATTTGTAAAATTTGTGATATCACACTAATATTATGTGGCATACTTTATTTGACCTCACATGAGAAATATATTTACCATCAATAGTTCATTATGCCCATTTGGAGCCATATTTTCTATTAGGCAATAAATCATTCGGTGAGATACATAAGCGCCGGGGTGGAGAGGTGCCCGAGTATATTGTTATTCAATGCTTTCTGGCGGCCACAATTTTACACCTGGGCGTTCTCTCGATTTAAGGTGATAACTTGAAGCATCACAATTGTGATCCATATTATTTGTTTGCAAGGTACAGTAACAAAAAAGAAATAGAGTCTTTGGACCCCTGTCGTGGTCCCAATGTTTCCAGAATTAGAGAGTGCCTAAGTTTTTCTAATCCCCCCAAAGGTTCACTACTGTTGGAAGAGTGCACAAAAAACACTTTTTTGGTTTAGAAGAGTAACGCTGAAATTCTCTCTGTCGAGTTCCAGAGCTGGGAGACACAACAACATGATGAGACTGGTGGGGTATAGATGTTTCTTATGTGTTAGCTGGTGCAAACCTAGAGAAGTACCTAGGCACGCTCGATATATTTCGGTGACGGGACTAACGACAGCTCTGCGTCGACAAACCAGCAATATCAGTCATGTATATTTGTAAAATTTGTGATATGATGGTGATAGTTTGCGGCATACTTTATTTAACCTCACATGAGCAATGTATTTACCATCAATAATTCATTCTGCCCATTTGGAGCCATAGCTATGCATTAGGCAATAAATCATTCGGTGAGGTTCTTGGGCACCAGGTTGATGTGGTGTCCGAGGATTTGATTATTCAATGATTTCTGGGGGGCCACAATTTATACACGCCGGTGTTCACCATATTTGAGGTGATAACTTGAAGCAAAACAATGGTTATCCATAATATCTTTTTGCAAGGAATAGTAGCAAACAAAGAAATAGAGATTTTACACCCCTGTCCTGGTCCCAATGTTTCCGGATCGACAGTGCGCCTAAGTTTTGCCAATGCCTGCAAAGGTTCGCCGTTGTTGATACACTGCAGAATAAACACTTTTTTGGCACATTACAGTAATGATGAAATTATCTCTGTCGAGTTCCAGAGTTTGGAGACACAACAACCAGATGAGACTGGCACGGTATAGATGTTTATTATATGTTGGCTGGTGGAAACCTACAGAATCGCCTTTGAATGCTCGATATGTTTCGGTGACGTCAGTAACGACAGCTCTGCATTGACAAACCAGCGATATCAGTCATGTAAACTTGGCAAAGTTTGTGATATCATGCTGATTTTTATGGCATACTTTACTTGACCTCACTTGAGCATTTTTTTACCATCATAATGTCATTCTGCCCATTGGGAACCACAGCAATGCATTACGCAATAAATCATTCGATGAATTACACAGGCACCGGAGTGAAGTGGCGCCCGAAGATTTTGTAATTCAACGATCCCTGGCGGGCCAAAATTTATACACGTGGGCGTTCTCTTCATTTAAGGTGATAACTTGAAGCTGAAGAATAGTTATCCATATTTTATTTTCCAGGCATAGTAACAAACAAAGAAATAGAGGCCTTGCACCCCTCTTGTGGCCACAATGTTTCCAGAATTAGAGTGCCTAAGTTTTGCCAATGCTTGCAAAGGTTCACCGTTGTTGGTACACTGCAGAATAAACACTTTTTTTGTCAAATAAGAGTAACGATGAAATTCTCTCCTTCAAGTTCAAGAGCTGGGAGACGCAACAACAAGGTGAGACCTGCATGGTATAGAGGTTTCGTATATGTTGGCTTTTGGAAACCTAGAGAATCACCTTTGCTTGCTCGGTATATTTCTGTGGCGTCAGTAACGTCAGCTCTGCATAGACAAACCAGCAACATCAGCCTTGTAAATTTGGGAAATTTGTAATATGACAGTAATATTTTGCGGCATACTTTATTTGACTTCACATGAGTAATGCGTTTACCATCAATATTTCATTCTGCCCATTTGGAGCCAAAGCATCGCATTAGGCAATAAATCATTCGGTGAGTTACATAGGCGCCGGGGTGGAGTGGTGCCCGAGGATAATTTTATTCAATGCTTTCTGGCGAGCCACAATTTATACACCTGGGCATTCTCTAGATTTGGGGTGATAACTTGAAGCAGAAGAATGGTTATCCACATTCTATTTGCAAGGTATAGTAGCAAACAAAGAAATAGAGTATTTGCACCCCTGTCGTGGTGCCAATGTTTCCGGAATTAGAGTGTGCCTAAGTTTTGCCAATGCCTGCAAAGGTTGACTATTGTTGGAAGAGCGCACAGTAAACACTTTTTTGGTTTAGAAGAGAAACGCTAAAATTCTCTCTGTCGAGTTCCAGAGTTGGGAGACACAACAACCTGATGAGACTGCCGCGGTATAGATGTGCGGTATATGTTAGCTCGGTGCAAACCTAGAGGAGCACCTCTGCATGCTCGATGTATTTCGGTGATGTCGGTAACGACAGCTCTGCGTTGACAAACCAGCAATACCAGTCTTGTGAATTTGTAAAATCTGTGCAATGACAGTGATATTATGCAGCATACTTTATTTGACCTCACATGAGCAATATATTTACCATTATTAGTTGATTATATTCATTTGGAGCCATATCTTCTATTAGGCAATAAATCATTCGGTGAGTTACAGAAGAGCCGGGGTGGAGAGGTGCCCGAGGATATTGTTATTCAATGCTTTCTGGTGGGCCACAATTTATACGTGGGCGTTCTCTAGATTTGAGGTGATAACTTGAAGCAGAACAATTGTAATCTATATTATTTATTTGCAAGGTACAGTAGCAAATAAAGAAATAGAGTCTTTGCACCCCTGTCGTGGTTCCAATGTTACAGGATTAAGAGGGTGCCTAAGTTTTTCCAATGCCTGCAAAGGTTCACCGTTGGTTGGTTCACTGCGAAATAAACACTTTTTTGGCATATAATAGTAACGCTAAAATTCTCTCTGTCGAGATCCAGAGTTGGGCGACACAACAACCAGATGAGACCGGAACGGTATGGATGTTTGGTATATGTTAGCTTGTGCAAACCTAGAGAAGCACCTTTGCACGCTCGATATGTTTCGGTGATGTCACTAACGACAGCTCTGCATTGACAAACCAGCCATACCAGTTATGTAAATTTGTAAAATTTGTGCAATGACAGTGATATTTTCGGCATACTTTATGTGACCTCTCATGAGTAATATTTTTACCATCAATAGTTCATTATGCACATTTGGAGCCATATTTTCTATTAGGCAATAAATCATTCGGTGAGAGACATAAGCGCCGGGGTGGATAGGTGCCCGAGGATATTGTTATTCAATGCTTTCGTGTGGGCCACAATTTATACACCTGGGCGTTCTCTGGATTTGTGGGGATAACTTGAAGCAGAGCAATGGTTATCCATATTCCTTTTTGCAAGGTATAGTAGCAAACAAAGAAGTAGAGACTTTGCACCCGTGTCGTGGTGCCAATGTTTCCAGAATTAGAGTGTGCCTAAGTTTTTCCAATCCTTGCAAAGATTCACTATTGTTGGAAGAGCGCACAATAAACACTTTTTTGGTTTAGAACAGTAACGCTGAAATTCTCTGTGTCGAGTTCCAGAGTTGGGAGACACAACAACCTGATGAGACTGGCGCGGTATAGATGTTTGTTATGTGTTAGCTGGTGCAAACCTAGAGAAGCACCTATGCACTCTCGATATATTTTGGTGACGTGAGAAACGACAGCTCTGGATTGACAAAGCAGCAATATCAGTCATGTCTATTTGTAAAATTTGTGATATGATGGTGATATTTTGTGGTATACTTTATTCACCCTCACATGAGCAATGTATTTACCATCAATATTTCATTCTACCCATTTGGAGCCACAGCTATGCATTATGCAATAAATCGCTCGGTGAGGTTCTTGGGCGCCAGGTTGGAGTGGCGTCCGAGGATTTGGTTTTTCAATGGTTTCTGGCGGGCCACAATTTATACACGCCAGCGTTCACCATATTTCATGTGATAACTTGAAGCAAAACAAAAGTTATCCATAATATCTTTTTGCAAGGTGTAGTAGCAAATAAAGAAATAGAGTCTTTAGACCCCTGTCGTGGTCCCAATGTTTCCGGAATGAGAGTGCGCCTAAGTTTTGCCAATGCCTGCAAACGTTCGCCGTTGTTGGTACACTGCAGAATAAACACTTTTTTGTTTAGAATAGTAACGCTGAAACTTTCTCTGTCGAGTTTGAGATTTAGGAGACACGACAACCTGATGAGACTGGCGCGGTGTAGACGTTTGGTATACGTTGGCTGGTGAAAACCTAGAGAAGCACCTTTGCATGCTCGATATATTTCGGTTATGTCATTAACGACAGCTCTGTGTTGCCAAACCAGCAATACCACTTATTGAAAATTGTAAAATATGTGATATGACAGTGATATTTTGCGGCATACTTTATTTGATCTCACTTGAGCAATATATTTACCATCAATATTTCATTCTGCCCATTTGGAGCCATACCCATGTATTAGGCAATAAATCATTCGGTGAGTTACATAGGCGACGGGGTGGAGTGGTGCCCGAGGATATTGTTAGTCAATGCTTTCTGGCGGGCCACAATTTATACACCTCGGCGTTCTCTAGATTTGAGATGATAACTTGAAGCAGAACAATGGTTATCCACATTCTATTTGCAAGGTATAGTAGTAAACAAAGAAATAGAGTCTTTGCACCCATGTCGTGGTCCCAATGTTTCCGGAATTAGATTGTGCCTAAGTTTTGCCAATGCCTGCAAAGGTTCACCGTTTATTGGTACACAGTGGATAAAAGACTTTTTTGACAAATAACAGTAACGCGAAAATTCTCTCTGTCGAGTTCCAGAGTTGGGAGACACAACAACGAGGTGAGACCTGCCCGGTATAGAGGTTTCGTATATGTTGGCTGGTGGAAACCTATTGAATCACCTTTGCATGCTCGATATGTTTCGGTGGCGTCAGTAACGACAGCTCTGCATTGACAAATGAGCAATATCAGTCATGTAAGTTTGTTAAATTTGTGATATGACAGTGATCGTTTGCGGCATACTTTATTTGACCTCACATGAGTAATGCATTTACCATCAATCATTTTTTCTCCCCATTTGAAGCCAAAGCATCGCATTAAACAATAAATCATTCGGTGAGTTACATAGGCGCCGGGGTGGAGTGGTGCCCAAGGATATTATTATTCAGTGTTTTCTGGCGGGCCACAATTTATCCACCTGGGCGTTCTCTAGATTTGGGGTGATAACGTGAAGCAGAACAATGTTTATCCACATTATATTTGCAAGGTGTAGTAGCAAACAAAGAAATACAGTCTTTGCACCCCTGTCGGGGTCCCAATGTTTCCGGAATTAGAGTGTGCCTAAGTTTTGCCACTGCCTGCAAAGGTTCGCCGTTGGTTGGTACACTGCCGAATAAAACTTTTTGGCATATAAAAGTAACGCTGAAATTTTCTCTGTCGAGTTCGAGAGTTGTGAGACACAACAACCAGATGAGACTGGCACGGTGTAGATGTTTGGTAAGCGTTAGCTGGTGCAAACCTACAGAAGCACCTTTGCATGCTCGATAAATTTCGGGGATGTCAGTAACGACAGCTCTGCGTTGATAAACCAGCAATACCAGTCATGTATATTTGGGAAAATTTGTTATATCACACTGATTTTTTACGGCATAATTTATTTGGCCTAACATGAGCAATATATTTACCATGAATATTTCATTCTGACCATTTAAAGCCATAGCTATGTATTAGGCAATAAATCATTCGGTGAGTTACATAGGCGCGGGGTAGAGTGGTGCCCGAGGACTTTGTTATTCAACGATCCCTGGCGGGCTAAAAGTTATACACGTGGGCATTCTCTTTATTTGAGGTGATAACGTGGAGCCAGAACAATGGTTATCCCTATTTTATTTTCCCGGCATAGTAGCAAACAAAGAAATAGAGTCTTTGCACCCCTGCTGTCGTGGTCCCAATGTTTCCGGAATTAGATTTTGCCTATGTTTTGCCAATGCCTGCAGAGGTTCACCTTTGTTGGTACACTGCAGAATAAACACTTTTTTGGCATATAACTGTAACGCTGAAATTTCCTCTGTCGAGTTCCAGAGTTGGGAGACACAACAACGAGATCACATCGGCGCGGTTTATAGTTTGGTATATGTTGCCCGGTTCAAACCAAGAGAAGCACCTTTGCATGCTCGATATATTTCGGTGACGTGAGTAAGGAAAGCTCTGCTTTGTCAAACCAGCAATATCAGTCATGTGAATTTGATGAAATTTGTGATATCATGCTGAATTTTTACGGCATAGTTTACTTGACCTCACTTTAGCAGTTTATTTACTATCAATATTTCATTCTGCCCATTTGGAGCCATAGCTATGCATTAAGCAATAAATCATTCGGTGAGTTACAGAGGCGCCGGGGTGGAGTGGCACCCAGGCATTTTGTTATTTAATGGTTTCTGGCCAGCAACAATTTAGTCACGTGGGCGTTCTCCATATTTCAGGTGATAAGTTGAGGCAGAACAATGGTTATCCATACTTTTTTGCAAGGTATAGTAGCAAAAAAAGAAATAGGGGTTTTCACCCCTGTCGTGGCCCAATGTTTCCAGAATTAAAGTGTGCCTACGTTTTTCCAATCCCTGCAAAGGTTCCCGACTGTTTGTAGAGCGCACAATAAACGCGTTTTTGGCTTAGAATAGTAAAGCTGAAATTGTCTCAGTCGAGGTCCAGAGCTGGAGACACAACTAACAGATGAGACTGGCGCGGTATAGATGTTCAGGATATCTGGCTGGCGGAAACCTATAGAAGCACCTTTGCATGCTCAATCTATTTCGGTGACGTCAGTAACGACAGCTCTGCATTGACAAACCAGCAAAATCAGACATGCAAATTTCGTAGAATTTGTGATATCACTCTCATTTTTTACGGCAATCTTTACTTGACCTCACTTGAGCAGTTTATTTAGCATCAATATTTATTCTTCCCTTTGAAGCCAAAGCAACGCATTGGGCAATAAATCATTCAGTGAGTTACATAGGCGCCCGGGTGGAGCGGCGCCCGAGGATTATATTATTCAACGATCTCTGGCGGGCCAAAATTTATACACGTGGGCGTTCTCTTCATTTGAGGTGATAACTTGAAGCAGAACAATGACTATCCATATTCTATTTGCAAGGCATAGAAGAAACAAAGAAATAGTGTTTTTGCATCCCTTTCGTGGTCCCAATGTTTCCGGAATTAGAGTGTGCCTAATTTTTGCCAATGCCTACAAAGGTTCAGCGTTGTTGGTATACTGCAGCATAAACACTTTTTGGCACATAACAGTAACGGTGAAATTCTCTCTGTCGAGTTCCAGAGTAGGGAGACACAACAACTAGATGAGAATGGCGTTGTATAGATGTTTTGTATATGTTGGCTGGTGAAACCTAGAAAAGCACGTTTGCATGCTCGATATATTTCGGTGAAGTGAGTAATGACAGCTCTGAATTGACAAAGCAGCAAAATCAGGCATGCAAATTTGGTAAAATTTGTGATATCACGCTGATGTTTTATGGAACTTTACTTGACATCACTTGAGCAGTTTATTTACCATCACTATTTTATTCTGCCCATTTGCAGACAAAGCATTGCATTAGGCAATAAATCATTCGGTGAGTTACGTAGGCACCGGGGTGGAGTGGTGCCCCAGGATATTATTATTCAATGCTTTCTGGCGGGCCACAATTTATACACCCGGGTGTTCTGTTTATTTGAGGTGATAACTTGAAGCAGAACAATGGTTATTCATATTTTTTTTGGAAGGTACAGTAGAAAACAAAGAAATAGAGTCTTTGCACCCATGTCTTGGCCAAATGTTTCCAGAATTAGAGTGTGCCTAAGTTTTGCCAATGCCTGCAAATGTTCACTGTTCTTGGTATAGGGATCAATGAACACTTTTTGTGCTTTGAATAGTAACGCGGAAATTCTCTTCATCTAATTCGTGAGTTGGGAGGCACAAGAACCAGATGATAATGGCGTGGTATAGATGTTTGGTATATGTTTGCTGGTGTATAGCTGGAGAAGCACGTTTGCATGCTCTATATATTTTGGGGAGATCAGTAACCACAGCCTTGCACATAAAAAACCAACAATTTAAGTCATGTAAATGTGTTAAAATTTGTAATATGACGCTGAGTTTTTACGGCCTACTTTATTGAACCTCACTTGAGCAGTTTATTTACCACCAATATTATATTCTGCCCATTTGGAGCTATAGCTAGGCTTTAGGCTATAAATGATTCGGTGAGAGACAGAGGCGCCAGCGGGGAGTGGCCCCCGAGGATTATTGAATGGTTTCGGGCGAGCCACAATTTATACACGTGGGCGTTCTCCATATTTCAGGTGATAAGTTCAGGCAGAGGAATGATTATCCATGTTGTATTTGTAAGGTATAGCAGCCAAACAAAAAATTGTCTTTGCACACCTGTCGTGGTCCCAATGTTTCCGGAATTAGAGTGTGAATAAGTTTTGCCAATGCTTGCTAAGGTTCAACGTGTTTGGTACACTGCAGAATAAACCCTGTTTTGGCATAGAATAGTAAGCTGAATTTTTCTCTGTCGTAGTCATGAGATGGAAAACACAACAACCAGATGATAATGACACGCCACAGTTGTTTTGTACATGTTGGCTGGTGCAAAGCTGGAAAATCACGTTTGCATGCTCGATATATTTCAGTGACATCACTAACGAGTGTTCCGCATTGCCAAACCAGCAATATCAGTTAAGTAAATATGGTAAAATTTGTGATTACGCTGATATTTTGCGGCATGGTTTATTTGACCTCACATGAGCAGTTTATTTACCATCAATAGTTCGTTATGCCCATTTGGAGCCATATTTTCTATTACGCAATAAATCATTCGGTGAGTTATATCTTCCAAATATCTATTTGGAAGATATAGTAGCAAACAAAGAAATAGTTTTTGTACGCCTGTAGTGAACCCAATGTTTCCGGAATTAGAGCTATAGTTGGGCCAATCCGTGCAAAGGTCCACCGTTGGTGGTACAGCGCAGAATAAACACTGTTTTGGCATAGAATAGTAAAGCTGAAATTTTCTCTGTCGAGTTTGTGAGTTGGAAGGCACAACAACCAGGTGATAATTGCGCGGTATAGTTGTTTGGTATATGTTGGCTAGTGCAAAGCTTGACAAGTACGTTTGCATGCTCGATATGTTTCGGTGACGTCAGTAACGACAGATTTGCGTTTACAAACCAGCAATATATGTCATGAAAATTTGTTAAAATTTGTGATATGGTGCTGATTTTGGGGCACACTTTATTTTACCTCACATGAGCAATATATTTACCATCAATATTATATTCTGCCCGTTTGGAGCCATTGCTAGGCATTAAGCTCTAAATCCTTCGGTGAGCCACAGATGCGCCGGGTTGGTGCGGTGCCCGAGGTTTTATTATTTCAATGGTTTCTGGGGGGCCATAATTTATACATGTGTGCAATCGCAATATTTTGGGTGATAACTTGCCGCAGAACAATAGATTTCCATATTCTATTTGCAACGAATAATAGCAAACAAAGAAATAGACTCTTTGCACTCTGGTCGTGGTCCCAGTGTTTCCGAATTAAGAGTGTGCCTAAATTCGCCACTTCCTGGAAATGTTTACCTTCCGTTTTCATCGGCAAAAACTCTGTCATTAAATTCAAATGTGCTAAAGCATTGGTCCAGATACAGATTTATTTCACCGGTATCCTGTGACATCACATGATAAGTATAGTTACGTTTGAATTTCCATTTTGCGTATTGGCAACCACAGAGCTATACGCCCAGCCATAGACTCTTCAATGAGTAGTAGGGGCGCCGCTCTGGAGCGGTGCAAGGGTATTTCGATCTGGTATATTTTTGCCAGAAGAATGTATTGCAGTGGCGTTCGTGGGTATCGCAATTGCCACCTGGCAGGCAGAACGTTTTTTTATGCTGATTGCCAGAGATTTGTGCTTGCTTTAGTTCGCTCTTTTAAATCTACATCAGCACGTGCGGTTTTAAATACCATGTCGAGTTCAAGAAAGCAAACCAGAGGCTTTAAAAAAGACCGTTGCAATAATATAATTTTGGTAAATTTTGGTTTAGGATGTGTATTTTTTTCGCCTATGCTGTTGCACCGCACAAGTAAATTTATAAAGCATTCAGTTTCGGCCCTACGCCACAAAATTCTCCCTTCCTGCGATGTACCGCTACCTGTACGGGGATTCAGGATTCGGTGTGCCTCTTGAATAGGGGCTCGTTCATTTCATTGACTTCCCGTGTTGCTGATAGCCGGCCAGGAATAATTGTAGGCCTTGGGGCTTTGTTACCTAAAGTTACCTAGCTGGGCTGGCGCTGATTATTGCGGGCGCAGGCCATAAATATTAACACTGTGGCCGGGAGCATCAAGTGCATTGTTTCTCCGCTAGCCAATAGCGGCAATCTCTAGAGCAGAGCTCCAGAAACTGGACGTAACACATTTCGCTCGGATCTCGCAAAACGCGCAGTCTTGTACGCACTTACCAGCGAGAACATAGCGTAGTTTTGCGGTCAGGCATTCGTCCTTACGGACTTTCTGCAACCCCTTTCGAAAATGTCGACCTACAAGCCTCATATGCCGATGCCGCTTGATATGCTTGAATACCAACAGAAGATTAAGGAATTCAGCGGCCTGCATATGAGCTTCCCGGTAAGTGAATATTACTGGTGCTTGACAGGGGTGCCGTGCGCGACGTTACGTTTCTTTGGGAAGAAGCGCCACCACCCCCATATCAGGTATTGGTGTCGCAAGTCAAAATCGAAAAGAAACAATTATTGAATTTTTCAAACAATAAAACTCCTTTGTTTCCTTTGAAAATGCGCAGGACAGCATTGTTTATTTCACTCACGGCGAAGAATGGCGTAAGCACTAGCAGAAGTAATTTTGCGGTAGAAATGTAGCTAATAGTCAGTTATAAAATATACTTACCCAGAGGACGCAAACGCATCTTCAGAACAAGTTTTGTTCAAGTGGTTTATTTTAAAGCAACAGCTTCGCCATACTTTAGAGGGCGCCGGAATTAATGTGTGGCGTCAAAATTATAAAATGAGAATAAAAGTTGACTGTTTTAACCATTTCGTATTGAAACATGGTTGGGCTAGAGAATCTAAAAAATATTCATTCCGGAGAGGTGACGAACAACATTAGGTATAGGGCAGCAGCACTCAAATTGGGAAGCATACGGGGCAGCGCCAACAGTGCGAAGGTAAGTACTGTCATATTTGGTGAAACTTCATCATTTATGTCTGAACAGAAAAATGCTGCTCCAGAGCAAATGATTCTGAGTTTTGGCGCTAAATGTGCCGACAATAAGGTCGCGAGGATAGAATGTGAATGACAAACCAGTTTCAAAGTTTCGGTCGTTTATCGTCTCAGTGAGAATAATTCGTTGCCGAGTACCGTTAGAGCCAGGACCATCTGACGCTCTCCATTTCTTCAAACATAGGGAATTGCTGGTAGTGACAGATATAGTTTATGAGTCACCCCAAACATGGATAACCAGTTGAGCTGAAACAAAAAAAAACATTAAATTTGAAAACTAAGCAAACTTTACAATAATGAACTCCGCGAATCCATTGTTTTATACATATACCAAAACAGAAGGATGACTAATTTAAAATGAAGTAGAAAAACAGCTTCTATAGAGTACCGATAAAAATAGCGAAAAGGAGCAAACCCCGTAACCCCCTTCTTTTTCATAAATATGCATAATTGGGGAAGTAAAGTCGTCTAATTGTTATAATATACTAAGTAGATATGCATATTTGTAGGAATTTTTTGAAAATCAACGATATAAACAACATATAAAAATAAACGACTACAAAAAAAACTCACAAAAAGCTTGTATTAATCATCTTTTTTAAAACAATCACTAAACTAAACAGTTAAAAACGCGAAAAAACTTTTTAAAGAAACGTGCTAACTGTGTAACATGACGTATTAACACCAAAATGCAGAATTGGTGGAAGGAACAGAGTTCACTAGTACAGTACTGCAAATGAACATAATTGGTCGTACGAGATTGTGAAAACCGAAATTTGCCAAAAAGATAACATTTGACAAGTTCACTATTTAATAAAAAAATCACCAGATGTAGGGGAAATCCCCCAAGGTGAAGTAAGTTATTGCGAAGTAAAATGTGCCCTAAATTACACAAAATTTGACGCCCACCTTGATGCAGCCGTACGACTACATTGACGTAGACGTCAAATTTTCGTTTGCATCATAAAAATTATGCATCCTATAATTTTCCAAACAAACACTGCTACACTAAAACAGCCCTGCACATAATTTTGCACCTATGAGGGAAAATTCCCGACAATGACTACAGCTTGTAACGCCCTCCATTTATACAAAAAAGCCCAATTGACGCAAGTACGACATATATTCATTATAAAGGGAGATATCTAGTTGAAGAAAATTTTCTGTTTTATGAACAGATAAATACCGAGAAAATGCGTGCTAAAACACCATGTGAAGGTGGTTGGAAAGCGAAGCTGTAAACGACACGCACAGCGATTACCATGCGACGTCACTTGAATTTACACTGCACTAGACCAAACCCATTTTTACTTCAAAGGGATATTCTTTCTAAGGTTAAATCGATGCATAATTCATAAACGGTGGTTGGTTGAGTTGTATTGGGGAAGCACATGAGCGGACACGTTTTCATAAAATTAACGGAAGCTTCTAGGTCAAACCCCTTGTTAGCCGAGGTCACTCCTGCTCCGTACCTGCGGCCGCCGATGGAGGCGACGAGATCGGCGGCACAGACGGAGAAGTTCGATGCCATGAGTTGGAGTGAGCTTCCTTTGATTTTTATAACTACTGGCGCATTCGCAAGGCGTGCACACGGGTGCTACGCGGGCCGTGGGCAGAACCCATAGTGGCGCCAGAGGGGGCGGGACGCTATCACCTTGCACTCAGCGAGAATGCAGAGGGTAAACCCGCAGACGTGCTTGTGAGTGCACCGTCTCCCTCCCACGTCTCCGCGTGGGTTCGTTGCGCAATCGGTAAGACAACCAGATCTCGCTCCATTTCTCAATGCGTTCCAAGTTCGATATCTTTCGGTGCC
The DNA here is from genome assembly GCF_048455015.1 of Haemaphysalis longicornis. NCBI lineage: Eukaryota > Metazoa > Arthropoda > Arachnida > Ixodida > Ixodidae > Haemaphysalis > Haemaphysalis longicornis. Next base: position 111,543,516 of record NW_027526204.1, read on the forward strand.
AGTATCTCCTTTTATTTGTCGCGGGAGTTTTCGGTTAACAGCATTGGTCGTGAAAGAACCCTTGGAGGGTAGAGCTCAGAAGCTTCGTTTTAACGCGGTATTTTATAAAAACGAAGGAACAAACTTTTAAATATGCATCGCATCGTGCATTTGCGACATTTCACAGCGTGGGTTACCTTACTTATGAAAATGAGAAAGAAACTTATGAGAAATTGACGCCAATTCTACCCCGCTGATGTAACTGACATTGCACCACGCACTTCGCAGAAGACATTTATGTGATGGACCCAAGTATGGCATAAAAATTTCGTGTGTTTCAAGGACTTGCTTAGCCAGTTCCAGCAAGCACGAACAATAAAGCGGGCTGATTGAAAGCCAATTTCGATTTTGATCCCATTGGAAAGCGCACTCTAATTTAGGTAGGAGGAGAAGTCAGCCTGGCAGCGAGCTTGGCTTGCTGCTCCACATGAACATGAGAGGTGCAAAAGTGAAAGGAAGCGATGACACAAAAACTCATACAGACACTACAAACACAAATAAGCGCACACAAACTGACCGACGCAGGTTTCTGCACACAGCACGCGCACAGTGTATAGTTAAGGCAAACGGTCACAGGATTTTCTTCAGGTGGGAGTCACGGAGAAATGACACTAAGGCCCGTGTACTCCGTGTTGCCGCGGCAGTTTACTGCCATGGGCTAATGTCGCCGCAAAGTTTCAGTGGTGCATCAACACGCAGTCCCAAAGTCGTCTTCATGGTTAGCCGCGGGGTGTCGTAACGGTGAGCCACACACAGTACATGTTCTATTTTCTCACGAATACTGCATACGCGACCGTGAGGGGAGGCAATTCAGCGCATCTTGTACAGGTAGTGGCCGGTAGAAGCGGCGTTGAGGCGCATGTGGTGAACAACTGCTTCGTCGCGCTTTTGCAGGCCACACGGCATTCGGAAACTGCAGGTGGGATCAATTCTGTACAACGTCTGATAATTGTTTGATCCATCCGTCTATATTGAGAATTGTAACTGCCGCGCCACGGAGTACGCAAGTGTCGCGGCGTCACGTCGAGAGAAAGGAATCGGGATGATCACCTGAGATTGGGTGTGGGCCGCGCAAGCTGTTTCGTCGGCCACCACGTTCCCATTCACCCCACAATGTCCAGGTAGCCACTGTAACACCATCTTGTGAAGCATGGTGGCAGCCTGTGTATGCAGGGTGTGTATTTCGTTGGCCAATTGTTCGCGCGGAAAGGATGCCAGTTCTTGAAGCGCCGCCCGTAAGTCTGTGAAAATAACCCACACAGAAGGTTCTCGCCCAATCATGTACTGCAAAGCGGAGCGCAATACAGCAAGTTCTGAGGTTGTCGATGTTGTTTTGTGGCTTAACCTGGCCGCAATTGTAGTCCGCGTTGATGTGACCCAGATTCCAATCGCAGATGAAGTGGACGTTACCGACGCATCGGTGTAGAAATGCTTGTGGTTACGGTAGCAATTCCACAAGTGCTCTAGAGTGAAGTAGTTCAGAGCTGGAATTGGCAACCTTGATTTATTGCTGATGCCCGGTCCTGTGGCGACAATTCGCCAGGGGGAGTACATACAGGGCGGGAGATGGAGCGGTGCAGGGTATTTCTGACACAAGGGTGGTAGAGTGTCTTGCACCTCTAAGGCGGACCTAGAGCTCGGCGGATGTCCATGAGACCTTGTCGCCAGCCGCAAATGTAGAAGAAGTTGCTCTTCTTTGATGAGTACACTGATTAAGAAGTTTCTTGACTCTCGTATGGTCCCCAGCGTAGATGTTGTCTTCGGAAGGCCAAGACAAAACCACAGAGCTCGGGCCTGCATACTTTCTAACAGCCTTGTGTTGGCCTTGGAAAGAGGGCCCAGTGCTGGGAGGCCGAGGCTGTACCAGAGAATCCTTCGCAGAATGCAGTTTAAATACGTAGGAGGGGCCCAAAAGAAAATCCTCCTGAGTGGCTTGTCAGCATGCGTAACCCCTGAGCAAAGGAGCCCAACTTCTCCTTCAGGAAACGAACGTGAGGGGGCCACGTGAGTGACCTGTCAAGTGTTACCCCCAGGAATCGGTGAGAGTCCACGAAGGGTATAGCCACCCTCGCCGCTGAAAGGCAATAGCGGGAGACATCACGCCTGGTGAAGGCTATTTCCGCACATTTCCTAGCCGAGATTTCGAGGCGGCGTCTGGTCTAAAAGTCCGCGTTTGAATTAATGGCTGTTTGAAGGCGAGCTCGTAAAACTCGCCTGTTCAGGCCAGAGCTCTAGATGCCGATATAATCTGCATAGAGCAATATTTCAACAGTGTGAGGCACGCACTTCTCAATTCCAAAAAGGCTGATATTAAATAGAGTTGGGCTTTAAATGCTACCCTGGGGCACTCCTCGCGTGACATTCTGAGAGGCTGTTTCACCGTCCTTCGAGGACATAAAGACGGATCTGCCAGACAGATAATCACATATCCACGCATACATGTGACCTCCGATGCCTACCGACTCTATGGCAGATCTTATTGCCTCATGTGCCACGCAGTCAAACGGTGCTTTAATGTCGATGAACATTGCTACGGTGATGCGACGCTGGGCTTTTGCACTCTTTATGTCATTGACAAGGGCAAGCACGTTGTCGATGCTGCTGCGAGATTGTCTGAAACCAGTCATCTGTGGGGCATACACGTTCCGCTTTGTCAAGTCCCAGTCTAGGCTACCAGGGACAATTTTCTCCACCAGCTTCCCCACGCAGCTCAGGAGTGCAAGGGCCGGTAAGATTCAATTTCCGTAGGGATTTTGCCGAGTTTGAGTACAGAAACAAGGCGACCGCGTTTTCAGCCGGGTTCGAGGCGGCCCATTTCGCAGCGGTGGCTGTATGTGCCGAGAAGGAAGCGCTTAGCTTTGTCTCCAAGGTGCGACGAAGCTGCATACCTGATGCCACCTGGACCCGGGGCAGATACCTTGTTCACGGAAGTCAAGAAAGCATACAGTTCTGCCTTTGTGAATGGCTGGTCCCTAATGGTCATATCTGTAGAGAAAAGAGAGACAGCTGTCAGGCTGGCAGGCAAGATTGGAGAAGACAAGGCTGTGACCTTGGTGCAAAAATCTTCAGCGACGTCTAGATCTGCCGAGCAGTAGGCGGTGCCCTTAGGCTACGTACTAAGCTCCAAATCCTCGTGAGAGGTTTTCCCAGGTCTAGATTTGAGCAGAAAGACTGCCATTCCCGCTGAACCAATTTCTTCATATGTCGCTGTACGAGCCTCTGTGCGCTTCTAGCGGCATGTATACCTTTGGTTCTTCGCGTTTAGCGAGCACGCCTTTCAGCCATGCGACGCACCGTGCGGAGCCTTTGATACTCCGCATCGGCCACAGAGAACCTCGAGGGTAGACGGAAAAACTTCATACAGAAACCTTTTGCCCTTGTCATGGCGTCTATTAGGTCGCTGTACTATTGCAAGTTCCCATCAAACTCCCCAATAAGAGCAGAATATAGACACCAGTCTGGGCAGTGAATTCGCCGATTCAATGGGCCTCCGCATAGACCATCAAGCAAGATAAATGTAGGCAGGTGATCGCTTCCATGTGACTCGATATCGACGTGCCACTGGGCCCTACATGACAGTCGGAGGGACACCATGTTGACACCGAGTGTGCTCGATACTGCGCCCCTCCTAAACGTGAACTCGGCGGTGTTAATCACAGTCAGACCATTACGGCAAGCCGCTTCCAAGGGGCGCCGCCTCTCATTGTGGCCTTAATGGTGCTCCGGGTGGGATGGTGAGCGTAAAACTCTCCAGTTAACACGTGCGGTGCCTCTGTCCAGCTTTCGATGTGCTGGAGACGATCCACATTAAATGCAACATCAGGTGGAATATATGCCCCGATAAGGGTAAACTGCTGCGCATAACTTTTAATAGTCGCTGCGACATACTCGTTTGTGTCATCTGAAGGCACGGTATGCTCCATGTACGTCAAGTCGTTCCTGATACCAAGCACAACTCTTGAAAGAGCGTCACCTGTTGTAGACTGCAGTACAGTGTAGCCAGAGAGACGAACGTTTGCGCGTAACCATGACTCTGATATTGCGATGATTGGAACGCGATGCTGCTGTATGAACCGTCGGAAGTCGGGAAGGCGGCTTCGAAGACCGAAAGCGTTCCATTGAAACACAGTGGCCTTGTTCCGTATCTCCAGAGTTTTTGGCACCACAGATCCTATCGCCATTGCATGAGGAGAGGAAATACAAGGTCAATGATTGTGCCTATGCCCTTGGTCACCGGAGATGAGAGCGGAGCCAGGATAACTCGAATGCCCTTCACAACTGAAACGATGAGCGTACAAATGTTCCCATAGTTTTGGTGAACATGGTGCCTGGGACGGTTCTGGTTTGCCTGCTGACCGGAAAACCCCGCTGGCGCTGTCACACTCGACGATGCAGCTGCAGGCACTGTCCCGATTGAAGAAGCACCTGCAGGTGCAGGCAATGACTCCGGCGTATCCATGGATGCAGACTCGGATAACGGCGTGGGTGTCGCTGTAGTGGGCGCCGCAGGTTTCACGGGTCCGCAAGCAGGTAGGGGTGAGAAGTCATCGTCGAAGCTGCATCTAACGTGTTGGAGACTTGCGCTTGCCTTTTGGCGGCCTTCTGGGTTCCTGAAGGGAACTTTTTCTAAGCAGCACCTTTCCGCCGCTGCTCATGCAGAGTCGCCTTCGCTGACTTGTAGTCAATGTTTTTGTCACCCTTCATCTTGTAGATGGCCTTCTCTTTCCAAAGGACTGGACAACGGACAAACGTCGACTCGTGACTGTTCCCACAGTTCGGGCACCGAAGATTACCAGCATCACAAGCAGAGCTTTCCTGACAGCCACCGCACCGAGCTGAGCATCTCGGAAGTTTACACAAGGTTGCCACGTGGCCAAAACGCTGGCACTTGGTAGATTGCCTGGATGTCTCAACATAAGGATATGCGCGGTAACGCATGTAGCGTAGGAAAACGTGTTCAGGTGCTCTTTTCGTGGCAAATACAATCTGCACGGTCTTGAATAACTTGCCTAGACGGCGCACAGATTTGACCGGTGTCTTGTGACGCAGAGCTACAACGATATCAGGGTCAGACAGTTCAACTGGAACATCCCTGATAACTCCTCCTCCGCACTCACTCAAGCGAGGCTTGTACGCCTAGACAGGGATGCCCTGAACAGTTTTTCGAACGCGCCTTCTAATTTAAGTAAACTTTAACTGAAAGATTGTGCCTGGAAGATTTGTGCAAATACGGTACATACCCGCTAAAAAACGAGAGCTGTGCTTAAGGGCCCGGAGTGAAATGTTGAAGTTATTAAGGAATAAATATGAGCCAGTCATTTAACATCCTACATTTCCACAAAATGCATAATTGGCGGAAGGAACACAACTAATCTCCGTTTACACTAATACAAACAAGTGAATGTATATTACTATAGGAAAACAATTTTGAAAAAACAAAAACCAGAAAGTAGACATATCGTAAAACTTAACTGCATAAATCAAAAACATGCATCTTATACACCTACAAAACAACGGTGGGTCTAAAAAGCCCCTGGGAACTCCCTAAATTTTCACGATAAATTGATAATTGCAGAAAGATATTCCGTTGAACGAAATTCTAATACACCTAAAATCATCACCACTATCAACAACAACAGTCTACCAAGATCCATTGGGGTGCTAAGGCCTCTCGCATTGACTGCCAGCCTATTATATGCTGCAACACTCGATCCAACGGCTGGCCATAAAAATTCGATAGCTACTCCCTCTACCATGTTATTAGCCTTCCCCTTCTTCTGGAACCGTCTCTCGGTATCCAGTCCGCCATCATAATTGCCCACCGGTTTTCCGTTGCTCTCTCACTACAAGGCCCGCCCAAATATATTTATTTTGATTTACCTGCATTGGAAAGTTTAGCTCTGTATTTCATTCCCGGCAGTTTCCGCTAGTTGTATATATGTCTTGGATGTGAAAGCGATACCTCTTTTGCATATTGGAAGTGCTTATCGAAAGCTGCCCAGCCAACACCTCATCTGCGCCGGACTCCCCTCTCGCGGTTGGCGTCAGAACTAACCATCTGTCCAAGGGAGTTATAATCTTTTGCATCTTTTAGCATTTTTTTTCTAACTTGAAGAGGGCGTTTCTACATGCGTATTCCTCCTACATTAGATATATTGATTATTATTTTCAGCCCGGTGGGTGTACTTTCTCATTCTAGTTCCTGAAGCATTTTTCGGCAAGTATTATGCAGTGTCTCTCCGCAAGACTATGAGGCTGCAGTCCTCAAATGACTCAAGTATTCTTCGGTAATCATTAATCCTGAGTTTTCCCAGTCAATCTTTCTGAATACTCCCTCCAGGCATGCTGTGAATAGTTTTGGTAAGACGGTATTTTTCTGTCTTAGTCCCTGTCGGATTGGGAATTTGTCGCGTCACCTGCGAAGTGTCATCCTGCCAGTATATCCTCTATATGTCTCGTCTAGATGGTTTATGTAGTTCTCTTCTTTTACCTGGTCGTTTAATGCCTGTAGTACGGCTGCTGTGTGTGCGGAGTCAAACGCTTTCTCATAGTCTATAAATGCCATAAAAAGTGGAGTAGTTTATTCTGCGTATTTTGCGATCGCTTGATTTTTAACATGGATTTAATTCAAGGTAGAGTAAGTAACCTTTTCAAAACCCAGCCTACACTTTTGCTTGTTGGGGAATCACGCGGTCACCTGTGTGGCTTAATGTGACTGGTGAAAAGCTTGTACAAAACAGAGAGTAAGCTGATGGGCCTGTATTTCTTGAGGTCCTTGGTATCTCCCCGTTTTGTGAATCAGAATAATGCTGGTGTTTTTCCAGGCTATGGGCACTTTTTGAGTACTGAACCATTCTGGAAGTGCGAAACTTTGAAAAAGACATTCGCAACAGGCGATTAGATACACTGGGTTCGATTTGTAGAGAGAAAATACCTGCAAAAAATGAACGCTTCCTTTTTTAAAAAAATAGTAGGAAATGGACATAGAAAAGTCCTGATGAAACTACAAAAAAGGAGATGGAGTTTATTTTAAATGGCAACGCCGGCATTAGGGAGGAGTTAGAAGTGCTACGTAACACTCGGAGCAGCGATTATACGATGGGTAGATGCAAAGTATTGCTGAATCTGAAAAGAGAAAGAAGGAAACCCGTGTAAAATAGGAAACTGAACATGGAATCAATCAGAGCTGGGTTGATGGAGTTTAAAACACTCTTCAAAAACATTTTCGCTTCTAAACAAGAACTAGGATAGTGCATACACACTAATTAACGACCTGGCGATCGCAATAGCAGAATCGGGAGCAGCTATGGGAAAAGAAGCATGTAGAAACCAACCTGGCAAACTAACAAAGGCAACACAACTAATTCCTATACGTAAAAACAGAGAGTGTCAAGTACTGTGGACCAAGTTGAGACAACAGAACTGTCTATATTGACTACAGAATTAGAACAAACCGTATTCTTTGGTAAACATGCCAGTGACCGAGGAAGTGCTGCAAATAGGACGAAGCTTCAAAACAACTATGAGGTAGCCACCCATCGGTAGCAATAGAATCTGCGTACTCCGAGATGACCAGGCTAACATTATCCACAACATGTACAGAATAAATAAGTTGCCTAACGATTCTATACATGACTGTCTGCCAGCGATGTCAGAGCAGGGGAACCTCTTGACAGGACGACGTCTACTAGCAGAGTTCCACTAGTATTTAAGAGGAAGGAGAAAATGCTCTCACGAGCATGAAAAGAGCAAAAGCTGCAGGTGACGACGGCATAACCGTGGATATTTTGAAATAGGGAGGACGCAATGTGCTGGAAAAGCTTGCTAAACTATTTTCGGAAAAACGTAACAATACACAAAAACAGGAACGTTACACAAATATACTGACAAAATCACAAACTATGCAGTCGTATTAGTATCCTCAAAAAACAGAAGGGGAATCTCTGGTCTCAGAAATAAAAGTTTGAAACAATGACGAAACATAGCAAAATTGGGCAAAGAGCTTACTTCTATTGCTACGAAAATAGATAATTGCGTATAATCGCTGTAACAGCATAAACGAAGATAACTGATGGAAATAAATTCTGAATATACGAAAAATACACAATTTGCCAAAAATAACACTTCCCAAAACGTTCTAAAATATGACTTTACGTCCTAAGTATTTCCACCTACCCACGGAGTATAAACCAGGGCGTAACGAGAAAAAAACATGAAATGATAATGAAGAAATTCAAACAGCTTTTAAAAAAAAGGTGGTAAAAAATGGCCGCGTATCTGTTCCTTTTGTTGCAAATGGGAGAAAGCCGATAGTCGACTGGTGCCCATGTCCCGCTTTTCTTCAACGCTCACCTCTCATGCTGATCCTGTCCCGTCTGGTCTTCCCAAGATTACACGCTAGAGGTATCCTCAAGTCAATTTAAATTTACCGCGTTCAACTTCTCGAAGTCGCTGCTTCTGCTGCTGTTGATGATGATGTTGATGATGATTGCTATTGGTTTCCTCTTTGTAGCGGGCTGATGGCATGTAATCTTACCCAAAAAGGACTAATATACCAGTGTTTTACACTCTTGGTTTATTACTAGCGCTGCTTAGGGCAGGCACAAAAGCTTATTGGTCACAAAATACTTTTTTTCCTGTTACAGGTGGAAACTGTTCTAGGCAATATTCTCCTCTGTGCTTTTTGTCTGCCAGCATTTTAAATCTTCTTTTCGTCCGCTCGGGTGTCTCGATGGCAGCGCTCCCATGCGGTAAAGGCGCGCGTAAAATGGTGCATCTTACTACAGAGTTCATAGAACCCCGTTGCCTACTCCACGACCGTCCAAAGGGGAACGTAAAACCTATCTAGTTTAACCTTTCGCTGCTGTTGCTTTTTGATTTCTTCAATGCCCCTAGGAGCTATAGTAGCGCTCCCCGCAGCACGTGACGGTTTTCTCCAGTTGATGTAGTATCTCATTTCCTATCGCAAAAACCACGTATCCTTAAATTTTTTAAAGGAACACTGGAAATATCACTTATGTATTGATTTTCCATCTTATGTTTGCGTAATGTGTTGTTCTTTGTCAAAAACGGTGACAAGTATGAACATTGTCACCAGACCTAGATGTTTACCTTTGGCGGTGCGTATGTAAGACTATTGTGCAATTTGTGTCTTTGGCAGGGGAGCTAAATCCAGTCCCCGACAGGCAGACAGACATACAGACAGACCAACATTTCTGCGTTTAGGTAGCCCAAGAGAGACTATCGTCTTGAAAACACGACGCTCGCTTCTGAGTGACCCAGACATGAATTGGTTGAAAGTGAATGTCTAAACTCCAACCTGCTTCGACCGCGTCAGGATGGCGATTGGTGCATTCAGATAGACGTCCGCTTTATACTGTAAGGAACCCAGATTTGATTCCGAACATGAGTTGCGGTTTTTTTTCTTTTTAGGTGCTTGTTGCGCCGTTGTGGAAAGACACGCGTTATCATCATGCGCCATTTTTTATTATAAAGAAGACTTTCCAGCTGTGCGTTTTTACACAGGTTAGCCCTCAGTGAGACACAGAAAACTTCGCTTCAAAATTAGCGAAAATGAGCTAACCGTGTAGTGCCATGCATTCAATGAAATTCAAAATTGAAGGAAGAAACACATTGATTTATTAAAATGACGTAGGTTTGTCCGAAGGAGCCCCAGACTATGGCCTGCGTTCATTGTCGATTGGGAGGACCCGTCCTGAACCGCCAGAACGCTGTAGACGACAGCCCAGGCGCCGGGTCCTGTTCGAATTGTGTGGCGCAGCAAATCTCACACTCCAGCCCACGCACCGCCGATGATGGCAGGGTGCCGTTGCTTATGGTGATATTTGCGCTGATACTATTTCGGGTTCACGCCAATAAAGGGCTCCCCTCTATCGCTTGAGCTCAATAAATGAATGTATAAGATGTTCCATGCTTAGTGCGCAAAATCTATGCACTAGTATGTACAAGTACCGTTATAATTTAAAAAGGCTTTGTGAATATCATAAAGCTTTGTATAACAGGCTTTATGACAACCATTACGTGTTTACAGAACGCCTAGTCTATAAGGAGACCTCCTTTAAACACAAACCCATGCAGAACCGCTGGTTAATTCAGGAATAAGCAATTCCTGTTATCGTCTGCTCGCAAAGCAGTTTAGAACGATGTGTTGCATGACTGTGTGTTTTGTTTATCATGAGCACACTGGAAAGACTTCCGCGATGGGTTGCGTAGCATGCATTTCTTCTGAAAACGTTACTGACAGGATAGCTTGTACGTATTACATAAGCTGTCACAGATACAGTCGACGCACCGATAGTCGATTGGAGTGGTGTATTCTCAGGGGTGAGGCCGATAGGAACACAGGTCCAATCGTTGAGATAACCCAGCTCATTTGGTAATGGTGGTTCCAGTAAAATGGTGCGTACCCACTCAGGAGGATTGGCCAGGAAATGGGGGCTATACCGAAGGAAATTATGTAATTTTTGTAGAGAAAAAAAATATTTTTTTAAGAATGGATTAGCAGTGGATGACTACAGAAATAAAAGTAAGGAGATTAGAGAAAGAAAGAAAAAAAAGTAAACACAAACTTTAATTAAAATTAGAAATAAGAAACACTAAGAAAGTGGCACAGACGAAGCACTGAGCTCGGCGCGCATAAAACTTCACAGGAGAATCCAATGGGGTGAAATGATTTCTAACTCCGCCCACGGCCTGATTCCAGGATTAAAGCGTGCAACGCACGGTAAAGATCCCTGTGGCAAAATCGCAGTTCCTTCACCGCGAATGACAAGAAAAGTGTAGCAGACAGCGGTAGGTTTAGCCGGCTGCATGTGCTTTCTAAGTATCTTCGTCGTATACAGGAGAAACCTCGGCAGGAGAAGAAGAAATGGTGTTTGGTTTCTGGTTGTGTGCAGAAAGCACATCATGGCGACGGGGCCAGATTAAAGGGTGCAAGTAATATTAAAATTTGTCACGACACACCAAAAGCTAGTGATGGTGACTTCACAAGCTCTCCACTAGCTTATGCGGCACTTCCATGAGTACAGAAGGTGCTCGAATTCTGAGCCTTTGTAAGCAGAATCAGGCATACTTTGAAGTAAGCACAGCCTATGAAAGCGAGTCGAAGTTATGAGGGAAATTGGTGGCAGAACCTCCAAAACTAGACCGTGCAATGCCATTCTCACCAGGGCACCTGCCGATTCATTATCCAGATACCGGCTTGGCCAGGTACGCAGACCAAACGAAATTCACGAAGGGAGGAAGGCAATAAAAAAGCAAGGGCTCGGCGTAAGGGGGTTGAAGGGGAAGGTGTAAGGGCAAAACAAACAGAAAATAAATCCGTAAGAATTATTGCCTGTCGTTTCGAGGAACCAAGCTTACGAAGGGCCAGGACTATTGCGAGAAATTCTGCGTGGAAAGACGTAGTAAAGTTAGGCAGCCGGAGGGAAAAGGCCCAATCTAGACTGGGAGAAAAAATGCCCATGCCTGCCTTCTCTTTCCGGACAGAAGCATCGGCTGCAACATTGGCGCGCAAAGGGAGACCGTTCAGAAAATCAGTAGGAGGCTTGTTAAAAGGATGAGAGGGGATAATTTCGTGTTAGAGGGAAAATTTCTTCAAAAGAAATATCTAAGGGCCCATCTCTTTCAAGTACTGAGGCCGACAAGAGGGCCACATTTAATGGGCCAAGCAGAGATAGACCAAAGAGCGCCTGTGGTTGTTTTAACCGCGGCCATGGACTACCACAAACAACGAAGGCCATGTAACGAAGGCGGTTTTTGCAGCTTGGATATGGGTGATTCCATGACTCGTAAAATGGATCTACGGGGAGGGCATGCATGCGTGAAACTAATTGAGGAATACGGGTTTCCTTGTATAAAATTTTATTTGGTACATAATGGGGAAGACCCAAACATCACCGTATAGGTTGTCTTTCGAGCACTATGAACGGGCGCGGTTTGTAGTGGGGACTTCCGGAGAATACCACACATCCAAATGCGAAAAATGGCCGGACGTACATTTTGTAAATCATTTGTAGGGTGTCACGACGCAAGCCCAATCTAGCTCGTTTCTCGTGCGTGCACCTAATGGGGTTCATCTTCTTCCCCTGGCACGCCTTTGGCCCATATCCCCGTATCTGGATTAGACATAATTCGGCGTTAGTCTTCATTGTGGTCGATGCTGGTACGTCGAAAACCCCGATAGCTTGATGGCCTGTTGCATCTTTTCATTATCCTCTCTACAATACAATGAGAGGCGCGTGCCTATTGTTAGAGGCGATCCTAACACCATTAAATGGGTTTTCTTCAGCGTCACCGTCGTGTGGTAGGAAGCAGATGATGGAAAGCGAGTAAAGGGGAGAGCTAAAAATGAAAGCAATAGCGTGACGCCAGGTGAAAGGTAAACGGGAATAGGAAGGGCGCGAAGGAAGAGAGGCTTGCGAGGGGATTGAATTCTACAAAAAAAGAAACATCTGTTGAGAGCTTGTTCCTGCGAGACCGCGAAGAGCAAAATAAAATAAAGCAAACATACCCGAAAAGTCGTTTTCCGTGTTGCTATTCTTTCCTTTGTAACACATGGCCACTTGGGGGATGGGCCCGGAATATGCACCTTGGAGGAACTGACGTGCCCGTTTGGAGAAATTCGTAACACTGTGGATTCGAACCGTAACAGTTGCAGAATAGTGCCTGCAGCGTGAAGCCTGAGGGTTATGCCACGGGAGTAGTGCAGGTGCACACCACCTTCGCAGAACCCAGATTCTAGGGAGGTTGTGGCGTGTTCCAGTCTGCTTGCACACTAAGACAAACAAATGAAAGAGAAGAAACTGACGGAATCACGCAACAGCAGACAAAAAGCCGTTGAAAGAAATACATGCCAAAAGAAAAAGAAACGAAAGCGAGGAAAAAGGCGCAAGTACAAAAAATAAAAAAAAAGAAGTTGCTAATAAATCTAACCAGGGTTTCCCCTTTACAACAAGTAAGCAGACTGGACCGGGCCGAGGAAATTTTGTGTTGAAAATCAGAGGGTTTCGATAATGTAATACGGGCAGCAACTTTTTTGAATGTGGTGTGCTTTCATCACCCGCTTTCTTTTTTTGCCTGTCGGCCATAGCCCCGTGATTGCACTGTATGCCACCAACAGCAGAAAACGCTTCTTAGGACAAAAAATTCCCAAGAGAAACCTCATATGACCTCATCAAAAAAAAAATTAAAAGGATTTTGTAGTGATATACAGCTTATTAAGGTAAAAGTACAAAATAATCAAGTAACTGGATATGGGTGCCCTCAGTAGCCACCAGTGCAGCAGTGCAGCGAGAGAAAAAAATTGAAAGATGCGCCACTCCCTAGTGACACACCCTTGGTGCGCACTGCCCTGGACCGATTACGTCAGCTCACTAATGAGCCTATAGCATAAATCGAATTTTTATTGCATTTTATCCCTGCCCCAAAATATTATCATGAGCTCAATATTATCATCACAGCTCTGCCTTGCCCGAGTTTCGCTCCAACTCTGGCCTCCTGGAATAGCACCGCTGCTCCAAAGGAATTCCGGTTTTTCACTGCAGACAAGATGTGGTTACTGGAACATAACTGTTTAAAAAGAAGTCGTTTATTGCAATGCAAAGAACGTTGAAACTTTTATTTTCTCAGAAGCCTAGTTTCTCGTGCAATATGAATTTTTTTTGTTTACCAGGGGTTTTTGGGTGGTTGCTTGTTAGTTTCTTTGGGAGATGAACTTTGCGAGGCTATAACCACCCAGGGACTTGAAATTATTCCCAAGACTCCGAACATCAATACACGTAAAGCTGCCAAAGTCTAAATTAAGGTTTTCAGGATTTACTTTTTTTTTTCTCTAAACAATTTTTTAACGACTATTTGTTTTATGGCACAAATTAAAAATACTATCTACACCTCATGTAAAATGAACCAATTTCTGATCAGACTGAGCATCATAAACGTTTTCGTCGACATGAGATGGCATTTGCTAAAGAACCACAGTTCCGGAACTGCTGTACACCGGTCGCCACAATCGCTGTTTGATATTATTAAAAATCTCATCACATAAAGGTAAACTTATCTTGAACCCATACATATTAGTAACTCTAAAATGTCCTGCCATCATAAGGTGGTTTCTAAAACATTCCGCAGAAACATGTGAAACTTTACTCGTAAAATCTACAACAGAAGTCGGAGGACAGTAAAGGAAGAACAAAGGAACTAAATGTACAAATATTTAAATTTTATACATAATCTTTCCTGGTTTTCTGTTCATCTTAAAGGGGTAACAAGTACGCGAGTGCTAAAATGGCAGCGGCGCATATACCACGTGCCACTCTATCTCGTCTATATTTTTGAAAATTTTTGTAGCAATTTTTGCATAAATGATGCCTTTACTACAGCAAGTTTTCGTTAGTATTGTTAGGTGGGGGCGCATGTTATTGATACCTCGGCAACACTGGGCGCTACTCACTCACATTCATGAAGAAAAATGTATTTTTCCACACGCACCCACTCACACTCTCGCTCACCAGTCGCCCTCACCACTCGCACTCACCCGCAGTCTTGCTCAATATTCGGCCTCACCACTCGTGCCCACTCTCACTCACTCAGGCTCACGCTCACCGCGACGCGAGTGGTGTTCGCCTTTGCGGGTGGTGAGCGTGGCTCACGGCGAGCGCAGGGCTCGCAATCAATAGCACTCGCACTACTACTTCAAAAAGACTGCGAATCTCACTCACCAGAAACTCGTGAATGGTGATTGGGAGTGTGTCAGTGCACTCGTTAGTGAGCGTGCCGATCTATAATGTTATCTATTTGCTTCTTGGTTTAACTGCTTTGTTAAGAATGCTTCGCGCATTGATACAAAAAAGACTCAGAGTTTTATTGTTTGACAATTATGGGCTCCTGATATTGCCGTGGGCTACAATTTAGTTGCTAAATTTGCAGAGTAAATGTGAACTTTTGCACCGTGGGTGCTTTTGTAGTCCCATATATATGCGCAGTTATCAATTTGGAAATTCTCATGCAAAAGTTGTTGCTATTTTCTTTCGCTTTGTGTATCTTGGCATGACAGTTTGCGCCTTCAGAACGTGCAGCGCGAGTAATCCTTCTCAGTGAAGACATCGCTACATTTCGGCAGCTTCTCTAGGCAAAGTATCACAACAGTTCAAGCTAGAGTGTATTTTGTACCTAGATGTACAAAATTACATGATCCTTGTAAATATTTATTCTGATTCTGCTTAGGCGGCCAGTTGAACTGCGCTTAACGGTAGGCTTTGACAAATGTTTTGACTACTATTGATTTTTTCTCCATCTTCTTTTTCACCTATTTGTTTTCACGAGATCGGAGTGGTCTACATTAGGAGGTTGGCTTTGGTCTCCTGTATGGAGAGGTTTTTCTGAGGTGTCAGCCAAGGAAGGCTTTGACTAATTTTAAGCTGGAATAAACCAGAATAATTTTACTTGTTAATTGGTTCAGGACTGTGACGAACACTTCGTCTTCAGAAATTTCACCTCATGTAACCGCAAGTGATTTTGGGGGGGTCTTCTCGCTCTTCCTCGATAGCATTTAAGATCTATAATTTTGACAAGCATCTTTTTTATCTATTTGCCGATATTCAATTCGACATCCCAGCAGAGAAGAAGCTGACAAGCTTGAAAAGTTTATGAATCAGTGTGCACGGGGTTTCAGAACAAAAAGAACTACTATGAGATTACAATGAATTACAAAAGTCAAAAACCTGGATAATAAAAGAAATCGACATAGCCAGGGGTGCTGGTCGGTTAACTTTGACATGCCCATTTAAAGAGAACTGCGTCGGGACAGCGTTTACAATCTCTGAAAACGTTGACATCACCGCCGGAGTGCATTTGAGAAATCGGTATGAGATAAACTGTACAGCACGTCCCTTGGTACACAAACGTGGGACAATGCCGTAGGTGGTGACTAGGCGGGGCATAGGTAAAAGAAAGGGTTTGAGACACTACCATGCAGGACTTGCTGGACAACGAAAAGGACAGGCGTCGTCAGCATTGCCGTTTGGTTCCCTTTGTCGTGCCCAATCACTTCTACCGAATAACAGAAGCTCTTGCGCGTTGGATATTTTGATGTTTACATCAACAACAGCACGTTTGCATAGAAGCCGGGCTGCTCGATGGGTGGCGCCACTGTCGGTAGTCACCTCGTTTCTTGCAAGGCCCACCGCATTTGGGTGCGCTGCCTACCCTCATTTTGTCGTGTTTGCTTCTGTGCTTTAAATGTTTAGGTATTGCTGTGAGCTTATATACGTGATGATGCTGCCTTGGAGAGTGTATTGCGTTTCATGATGGCCTTACAGCCAAGTAAACTAGTCGAACGCTTCTATGGTGGGGTACGCAAACATTGTTGCTATAGGCAGTTCCTGAGTATCGCCACCAGCTTTGAGCAGCTGGATACCTGGATGCGGCTGTTTTGAATAAAGAGGAACTCACGTACGATTTCAAATGCCGTGGGGTTGTGGTAATGTATCGGAAGTCTACATTTTTTCGGTAACCGATAGCTTGTTCCTTCTCTTTTCCAAGAGTGACGGCACGGGGGTTTGGGCGCTCAACAAACTCCCTCATTTGTAGAGGTAGTTTTATTGATAATCGTTGTAATTTTACCACCAAACAGCTCAAGCTGCAAGCACTTTCTCCTGCCTCCAATTTCCCCACCTGTATGAAGGAAAGGCTACCACCGATAGACGGCCACAGCGTCGAAACGGGGAAGGAGTTAAGGAGTTTGTGAATTATTTTCGACGTTTCTATCGACTTTGTAAGCATTTTTGGTGGAAGAACAACTATAACGTCATTTGACGCCTTGTCAAGACATTGAGGCGGTATGAAAGTGTAATGGCAAACGAGTGGAAATAAATTCGCCCCGTTTAGATACTGATAGCCTATCCTGACAATCCCAGCAGCCGTTGTAGCAATCTAGAGAGCACATGAATATGTGTACATATAAATATATATATATATATATATATATATATATCTAATAAATATACATATAAATATACATATAAATATACATATACATAACTCAACCAAGAAAAAATGAAAAGGCGTTGTCTGGATTTAGCCATTTGCGGCCACCAAGAAAATGTGCGGTAGCTCGAAGGATGTGAAACTCGGCGTAAGAACGTTTACGCAATTTTATACAAATCTCAAACTTTTCACAACGTTTTTATTGTAGCTGCGTCTCGTCGACCTACAGCTACTGTGGCGGCGGATTTGGCGCAGCTCACGCGGTCACATTTTCGTTCAGTTAATCAGGTGGTTGAAACATGTGGTAAAGCTGAGTGAATATGTTTTTAACTGCCACGAACCACGCAGCCAGCAAAAAAGACTTACAAGCATAAAGCATTGCTTTTCCACATGACGCAATCACTTGGTTGTGCCATGCAAAATTTATTTTGGAAACGCCTCCTGTGTGTCTCCGTAAAACGTATTGCTGTGAAATCAACCACGTTTCAACCATAAATAATTCCTCCACGTACCCTAGTCTCTTCAGCACAGTCTATTTAACAAAGGATAAGTCTTAGAACTTTGTCTACCGCTCGTCTATTGTCGATCTTGTCTATCACTCGTCTACATTTGTTTATCGCTCATGCACAGTTTTTCTTCGTCAACTGTACATTTTTGCGTCGCACCTTGATGGATTGGCTGCCCACACCTGCATTTCAAGAGAATTTCGCAGCAAGATATTCTGCGTCCGCGAAACAGCATGCAGCAACAATACGGCATGAAAAAAAAACTACCTCCAATTTACGCTGGGAAAGTGCATGGAAAGCAAAGCTTCAAACGACACCCACAACAATTGCCCATGAGGCGACACTTGAATTCACACACGTGGCTCTACAAAGAGTGAAACCAGACATTCTGCCAGCCTTTACCTTGAATTCGCGGAGGAGGAGTCCCAAACGCAGCAGCACTGTCGGGTACGCCCGGGCTAGAGCTGCGCATGCCGCCTCCGTAACCCGGCCGACAGTCGGGAGAATGTAAACGGAGAGGAGCATCTTTTGAAGGGTGCGACAGCGGAACCTAGCTATCCTGATGTACTCGCTTGGGGCTGCACCACCGCGCGACTGAAGCGCAGACACCAAAATAATTCGGCATGTGGGCTTAGTGATTCCCATTTATACCGATTTAAAGTAGTTAGTATAGTAAGTTTAAGAACTGTGAGAAAGCTAAGGGAACTTTTACAATCACTATTTATCAAAACCAGTTGCTCCTATTGCCTTATGTAGAACCTGTTTTAAACACAACCGATATGGTATTCCCCATATTAGAAAACGGAATCCCATTCGTGGCAAGCAGTGCATTTCTGTAGCTTTTCTACTTCGGCTATACGTCTGCATGTGGTCTCTATAGAACCAATCTTTAAGATGTCTTCGCCGCACGACCATATAATGCTGTCAGGTCCTCTTTACCGGGAGGTGCTGCTGACGAAGTTCATCAAGCCGTGCGGAGAAAATGCGCGATGGATGGAAAGCTGCGCCAAAACTGGCTCAAACCAATTATCGCTAAAGCCGACTGCAGACTCGACGGAATTGCACCCCTACGCTAAAGCCGAGCTGGGAAGCTCCGGTGCGCGGGGAACGCTGGCGAAATTTGCCGTGCCATCTAAAGTGTGCTCCGTGAGTAAAACCTTCCGTCCTCCCCGAAGCCGCAGCTAGCGCCGCTTCGGGAGTTTATTGTCCTGCACGCGACGAAGAACCGTTGGCTGGTACAGGTAGAAAGCTGTGCTTTAAAATATCAATTGTCTACATAATCGTTACACGAATGAAGGAACTTACCCTTCCAGCTCGACATTCTACCTTTGCCGTGCGAAATTTGCCGTGCCATCTAAAGTGTGCTCCGTGAGTAAACCCCTCCGTCCTCCCCCCAGCCGCCGCTAACGCCGCTTCGGGAGTTTATTGTCCTGCACGCGACGAAAGAACCGTTGGCTGGTACAGGTAGAAAGCTGTGCTTTAAAATACCAATTGTCTACATAATCGTTACACGAATGAAGAAACTTACCCTTCCAGCTCGACATTCTACCTTGGCGCATTGAGGTTCCATTGCGGTTTTAATATGCTGAATATGTGCGTAAATCATACACATGTCATGCTTTATAAAGGTTGTTCTCACTGTATAGGTTCACCAATCTTAAAAAAGGTGTTTGTTCTTATTGCAGCTTTGAAAGCCAGCGCATAACGACAGACCCAAATTTACAAACGCCACGTGGTGCCACGGGCATTTCGTTGACGAGCGGGCATTTCATTCACGCCGAAATGACAGTGGGGAATGACCGTGGCAGGCAAGCACCTGCGATAGTCATGCAACTGCGCAGAAATTTTGGATAGGACCCAACTTCGTGCAATATGTGAGTTTTAATGAACTTACAGAAACATGTTTCAATACACAAGCACCCGGTAACTGTAATTTATATGCGCTAAAAATGAAAAAGCCCCCTCAATACACTTTCACCTTTGTCCTCCACCCTCTTATTCTATAATATTTACCATTGAGTTTCCGGTCTGCGTATGGGAAGCGCATAGCTATAACCCAAGCAATAAACTCCTTTGTAAGGTATGTGCGCCATTGACTAATAACGGGAGCTGATATTGCTCTCATATATAGTTTATGGCTGGCAAGAATTTATAGCAGTGGGCATCCACTTTTTCCCCGGCCAATATCTGGAGGAAGAACCTTGTAAATTAAGGTGCTGATAGCGAGGTAAATGTGCTTTCTTTATATGGGACTTCGTGAACTTAGAAAAAAACGCCCTTGTGGTAGATAGTTTGGTGGTACCAAGCAACACGTTTCCATCGACACGTGACAGGCCTACTTGTTTTACCCGGGCAATTGGACCTCCCATGCCCGAGTAATTTTCCAACGAGTTTTGAATTTGCGTATCCGAACCCCATGAATCACTCGTAGCAATAATTCCTTAGATTGGTTACTTGAGCACCATTGTGGAAAAGACCACTAGACTGTATTCTTGAAATGTTTATGGAAGGCATGAAGTTGCAGGTGTGGTCGTCGTCGTTTCTTCAGGTAATAGCCGGGAAGGCAGAATATTGTTTGTTTGATGCTAATTGCGAGCTAGTTATATTTGTTTGCTTCAGGCGTGCTTTTGTAAAATTGTAAAAGCATGGACACGTCCTTGACATTTTTATGGCGTAATTAAAATGCAATGCGTTTGCATCGGAAAGAACTCCATCATAGTAATTCAAATCTGCTGAGGCATTGGTCCATATACAGATTTATTTCAACGGTATCCTGTGACATCACATGATAAGTAAATTTACCAGTGTCTTTCCATTTTCCCAATTGGCAACCACAGAGCTATACTACCAGCCATACACTCTTCGATGAGTTGAAGGGGCGCCGCTGCGGAGCTGCACAGGGGTATTGTGATCTGGTATGGTTTTGGCCAGAAGAATTTCTTGCAGTGGGCGTCGTCTGTTTCCCAGTTGCCGCCTTGCAGGCAACAACAACGAACATTTTTTGAAAGGGATGGCTCAAGGCCACATGGGGAAAGGGAGGGAGGGAAATGAAGACCTCAATAGTGTCCCAACATGGAGGAGTCCAGAACGAACCGCCAAAGTGTGGATAAAGTCTGTTTGATGCGGCCCTTCAGAAGAATCCAGTCCTCTTAAGCGAGTACCCAGGGAGGCCGATGTGTCTCACGTGGCCCTACGAGACCTATGCAGTCCCATACAAGGTGATGGATGGTTGGCTTCAGTGACTGCCCACATGCGTAGCAGACTTACGAAGGGTCGCATGGTGATGCCACCGCAGATGAAAGGTCTTCGGAAGCTGCTGCCGTGGAATTACCGCTCCTCATTGTTCTATTCGAGGCGTGCCTCCACCTGCCCATGACTTCATCTGTTAAAGCGTATCCGGAGCGCGCACGGTTCAGGAAGACATGTGCAGCGTGGCTAAGCCCAGGAGTCACTGGGTCCGGGTTAATGGGCACTGTTGAAAGGATCTCCTGTCGGCGGCGCTGCTTGCGGCAGCGGCGTTCGCCATCGGGATCAAAGCAGAACTCCTCAGTGCGGGAGCCGTCAAGCTGCGGGCGGAAATTTCGACAAGCCTCGCTCGCCAGCTGATGGGCCCACTCACTACCGAGGGCTCTTGCGTGCCCGGGTGTCAGGCGAACGGTCACAGTAATGCCAGTGCGCAGTCGCAACGTTGCACAGGAACGTTTAATGTTATGAGCGACTGAGTACCGTCTGGGTGGTCCAATGAGATAACGTAAAGCCTCTGCGGTGTCCGTAAATATGCTGACGTTTCGGTATGTTTGGGGATCAGCTGCCACTAGGCGTACAGCCAGCTGGACCCCCTCGTCGATGGCGCGAAGCTCCAGCGCTGTGGCAGTAGTTGGTATAGTCATCTTGAAGGTGCGGGTTGTGTCTACGGCCAGTACACGTGCAACGGCGGCGAGGGACACCGTTTGTAAATGGCGCCGACACAAAGCAGCCACGAAGACAGAAAGTGTTGATGAGTCTTCTATGTTCAAGGGAGGGGCGGTGACCGAAGGAACATGTCTATGCGATGGGTAAGTTCCTTGGTGACGTGGAGTGGGTGCTGGCCGTTGCTCAGTAATGAGCTCATCCTCCCAAGGTGGAATGTGCTTATGTATGGTTGGCACAGACGTGTCGAAATCCTCACCGGCATGGCATAGTAAGCGGCGGCACTGGTGAGTGAGATTGCGACGGTCTTTCGCCCCCTCTGCCCTGGTTTGGATTATGCTTTCAAGATTGGGAAGACCAGCGTACCGATAGAGCTCCTCAATCCTTGTGTGTCGTGGAAGCCCAGTTATAGCTCGAAGCGCTTCCCGGTAAAGGACTTCTAGCTGGTGGGTCTGGTGTTTTGTGAGGGAATACCACATGGCGCCATATGTGGCTTTGGACACAAGTACACTTTGCACTAAACGCCGAGCTACGTCCTGCGATGCCCCGCCAAAGGTGTTGGAGATGCGGCGAATGAGGTGCAGGAGGCTACGCCACTGCGGCCGAAGTTGCTTGATCCATTATGTAGCGCCACCGTTCTGGTGAACGGGCACTCCGAGGACACGAACCCAGTCCTGTGGAGCAGGCTGGAGCGAAACGCCGTCAATGGTAAATGAATCCGGGAGCGTTCTGCAGGTGTGCCCCGTATGGCCAGGAAGTGTGTTTTCGCCAGCGATATTTTCATTCCAGTGGGAGCTAGGAGGGCGCTGAACGTGGCTAGGGCCTTCTGCAATTGACGCATCGCGGCATCGGTTGTGGGGTGGTCATTTGCCTCAGTCCAAATTGTGATGTCATCGGCATAGGCCGTGACATGAACACCTTCCACCGCAGACACCCCATGAATCAACTTCCTGAGACCCAAATTAAAAAGAATAGGGGAGATGATAGCCCCTGGGGCACCCCGCAGCAATTGGTTAAGGAAATGGTGTCGTGGCGGCCGGATCGAATCTCGTATGTGCGGTTAGCCAGGAAGCACCGTACAAAATTGCGTAGCCGCTTACCAGGATAAGCACCTACTATGGCATCGAGTACCGCTGCGTGTGATACGGTGTCGTAAGCCTTTTCCAAATCAATAGCAACCATAATGTGTGGCCGCTTATACCGGCTTGCTCGCACCAACTTTCGTAGAAGGTAGAGACTGTAGTGGGTGCTTAAATTTGGTCGGAAGCCTGTCTGAGCCGGGTGGAAGTAGTTGTTTTCTTCTTCCAAGTGATGACTCAGTCGAGTCGTGGCCATCCGCTCAATTAACTTACAGGCGGTAGACGTAAGCGAGATTGGACGTAAATTTACAAGGACTGCAGGATCCTTGCCTGCCCTGGGAATGGGTACCACAACAGCGTGCATGAGGGCTGAAGGAACGACGCCACTGATCCATATGTCGTTAACTGCCTGAAGAAGCTCCTCTTTCTGTGCTACTGGCAGATTGCGAAGCATTGACCAAGACACACCGTCTTTTCCTGGTGTGCTAGACACATTGATTTGCTCAAGGGCAACCGTGAGCTCAGCAGATGTAAATGGCATCTCAATCTGTTCGCTGTCGTCCACTGGCTCCAGAGCGTAGATATAAGGGGGTGGTTGGGGAAAGAAAATACGTGCTTCGTCTCTTTTGAAGACCTCACGGGATTGCCCAGTTCGAAGTAGCACCGTATCCACTGTACCCTGCAGCTTTGTACGCCCGGCTAGGCTTCGGAAGGTGCTCCACAGTTTCCGGGACCCAGTGTGAGAGGAAAAAGAGTCGCAATGCTCTTCCCAATGCTTGCGGGGAAGGAGCTTCACGTATTTTCTAATGTTTTCTGTCTGGTGGCGGAGGCGCACAAGGTCAACATAAGTGCGACCACCGGTCCAAAAGCGCTCCTGCAAGTCGTCGCGAACATTCCATATATTGATCAGGTGTTGATCAGGAGCAGGAGTGTCTTGGTCCACTTCGACGACCGTTGTAGCACCATTTGCAGCAATCAAAATGTGATTTAGCAGAATTGTGAGTGAGTCTAAGTTGGCGTTGCGATGTCTTTCTGTTCCGACAAATTGAAGCTCCCTGAAACGGGGCCAGTCTACATACCGGACCTTCTTGTTAATTTTCCGCGCGGTGCCGGAAAGCCTGATCCAAATGGGGTAATGGTCACTTCACCAAGATGAAGAGTCGCATTTCCATAATTACACCGTGGAAGGAGTTGCCCAGGTCAAATCGGGAATGGTGTCCTGCTGGCTTGGCGACTGCCCAAGCCGCGTGGGGCACGACAGATCATTAACAAGGATGAGTTCCGCATCTTCTGCTGATTTCTCGAGGTTGCGGCCGCGGATGTTGGTGACGCGATATCCCCAAGTCGTGCTGAGGGCATTGAAATCACCCCCAATCACAACTTCGTCCCGGACGTACAGAGCACGCAGCTGCTGCATCCAGTCAAAATTTGCACCTGGTAATTGAGGACGCACATAGATCGATGCCACAAGTAAGGTCTTCCCTCCAAAGGACACGCGGACAGCCACTACTTCCTGAACATCATTGCACATGCCTGCAGTAGGCACCTGGCAGTGGTAGGCACCTGGCAGTAGACACCTGGAAGTAGGCACCTGGCACCTGGCAGGCACCTGGCACTAGCCACCTGACACATAAAATATCAAAACACTAAACACACACAAAAAAAATACACGGAATGCCTGGCAAGCAGAACGTTTTTTGTTTGTTTTTATGCTGAGTGCGAGAGATTGCTGCTTGCTTTAGGTCGTTCTTCTAAATCTACATCAGCACGTGCGGTCTAAAAATACCAAGTCGAGTTCAAGAAAGGAGCCGAAAGGCTTTAAAAAAGATCGTTGCAATACTATATTTTCGGTACATTTCGGTTTAAGACGTGTATTTTTTCGCATATGCTGTTACAGCGCACAAGTAAATTTATAAAGCATTCAGTTTCGGCCCTACGCCACGAAATGCCCTCTTTCAACGGTGGACCTCTACCTGTACAGGGATTCGGGATTCATTGTGCCTCTTGTATAGGGCCTCGTTCATTTCATTTTCTTCCCGTGTTGCTGATAGCCGGCCAGAAATAATTGCAGGCCGTGGGCCTTTGTTACCTAAAGTTACCTAGCTGGGCACGCGCTGTTTATTGCGGGCGCAGGCCATAAATATTACACTGTGGCCGGGAGCATCTTGGAGTGCATTGTTTCTCCCCTAGCCAATAGCAGCAATCTCTAGAGCAGAGCTCCAGAAACTCGACGTACACCTTTCGCTCCGATTTCGCAAAACGCGCTGTCTTGTACGCACTTACCAGCGAGGACATAGCGTGGTTTTGCGGTCAGGCATTCGTCCATCCGGACTTTCTGCAACCCCTTGCGAAAATGTCGACCTACAAGCCTCATATGCCGATGTCGCTTGATATGCTTGAATACCAACAAAAGATTAAGGAATTCAGCGGCCTGCATATGAGCTTCCCGGTAAGTGAATATTACTGGTGCTTGACACGGGTACCGTGCACGAAGTTACGTTTCGTTGTGAAGTTGCTCCACCAACTCCATATCATTAATTGGTGTTGCGAGTTACAATCGAAAACACTCAAATAATGAAACATTCAATCAGTAGGACTCCTTATTTTCCTTTTAAAATGCGCAGGACAGAATTATTTATTGCGCTCACGGCGAACAATGGCGTAAGCACTAGCAGAACTATTTTCGGGTAGAAATGTAGCTAATAAGTATACTTACCCAGCGGGCACAAACGCAGCTTCAGAACAAGTTTTGTTCTAGTGCGTTACTTTAAAGCAACAGATTAACGATACCTAAGAGGCTCCGGAATAAAGGTGTGGCGTCAAAATTATAAAATGACAATAAAAGTTGACTGTCTTGACCATTTTGTTTCTAAACATCGTTAGGCAAGAGAAGCTAAAAAAATTTCACTCCGAGAAGATGACGAACAATATTAGGTAAAGGGCAGCAGCACTCAAATTGACGAGCATTCGGGGCAGCCCCAAACTTGGGAAGTTACGTACTGCCCTGTGTGGGGGAAACTTGATCCTCCATGACTGAAGCGAAAAACTGTGATCCAGAGTGATTGATTCTTAGCTTTCGCGCCGAATGTGCTGACAATAAGCTCCTGAGAATAAAATGTGAATGACCAACCAGTTTCAAAGTTTCGGTCCTTGGTTGTCTCAGTCAGAAGTATTCGTTTCCGAGTGCCGTTAAAGCCATTCCCATCTGACGCTCTCCATTTCTTCAAATATAGGCAATTGCTGGAAGAAACAGATTTAGTTTATAATTTAACGAAAATATTGATAACCATTTGAGCTGAAATAATAAAGCACTCTAGTTGGAAACTAACCAACTTTACAATAATCAACTCCTCCAAACCAATGTTTTATACATATTCTAAAAGAGAAGGATGACCTATGTAAAACGAAATAAAAAAGCAGCTTCTATATATAGTACGCCTAAAAATAGCGAGAAACCGCAAACCCCGTAACCCCCTTCTTTTCCATAAATATGCATAATTGGCGGTAGTAACACTAGAGATGCATTTTTGCACGGATTTTGAAAACCAGAGAAATAAACAACACAAAAATAAACGACTACAAAAATATATCACAAAAAGGTTGTATTAAACATCTCTAAAAGCAATAACAAAATAATAAAGTTGCAAATAACACATTTCACTGGCATAATAGTGCAAATGAGCATAATTGTTCCTACGAGACAGTGATAACCGAAAGTTGCCAGAAAGATAACATTTGACACGTTAAAATTTTAAATAAAAATTGACCAGAGTTAGGGAAAATCCCCAAGGTGGAGAGTGTCATTGCAAAGAAAAATCTACCCTATAAGTCACTAAAGTTGACATCCACCTCAATCGAGCCGTATGGCTGCATTGAGGTGGATGTCAAATTTTGCAGAACCCACAGAGCTATACCCCCACCCATACACTCTTTGATTAGTTGCAGGGGCACTGCTTTGGAGGGGCGCCAGGGTATTGTGATCTGGTATGGTTTTGGCCAGAAGAATTTATTGCAGTGGGCGTCGTCTGTTTTCCAGTTGCCGCCTGGCAGGCAGAACGTTTTTTTTTGTATTGATGCTGAGTGCGAGATATTGCTGCTTGCTTTTCTTCGTTCTTCTAAATGTACATCAGCACGTGCGGTGTAGAAATGCCAAGTCTAGTTCAAGAAAGAATCCGAAAGGCTTTAAAACAGATCGTTGGAATATTATAATTTCGGTAAATTTTGGTTTAAGCTGTGTATTTTTTTCGCCTATGCCGTTGCAGCGCACAAGTAAATTTATAAAGCATTCAGTTTCGGCCCTACGCCACGAAATGCCCTCTTTCAACGGTGGACCTCTACCTGTACAGGGATTCGGGATTCGTTGTGCCTGTTGAATAGGGGCTCGTTCATTTCACTGTCTTCCCGTGTTGCTGATATCCGGCCAGAAAAAATTGCAGGCCGTGGGCCTTTGTTACCTAAAGTTACCTAGCTGGGCTGGCGCTGTTTATCGGGGGCACAGGCCATAAATATTACACTGTGGCCGGAAGCATCTTAAAGTGCATTGTTTCTCCGCTAGCCAATAGCAGCAATCTCTCGAACAGAGCTCCAGAAACTCGACGTAACACCTTTCGCTCCGATTTCGCAAAACGCGCTGTCTTGTACGCACTTACCAGCGAGGAGATAGCGTGGTTTTGCGGTCAGGCATTCGTCCATCCGGACTTTCTGCAACCCCTTGCGAAAATGTCGACCTACAAGCCTCATATGCCGATGCCGCTTGATATGCTTGAATACCAACAAAAGATTAAGGAATTCAGCGGCCTGCATATGAGCTTCCCGGTAAGTGAATATTACTGGTGCTTGACACGGGTACCGTGCACGAAGTTACGTTTCGTTGTGAAGTTGCTCCACCAACCCCATATCAGGAATTGGTGTTGCGAGTCACAATCGAAAAGACTCAAATAATGAATTATTCAATCAGTAGGACTAGTTATTTTCGTTTTAAAATGCGCAGGACAGGATTATTTATTGCGCTCACGGCGAACAATGGCGTAAGCGCTAGCAGAAGTATTTTCGGGTAGAACTGTAGCTAATAAGTATACTTACCCAGCGGGCACAAACGCAGCTTCAGAACAAGTTTTGTTCTAGTGCGTTATTTTAAAGCAACAGCTTCACGATACCTAAAAGGCTGTCGGAATAAAGAAGTGGCGTCAAAATTATAAAATGAGAATAAAAGTTGACTGTCTTGATCATTTTGTTTCCAAACTTCGTTAGGCAAGAGAAGCTAAAAAAATTTCACTCCGAGAAGGTGATGAACAATATTAGGTAAAGGGCAGCAGCACTCAAATTGACGAGCATTTGGGGCAGCCTCAAATGTGGGAAGTTAGGTACTGCCCTGTGTGGGGGAAAATTGATCCTCCATTACTGAACCAAAAAACTGTGCTCCAGAGTGATTGATTCTTAGTTTTTGCGCCGAATGTTCTGACAATAAGCTCGCGAGGATAAAATGTGAATGACCAACCAGTTTCAAACTTTCGGTCATTGGTTGTCTCAGTCAGAAGTATTCGTTTCCGAGTGCCGTTAGAGCCATTCCCATCTGACGCTCTCCATTTCTTCAAATATAGGCAATTGCTGGAAGAAACAGATTTAGTTTATAATATAACGAAAATATTGATAACCATTTGAGCTGAAATAATAAAGCACTCTAGTTGGAAACTAAACAAACTTTACAATAATCAACTCCTCAAAACCAATATTTTATACATATTCTAAAAGAGAAGGAGGACTTATGTAAAACGAAATAGAAAAGCAGCTTCTATATAGTACGCATAAAAATAGCGAAAAACAGCAAACCCCGTAACCCCCTTCTTTTCCATAAATATGCATAATTGGCGGTAGTAACACTAGAGATGCATTTTTGCACGGATTTTGAAAACCAGAGAAATAAACAACACAAAAATAAACGACTAGTAAATATCTCACAAAAAGGTTGTATTAAACATCTCTAAAAGCAATAAAAAAATAATAAAGTTACAAACAACATATTTCACTGGCATAATAGTGCAAATGAGCATAATTGTTCGTACGAGACTGTGATAATCGAAAGTTGCCAGAAAGATAACATTTGACACGTTAAAATTTTAAATAAAAATTGACCAGAGTTAGGAAAAATCCCCAAGGTGGAGTAAGTCATTGCAAAGAAAAATCTACCCTATAAGTCACTAAAGTTGACATCCACCTCAATGGAGCCGTATGGCTGCATTGAGGTGGATGTCAAATTTTGCAGAACCCACAGAGCTATACCCCCCCCATACACACTTTGATGAGTTGCAGGGGTGCTGCATTGGAGGGGTGCCAGGGTATTGTGATCTGGTATGGTTTTGGCCAGAAGATATTATTGCAGTGGGCCTCGTCTGTTTCCCAGTTGCCGCCTGGCAGGCAGAACGTTTTTTTTTTGTTTTGAGGCTGAGTGCGAGATATTGCTACTTGCTTTTCTTCGTTCTTCTAAATGTACATCAGCACGTGCGGTGTAGAAATGCCAAGTCTAGTTCAAGAAAGAATCCGAAAGGCTTTAAAACAGATCGTTGCAATATTAAAATTTCGGTAAATTTCGGTTTAATATGTGTATTTTTTCGCATATGCCGTTGCAGCGCACAAGTAAATTTATAAAGCATTCAGTTTCGGCCCTACGCCACGAAATGCCCTCTTTCAACGGTGGACCTCTACCTGTACATTCGGGATTCGTTGTGCCTCTTGAATAGGGGCTCGTTCATTTCATTGTCATCCCGTGTTACTGATAGCCGGCCAGAAATAATTGCAGGCCGTGGGCCTTTGTTACCTATAGTTACCTAGCTGGGCTGCCGCTGTTTATTGCAGGCGCAGGCCATAAATATTACACTGTGGCCGGGAGCATCTTGGAGTGCTTTGTTTCTCCCCTAGCCAATAGCATCAATCTCTAGAGCAGAGCTCCAGAAACTCGACATAACACCTTTCGCTCCGATTTCGCAAAACGCGCTGTCTTGTACGCACTTACCAGCGAGGACATAGCGTGGTTTTGCGGTCAGGCATTCGTCCATCCGGACTTTCTGCAACCCCTTGCGAAAATGTCGACCTACAAGCCTCATATGCCGATGCCACTTGATATGCTTGAATACCAACAAAAGATTAAGGAATTCAGCGGCCTGCATATGAGCTTCCCGGTAAGTGAATATTACTGGTGCTTGACACGGGTACCGTGCACGAAGTTACGTTTCGTTGTGAAGTTGCTCCACCAACCCCATATCAGGAATTGGTGTTGCGAGTCACAATCGAAAAGATTCAAATAATGAATTATTCAATCAAAAGGACTCCTTATTTTCGTTTTAAAATGCGCAGGACAGGCTTATTATTGCGCTCACGGCGAACAATGGCGTAAGCACTAGCAGAAGTATTTTCGGGTAGAACTGTAGCTAATAAGTATACTTACCCAGCGGGCACAAACGCAGCTTCAGAACTAGTTTTGTACTAGTGCGTTATTTTAAAGCAACAGTTTCACGATACCTAAGAGGCTGCCGGAATAAAGGTGTGGCGTCACAATATAAAATGAGAATAAAAGTTGACTGTCTTGATCATTTTGTTTCCAAACTTTGTTAGGCAAGAGAAGCTAAAAAAATTTCACTCCGAGAAGGTGACGAACAATATTATGTAAAGGGCAGCAGCACTCAAATTGACGAGCATTCGGGGCAGCCTCAAATGTGGGAAGTTAGGTAGTGCCCTGTGTGGGGGAAAATTGATCCTCCATGACTGAACCGAAAAACTGTGCTCCAGAGTTATTGATTATTAGTTTTCGCGCCGAATGTGCTGACAATAAGCTCGCGAGGATAAAATGTGAATGACCAACCAGTTTCAAACTTTCGGTCCTTGGTTGTCTCAGTCAGAAGTATTCGTTTCCGAGTGCCGTTAGAGCCATTCCCATCTGACGCTCTCCATTTCTTCAAATATAGGCAATTGCTGGAAGAAACAGATTTAGTTTATAATATAACGAAAATATTGATAACCATTTGAGCTGAAATAATAAAGCACTCTAGTTGGAAACTAAAGAAACTTTACAATAATCAACTCCTCAAAACCAATATTTTATACATATTCTAAAAGAGAAGGAGGACTTATGTAAAACGAAATAGAAAAGCAGCTTCTATATAGTACGCATAAAAATTGCAAAAAACAGCAAACCCCGTAACCCCCTTCTTTTCCATAAACATGCATAGTTGGCGGTAGTAACACTAGAGATGCATTTTTGCATGGATTTTGAAAACCAGAGAAATAAACAACACAAAAATAAACGACTAGAAAAATATCTCACAAAAAGGTTGTATTAAACATCTCTAAAAGCAATAACAAAATAATAAAGTTACAAACAACATATTTCACTGGCATAATAGTGCAAATGAGCATAATTGGTAGTACGAGACTGTGATAATCGAAAGTTGCCAGAAAGATAACATTTGACACATTGAAATTTTAAATAAAAATTGACCAGAGTTGGGGAAATTCCCCAAAGTGGAGTAAGTCATTGCAAAGAAAAATCTACCCTATAAGTCACTAAAGTTGACATCCACCTCAATGGAGCCGTAAGTGCTGCATTGAGGTGGATGTCAAATTTTGCAGAACCCACAGAGCTATACCCCCACCCATACACTCTTTGATGAGTTGCAGGGGCGCTGCTTTGGAGGGGCGCCAGGGTATTATGATCTGGTATGGTTTTGGCCAGAAGAATTTATTGCAGTGGGCGTCGTCTGTTTCCCAGTTGCCGCCTGGCAGGCAGAACGTTTTTTTTTGTATTGATGCTTAGTGCGAGATATTGCTGCTTGCTTTTCTTCGTTCTTCTAAATGTACATCAGCACGTGCGGTGTAGGAATGACAAGTCTAGTTGAAGAAAGGATCCGAAAGGCTTTAAAACAGATCGTTGCAATATTAAAATTTCGGTAAATTTCGGTTTAAGATGTGTATTTTTTCGCATATGCTGTTGCAGCGCACAAGTAAATTTATAAAGCATTCAGTTTTGGCCCTACGCTACGAAATGCCCTCTTTCAACGGTGGACCTCTACCTGTACATTCGGGATTCGTTGTGCCTCTTGAATAGGGGCTCGTTCATTTCATTGTCTTCCCGTGTTACTGAGAGCCGGCCAGAAATAATTGCAGGCCGTGGGCCTTTGTTACCAAAAGTTACCTAGCTGGGGACGCGCTGTTAATTGCGGGCGCAGGCCATAAATATTACACTGTGGCCGGGAGCATCTTGGAGTGCATAGTTTCTCCCCTAGCCAATAGCAGCAATCTCTAGAGCAGAGCTCCAGAAACTCGACGTAACACCTTTCGCTCCGATTTCGCAAAACGCGCTGTCTTGTACGCACTTACCAGCGAGGAGATAGCGTGGTTTTGCGGTCAGGCATTCGTCCATCCGGACTTTCTGCAACCCCTTGCGAAAATGTCGACCTACAAGCCTCATATGCCGATGCCGCTTGATATGCTTGAATACCAACAAAAGATTAAGGAATTCAGCGGCCTGCATATGAGCTTCCCGGTAAGTGAATATTACTGGTGCTTGACACGGGTACCGTGCACGAAGTTACGTTTCGTTGTGAAGTTGCTCCACCAACCCCATATCAGAAATTGGTGTTTCGAGTCACAATCGAAAAGATTCAAATAATGAATTATTCAATCAATAGGACTCCTTATTTTCGTTTTAAAATGCGCAGGAGAGGATTATTATTGCGCTCACGGCGAACAACGGCGTAAGCACTAGCAGAAGTATTTTCGGGTAGAACTGTAGCTAATAAGTATACTTACCCAGCGGGCACAAACGCAGCTTCAGAACAAGTTTTGTTCTAGTGCGTTATTTTAAAGCAACAGCTTCACGATACCTAAAAGGCTGCCGGAATAAAGGAGTGGCGTCAAAATTATAAAATGAGAATAAAAGTTGACTGTCTTCACCGTTTTGTTTCCAAACATCGTTAGGCAAGTGAAGCTAAAAAAATTTCACTCCGAGAAGATAACGAACAATATTTGGTAAAGGGCAACAGCACTCAAATTGACGAGCATTCGGGGCAGCCCCAAATGTGGGAAGTTAGGTACTGCCCTGAGTGGGGAAAACTTCATCCTCCATGACTGAACCGAAACACTGTGCTCCAGAGTGATTGATTCTTAGTTTTCGCGCCGAATGTGCTGACAATGAGCTCTCGAGGATAAAATGTGAATGACCAACCGGTTTCAAACTTTCGGTCCTCGGTTGTCTCAGTCAGAAGTATTCGTTTCCGAGTGCCGTTAGAGCCATTCCCATCTGACGCTCTCCATTTCTTCAAATATAGGCAATTGCTGCAAGAAACAGATTTATTTTATAATTTAACGAAAATATTTATAACCATTTGAGCTGAAATAATAAAGCACTCTAGTTGGAAACTAAACAAACTTTACAATGATCAACTCCTCAAAACCAATGTTTTATACATATTCTAAAAGAGAAGGATGGCCTATGTAAAACGAAATAAAAAAGCAGCTTCTATATATAGTACGCTGAAAAATAGCGAGAAACCGCAAACCCCGTAACCCCCTTCTTTTCCATAAATATGCATAATTGGCGGTAGTAACACTAGAGATGCGTTTTTGCACGGATTTTGAAAACCAGAGAAATAAACAACACAAAAATAAACGACTAGAAAAATATCTCACAAAAAGGTTGTATTAAACATATCTAAAAGCAATAACAAAATAATAAAGTTGCAAATAACACATTTCACTGGCATAATAGTGCAAATGAGCATAATTGTTCGTACGAGACTGTGATAACCGAAAGTTGCCAGAAAGATAACATTTGACACGTAAAATTTTAAATAAAAATTGACCAGAGTTAGGGAAAATCTCCAAGGTGGAGTAAGTCATTGCAAAGAAAAATCTACCCTATAAGTCACTAAAGTTGACATCCACCTCAATGGAGCCGTATGGCTGCATTGAGGTGGATGTCAAATTTTGCAGAACCCACAGAGCTATACCCCCACCCATACACTCTTTGATGAGTTGCAGGGGCGCTGCTTTGGAGGAGTGCCAGGGTATTGTGATCTGGTATGGTTTTGGCCAGAAGAATATATTGCAGTGGGCCTCGTCTGTTTCCCAGTTGCCGCCTGGCAGGCAGAACGTTTTTTTTTGTATTGATGCTTAGTGCGAGATATTGCTGCTTGCTTTTCTTCGTTCTTCTAAATGTACATCAGCACGTGCGGTGTAGGAATGACAAGTCTAGTTGAAGAAAGGATCCGAAAGGCTTTAAAACAGATCGTTGCAATATTAAAATTTCGGTAAATTTCGGTTTAAGATGTGTATTTTTTCGCATATGCTGTTGCAGCGCACAAGTAAATTTATAAAGCATTCAGTTTTGGCCCTACGCTACGAAATGCCCTCTTTCAACGGTGGACCTCTACCTGTACATTCGGGATTCGTTGTGCCTCTGGAATAGGGGCTCGTTCATTTCATTGTCTTCCCGTGTTACTGAGAGCCGGCCAGAAATAATTGCAGGCCGTGGGCCTTTGTTACCTAAAGTTACCTAGCTGGGCACGCGCTGTTTATTGCGGGCGCAGGCCATAAATATTACACTGTGGCCGGGAGCATCTTGGAGTGCATAGTTTCTCCCCTAGCCAATAGCAGCAATCTCTAGAGCAGAGCTCCAGAAACTCGACGTAACACCTTTCGCTCCGATTTCGCAAAACGCGCTGTCTTGTACGCACTTACCAGCGAGGAGATAGCGTGGTTTTGCGGTCAGGCATTCGTCCATCCGGACTTTCTGCAACCCCTTGCGAAAATGTCGACCTACAAGCCTCATATGCCGATGCCACTTGATATGCTTGAATACCAACAAAAGATTAAGGAATTCAGCGGCCTGCATATGAGCTTCCCGGTAAGTGAATATTACTGGTGCTTGACACGGGTACCGTGCACGAAGTTACGTTTCGTTGTGAAGTTGCTCCACCAACCCCATATCAGGAATTGGTGTTTCGAGTCACAATCGAAAAGACTCAAAAAATGAATTATTCAATCAGTAGGACTCCTTATTTTCGTTTTAAAATGCGCAGGACAGGATTATTTATTTCGCTCACGGCGAACAATGGCGTAAGCAATAGCAGAAGTATTTTCGGGTAGAACTGTAGCTAATAAGTATACTTACCCAGCGGGCACAAACGCAGCTTCAGAACAAGTTTTGTTCTAGTGCGTTATTTTAAAGCAACAGCTTCACGATACCTAAAAGGCTGCCGGAATAAAGGAGTGGCGTCAAAATTATAAAATGAGAATAAAAGTTGACTGTCTTGACCATTTTGTTTCCAAACATCGTTAGGCAAGAGAAGCTAAAAAAATTTCACTCCGAGAAGATGACGAACAATATTAGGTAAAGGGCAGCAGCTTTCAAATTGACGAGCATTCGGGGCAGCCCCAAATGTGGGAAGTTAGGTACTGCCCTGTGTGGGGGAAACTTGATCCTCCATGACTGAACCGAAAAACTGTGCTCCAGAGTGATTGATTCTTAGTTTTCGCGCCGAATGTGCTGACAATAAGCTCGCGAGGATAAAATGTGAATGACCAACCAGTTTCAAACTTTCGGTCCTTGGTTGTCTAAGTCAGAAGTATTCGTTTCCGAGTTCCGCAAGAGCCATTCCCATCTGACGCTCTCCATTTCTTCAAATATAGGCAATTGCTGGAAGAATCAGATTTAGTTTATAATATAACGAAAACATTGATAACCATTTGAGCTGAAATAATAAAGCACTCTAGTTGGAAATTAAACAAACTTTACAATAATCAACTCCTCAAAACCAATGTTTTATACATATTTTAAAAGAGTAGGATGACCTATGTAAAACAAAATAAAAAAGCAGCTTCTATATAGTACGCATAAAAATAGCAAAAAACCGCAAACCCCGTAACCCCCTTCTTTTCCATAAATATGCATAATTGGCGGTAGTAACACTAGAGATGCATTTTTTGCACGGATTTTGAAAACCAGAGAAATAAACAACACAAAAATAAACGACTAGAAAAATATCTCACAAAAAGGTTGTATTAAACATCTCTAAAAGCAATAACAAAATAATAAAGTTACAAACAACACATTTCACTGGCATAATAGTACAAATGAGCATAATTGTTCGTACGAGACTGTGATAACCGAAAGTTGCCAGAAAGATAATATTTGACCCGTTAAAATTTTAAATAAAAATTGTCCAGAGTTAGGGAATCCCCAAGGTGGAGTAAGTCATTGCAAAGAAAAATCTACCCTATAAGTCACTAAAGTTGACATCCACCTCAATGGAGCCGTATGGCTGCATTGAGGTGGAAGTTAAATTTTGCAGAACCCACAGAGCTATACCCCCACCCATACACTCTTTGATGAGTTGCAGGGGCGCTGCTTTGGAGGGGCGCCAGGGTATTGTGATCTGGTATGGTTTTGGCCAGAAGAATTTATTGCAGTGGGCGTCGTCTGTTTCCCAGTTGCCGCCTTGCAGGCAGAACGTTTTTTTTGTATTGATGCTGAGTGCGAGATATTGCTGCTTGCTTTTCTTCGTTCTTCTAAATGTACATCAGCACGTGCGGTGTAGGAATGACAAGTCTAGTTCAAGAAAGGATCCGAAAGGCTTTAAAACAGATCGTTGCAATATTATGATTTCGGTAAATTTCGGTTTAAGATGTGTATTTTTTTGCATATGCTGTTGCAGCGCACAAGTAAATTTATAAAGCATTCAGTTTCGGCCCTACGCCACGAAATGCCCTCTTTCAACGGTGGACCTCTACCTGTACAGGGATTCGGGATTCGTTGTGCCTCTTGTATAGGGCCTCGTTCATTTCATTGTCTTCCCGTGTTGCTGATAGCCGGCCAGAAATAATTGCAGGCCGTGGGCCTTTGTTACCTAAAGTTACCTAGCTGGGCTGGCGCTGTTTATTGCGGGCGCAGGCCATAAATAATACACTGTGGCCGGGAGCATCTTGGAGTGCATTGTTTCTCTCCTAGCCAATAGCAGCAATCTCTAGAGCAGAGCTCCAGAAACTCGACGTAACACCTTTCGCTCCGATTTCGCAAAACGCGCTGTCTTGTACGGACTTACCAGCGAGGACATAGCGTGGTTTTGCGGTCAGGCATTCGTCCATCCGGACTTTCTGCAACCCTTTGCGAAAATGTCGACCTACAAGCCTCATATGCCGATGCCGCTTGATATGCTTGAATACCAACAAACGATTAAGGAATTCAGCGGCCTGCATATGAGCTTCCCGGTAAGTGAATATTACTGGTGCTTGACACGGGTACCGTGCACGAAGTTACGTTTCGTTGTGAAGTTGCTCCACCAACCCCATATCAGGAATTGGTGTTGCGAGTCACAATCGAAAAGACTCAAATAATGAATCATTCAATCAGTAGGACTCCTTATTTTCGTTTTAAAATGCGCAGGACAGGATTATTTATTGCGCTCACGGAGAACAATGGCGTAAGCACTAGCAGAAGTATTTTCGGGTAGAACTGTAGCTAATAAGTATACTTACCCAGCGGGCACAAACGCAGCTTCAGAACAAGTTTTGTTCTAGTGCGTTATTTTAAAGCAACAGCTTCACGATACCTAAAAGGCTGCCGGAATAAAGGAGTGGCGTCAAAATTATAAAATGAGAATAAAAGTTGACTGTCTTGACCATTTTGTTTCCAAACATCGTTAGGCAAGAGAAGCTAAAAAAATTTCACTCCGAGAAGATGACGAACAATATTAGGTAAAGGGCAGCAGCTTTCAAATTGACGAGCATTCGGGGCAGCCCCAAATGTGGGAAGTTAGGTACTGCCCTGTGTGGGGGAAACTTGATCCTCCATGACTGAACCGAAAAACTGCGCTCCAGAGTGATTGATTCTTAGTTTTCGCGCCGAATGTGCTGACAATAAGCTCGCGAGGATAAAATGTGAATGACCAACCAGTTTCAAACTTTCGGTCCTTGGTTGTCTCAGTCAGAAGTATTCGTTTCCGACTGCCGCTAGAGCCATTCCCATCTGACGCTCTCCATTTCTTCAAATATAGGCAATTGCCGGAAGAATCAGATTTAGTTTATAATATAACGAAAACATTGATAACCATTTGAGCTGAAATATTAAAGCACTCTAGTTGGAAATTAAACAAACTTTACAATAATCAACTCCTCAAAACCAATGTTTTATACATATTCTAAAAGAGAAGGATGACCTATGTAAAACGAAATAGAAAAGCAGCTTCTATATAGTACGCCTAAAAATGGCGAAGATGAGCAAACCCCGTACCCGCTTCTTTTCCATAAATATGCATAATTGCCGGTAGTAACACTAGAGATGCATTTTTACGTATTTTGAAAACGAGAGAACTAAACAACACAAAAACAAACGACTAGAAAAATATCTCACAAAAAGGTTGTATTAAACATCTCTAAAAGCAATAACAAAATATTAAAGTTACAAACAACACATTTCACTGGCATAATAGTGCAAATGAGCATAATTGTTCGTACGAGACTGTGATAACCGAAAGTTGCCAGAAAGATAACATTTGACACGTTAAAATTTTAAATAAAAATTGACCAGAGTTAGGGAAAATCCCCAAGGTGGAGTAAGTCAGTGCAAAGAAAAATCTACCCTATAAGTCACTAAAGTTGACATCCACCTCAATTGAGCCGTATGGCTGCATTGAGGTGGATGTTAAATTTTGCAGAACCCACAGAGCTATACCCCCACCCATACACTCTTTGATGAGTTGCAGGGGCGCTGCTTTGGAGGGGCGCCAGGGTATTGTGATCTGGTATGGTTTTGGTAAGAAGAATTTATTGCAGTGGGCGTCGTCTGTTTCCCAGTTGCCGCCTGGCAGGCAGAACGTTTTTTTTGTATTGATGCTGAGTGCGAGATATTGCTGCTTGCTTTTCTTCGTTCTTCTAAATGTACATCAGCACGTGCGGTGTAGGAATGACAAGTCTAGTTCAAGAAAGGATCCGAAAGGCTTTAAAACAGATCGTTGCAATATTAAAATTTCGGTAAATTTCAGTATAAGATGTGTATTTTTTCGCATATGCTGTTGCAGCGCACAAGTAAATTTATAAAGCATTCAGTTTCAGCCCTACGCCACGAAACGCCCTTTTCAACGGTGGACCTCTACCTGTACAGGGATTCGGGATTCATTGTGCCTCTTCAATCGGGGCTCGTTCATTTCATTGTCTTCCCGTGTTGCTGATAGCCGGCCAGAAATAATTGCAGGCCGTGGGCCTTTGTTACCTAAAGTTACCTAGCTGGGCACGCGCTGTTAATTGCGAGCGCAGGCCATAAATATTACACTGTGGCCGGGAGCATCTTGGAGTGCATTGTTTCTCCCCTAACCAATAGCAGCAATCTCTAGAGCAGAGCTCCAGAAACTCGACGTAACACCTTTCGCTCCGATTTCGCAAAAACGCGCTGTCTTGTACGCACTTACCAGCGAGTACATAGCGTGGTTTTGCGGTCAGGCATTCGTCCATCGGACTTTCTGCAACCCCTTGCGAAGATGTAGACCTACAAGCCTCATATGCCGATGCCGCTTGATATGCTTGAATACCAACTAAAGATTAAGGAATTCAGCGGCCTGCATATGAGCTTCCCGGTAAGTGGATATTACTGGTGCCTGACACGGGTACCGTGCACGAAGTTACGTTTCGTTGTGAAGTTGCTCCACCAACCCCATATCAGGAATTGGTGTTGCGAGACACAATCGAAAAGATTCAAATAATGAATTATTCAATCAAAAGGACTCCTTATTTTCGTTTTAAAATGCGCAGGACAGGAATATTATTGCGCTCACGGCGAACAATGGCGTAAGCACTAGCAGAAGTATTTTCGGGTAGAACTGTAGCTAATAAGTATACTTACCCAGCGGGCACAAACGCAGCTTCAGAACAAGTTTTGTTCTAGTGCGTTATTTTAAAGCAACAGTTTCACGATACGTAAGAGGCTGCCGGAATAAAGGTGTGGCATCAAACTATAAAATGAGAATAAAAGTTGACTGTCTTGATCATTTTGTTTCCAAACTTCGTTAGGCAAGAGAAGCTAAAAAAATTTCACTCCGAGAAGGTGGCGAACAATATTAGGTAAAGGGCAGCAGCACTCAAATTGACAAGCATTCGGGGCAGCCTCAAATGTGGGAATTTAGGTAGTGCCCTGTGTGGGGGAAAATTGATCCTCCATGACTGAACCGAAAAACTGTGCTCCAGAGTGATTGATTCTTAGTTTTCGCGCCGAATGTGCTGAGAATAAGCTCTCGAGGATAAAATGTGAATGACCAACCAGTTTCAAACTTTCGGTCATTGGTTGTCTCAGTCAGAAGTATTCGTTTCCGAGTGCCGTTAGAGCCATTCCCATCTGACGCTCTCCATTTCTTCAAATATAGGCAATTGCTGGAAGAAACAGATTTAGTTTATAATATAACGAAAATATTGATAACCATTTGAGCTGAAATAATAAAGCACTCTAGTTGGAAACTAAACAAACTTTACAATAATCAACTCCTCAAAACCAATATTTTATACATATTCTAAAAGAGAAGGAGGACTTATGTAAAACGAAATAGAAAAGCAGCTTCTATATAGTACGCATAAAAATAGCGAAAAACAGCAAACCCCGTAACCCCCTTCTTTTCCATAAATATGCATAATTGGCGGTAGTAACACTAGAGATGCATTTTTGCACGGATTTTGAAAACCAGAGAAATAAACAACACAAAAATAAACGACTAGTAAATATCTCACAAAAAGGTTGTATTAAACATCTCTAAAAGCAATAAAAAAATAATAAAGTTACAAACAACATATTTCACTGGCATAATAGTGCAAATGAGCATAATTGTTCGTACGAGACTGTGATAATCGAAAGTTGCCAGAAAGATAACATTTGACACGTTAAAATTTTAAATAAAAATTGACCAGAGTTAGGAAAAATCCCCAAGGTGGAGTAAGTCATTGCAAAGAAAAATCTACCCTATAAGTCACTAAAGTTGACATCCACCTCAATGGAGCCGTATGGCTGCATTGAGGTGGATGTCAAATTTTGCAGAACCCACAGAGCTATACCCCCCCCATACACACTTTGATGAGTTGCAGGGGTGCTGCATTGGAGGGGTGCCAGGGTATTGTGATCTGGTATGGTTTTGGCCAGAAGATATTATTGCAGTGGGCCTCGTCTGTTTCCCAGTTG
Source organism: Haemaphysalis longicornis (assembly GCF_048455015.1). Lineage (NCBI taxonomy): Eukaryota > Metazoa > Arthropoda > Arachnida > Ixodida > Ixodidae > Haemaphysalis > Haemaphysalis longicornis. Next base: position 111,584,258 of record NW_027526204.1, read on the forward strand.
CCGCCTGGCAGGCAGAACGTTTTTTTTTTGTTTTGAGGCTGAGTGCGAGATATTGCTACTTGCTTTTCTTCGTTCTTCTAAATGTACATCAGCACGTGCGGTGTAGAAATGCCAAGTCTAGTTCAAGAAAGAATCCGAAAGGCTTTAAAACAGATCGTTGCAATATTAAAATTTCGGTAAATTTCGGTTTAATATGTGTATTTTTTCGCATATGCCGTTGCAGCGCACAAGTAAATTTATAAAGCATTCAGTTTCGGCCCTACGCCACGAAATGCCCTCTTTCAACGGTGGACCTCTACCTGTACATTCGGGATTCGTTGTGCCTCTTGAATAGGGGCTCGTTCATTTCATTGTCATCCCGTGTTACTGATAGCCGGCCAGAAATAATTGCAGGCCGTGGGCCTTTGTTACCTATAGTTACCTAGCTGGGCTGCCGCTGTTTATTGCAGGCGCAGGCCATAAATATTACACTGTGGCCGGGAGCATCTTGGAGTGCTTTGTTTCTCCCCTAGCCAATAGCATCAATCTCTAGAGCAGAGCTCCAGAAACTCGACATAACACCTTTCGCTCCGATTTCGCAAAACGCGCTGTCTTGTACGCACTTACCAGCGAGGACATAGCGTGGTTTTGCGGTCAGGCATTCGTCCATCCGGACTTTCTGCAACCCCTTGCGAAAATGTCGACCTACAAGCCTCATATGCCGATGCCACTTGATATGCTTGAATACCAACAAAAGATTAAGGAATTCAGCGGCCTGCATATGAGCTTCCCGGTAAGTGAATATTACTGGTGCTTGACACGGGTACCGTGCACGAAGTTACGTTTCGTTGTGAAGTTGCTCCACCAACCCCATATCAGGAATTGGTGTTGCGAGTCACAATCGAAAAGATTCAAATAATGAATTATTCAATCAAAAGGACTCCTTATTTTCGTTTTAAAATGCGCAGGACAGGCTTATTATTGCGCTCACGGCGAACAATGGCGTAAGCACTAGCAGAAGTATTTTCGGGTAGAACTGTAGCTAATAAGTATACTTACCCAGCGGGCACAAACGCAGCTTCAGAACTAGTTTTGTACTAGTGCGTTATTTTAAAGCAACAGTTTCACGATACCTAAGAGGCTGCCGGAATAAAGGTGTGGCGTCACAATATAAAATGAGAATAAAAGTTGACTGTCTTGATCATTTTGTTTCCAAACTTTGTTAGGCAAGAGAAGCTAAAAAAATTTCACTCCGAGAAGGTGACGAACAATATTATGTAAAGGGCAGCAGCACTCAAATTGACGAGCATTCGGGGCAGCCTCAAATGTGGGAAGTTAGGTAGTGCCCTGTGTGGGGGAAAATTGATCCTCCATGACTGAACCGAAAAACTGTGCTCCAGAGTTATTGATTATTAGTTTTCGCGCCGAATGTGCTGACAATAAGCTCGCGAGGATAAAATGTGAATGACCAACCAGTTTCAAACTTTCGGTCCTTGGTTGTCTCAGTCAGAAGTATTCGTTTCCGAGTGCCGTTAGAGCCATTCCCATCTGACGCTCTCCATTTCTTCAAATATAGGCAATTGCTGGAAGAAACAGATTTAGTTTATAATATAACGAAAATATTGATAACCATTTGAGCTGAAATAATAAAGCACTCTAGTTGGAAACTAAAGAAACTTTACAATAATCAACTCCTCAAAACCAATATTTTATACATATTCTAAAAGAGAAGGAGGACTTATGTAAAACGAAATAGAAAAGCAGCTTCTATATAGTACGCATAAAAATTGCAAAAAACAGCAAACCCCGTAACCCCCTTCTTTTCCATAAACATGCATAGTTGGCGGTAGTAACACTAGAGATGCATTTTTGCATGGATTTTGAAAACCAGAGAAATAAACAACACAAAAATAAACGACTAGAAAAATATCTCACAAAAAGGTTGTATTAAACATCTCTAAAAGCAATAACAAAATAATAAAGTTACAAACAACATATTTCACTGGCATAATAGTGCAAATGATCATAATTGGTAGTACGAGACTGTGATAATCGAAAGTTGCCAGAAAGATAACATTTGACACATTGAAATTTTAAATAAAAATTGACCAGAGTTGGGGAAATTCCCCAAAGTGGAGTAAGTCATTGCAAAGAAAAATCTACCCTATAAGTCACTAAAGTTGACATCCACCTCAATGGAGCCGTAAGTGCTGCATTGAGGTGGATGTCAAATTTTGCAGAACCCACAGAGCTATACCCCCACCCATACACTCTTTGATGAGTTGCAGGGGCGCTGCTTTGGAGGGGCGCCAGGGTATTATGATCTGGTATGGTTTTGGCCAGAAGAATTTATTGCAGTGGGCGTCGTCTGTTTCCCAGTTGCCGCCTGGCAGGCAGAACGTTTTTTTTTGTATTGATGCTTAGTGCGAGATATTGCTGCTTGCTTTTCTTCGTTCTTCTAAATGTACATCAGCACGTGCGGTGTAGGAATGACAAGTCTAGTTGAAGAAAGGATCCGAAAGGCTTTAAAACAGATCGTTGCAATATTAAAATTTCGGTAAATTTCGGTTTAAGATGTGTATTTTTTCGCATATGCTGTTGCAGCGCACAAGTAAATTTATAAAGCATTCAGTTTTGGCCCTACGCTACGAAATGCCCTCTTTCAACGGTGGACCTCTACCTGTACATTCGGGATTCGTTGTGCCTCTTGAATAGGGGCTCGTTCATTTCATTGTCTTCCCGTGTTACTGAGAGCCGGCCAGAAATAATTGCAGGCCGTGGGCCTTTGTTACCAAAAGTTACCTAGCTGGGGACGCGCTGTTAATTGCGGGCGCAGGCCATAAATATTACACTGTGGCCGGGAGCATCTTGGAGTGCATAGTTTCTCCCCTAGCCAATAGCAGCAATCTCTAGAGCAGAGCTCCAGAAACTCGACGTAACACCTTTCGCTCCGATTTCGCAAAACGCGCTGTCTTGTACGCACTTACCAGCGAGGAGATAGCGTGGTTTTGCGGTCAGGCATTCGTCCATCCGGACTTTCTGCAACCCCTTGCGAAAATGTCGACCTACAAGCCTCATATGCCGATGCCGCTTGATATGCTTGAATACCAACAAAAGATTAAGGAATTCAGCGGCCTGCATATGAGCTTCCCGGTAAGTGAATATTACTGGTGCTTGACACGGGTACCGTGCACGAAGTTACGTTTCGTTGTGAAGTTGCTCCACCAACCCCATATCAGAAATTGGTGTTTCGAGTCACAATCGAAAAGATTCAAATAATGAATTATTCAATCAATAGGACTCCTTATTTTCGTTTTAAAATGCGCAGGAGAGGATTATTATTGCGCTCACGGCGAACAACGGCGTAAGCACTAGCAGAAGTATTTTCGGGTAGAACTGTAGCTAATAAGTATACTTACCCAGCGGGCACAAACGCAGCTTCAGAACAAGTTTTGTTCTAGTGCGTTATTTTAAAGCAACAGCTTCACGATACCTAAAAGGCTGCCGGAATAAAGGAGTGGCGTCAAAATTATAAAATGAGAATAAAAGTTGACTGTCTTCACCGTTTTGTTTCCAAACATCGTTAGGCAAGTGAAGCTAAAAAAATTTCACTCCGAGAAGATAACGAACAATATTTGGTAAAGGGCAACAGCACTCAAATTGACGAGCATTCGGGGCAGCCCCAAATGTGGGAAGTTAGGTACTGCCCTGAGTGGGGAAAACTTCATCCTCCATGACTGAACCGAAACACTGTGCTCCAGAGTGATTGATTCTTAGTTTTCGCGCCGAATGTGCTGACAATGAGCTCTCGAGGATAAAATGTGAATGACCAACCGGTTTCAAACTTTCGGTCCTCGGTTGTCTCAGTCAGAAGTATTCGTTTCCGAGTGCCGTTAGAGCCATTCCCATCTGACGCTCTCCATTTCTTCAAATATAGGCAATTGCTGCAAGAAACAGATTTATTTTATAATTTAACGAAAATATTTATAACCATTTGAGCTGAAATAATAAAGCACTCTAGTTGGAAACTAAACAAACTTTACAATGATCAACTCCTCAAAACCAATGTTTTATACATATTCTAAAAGAGAAGGATGGCCTATGTAAAACGAAATAAAAAAGCAGCTTCTATATATAGTACGCTGAAAAATAGCGAGAAACCGCAAACCCCGTAACCCCCTTCTTTTCCATAAATATGCATAATTGGCGGTAGTAACACTAGAGATGCGTTTTTGCACGGATTTTGAAAACCAGAGAAATAAACAACACAAAAATAAACGACTAGAAAAATATCTCACAAAAAGGTTGTATTAAACATATCTAAAAGCAATAACAAAATAATAAAGTTGCAAATAACACATTTCACTGGCATAATAGTGCAAATGAGCATAATTGTTCGTACGAGACTGTGATAACCGAAAGTTGCCAGAAAGATAACATTTGACACGTAAAATTTTAAATAAAAATTGACCAGAGTTAGGGAAAATCTCCAAGGTGGAGTAAGTCATTGCAAAGAAAAATCTACCCTATAAGTCACTAAAGTTGACATCCACCTCAATGGAGCCGTATGGCTGCATTGAGGTGGATGTCAAATTTTGCAGAACCCACAGAGCTATACCCCCACCCATACACTCTTTGATGAGTTGCAGGGGCGCTGCTTTGGAGGAGTGCCAGGGTATTGTGATCTGGTATGGTTTTGGCCAGAAGAATATATTGCAGTGGGCCTCGTCTGTTTCCCAGTTGCCGCCTGGCAGGCAGAACGTTTTTTTTTGTATTGATGCTTAGTGCGAGATATTGCTGCTTGCTTTTCTTCGTTCTTCTAAATGTACATCAGCACGTGCGGTGTAGGAATGACAAGTCTAGTTGAAGAAAGGATCCGAAAGGCTTTAAAACAGATCGTTGCAATATTAAAATTTCGGTAAATTTCGGTTTAAGATGTGTATTTTTTCGCATATGCTGTTGCAGCGCACAAGTAAATTTATAAAGCATTCAGTTTTGGCCCTACGCTACGAAATGCCCTCTTTCAACGGTGGACCTCTACCTGTACATTCGGGATTCGTTGTGCCTCTGGAATAGGGGCTCGTTCATTTCATTGTCTTCCCGTGTTACTGAGAGCCGGCCAGAAATAATTGCAGGCCGTGGGCCTTTGTTACCTAAAGTTACCTAGCTGGGCACGCGCTGTTTATTGCGGGCGCAGGCCATAAATATTACACTGTGGCCGGGAGCATCTTGGAGTGCATAGTTTCTCCCCTAGCCAATAGCAGCAATCTCTAGAGCAGAGCTCCAGAAACTCGACGTAACACCTTTCGCTCCGATTTCGCAAAACGCGCTGTCTTGTACGCACTTACCAGCGAGGAGATAGCGTGGTTTTGCGGTCAGGCATTCGTCCATCCGGACTTTCTGCAACCCCTTGCGAAAATGTCGACCTACAAGCCTCATATGCCGATGCCACTTGATATGCTTGAATACCAACAAAAGATTAAGGAATTCAGCGGCCTGCATATGAGCTTCCCGGTAAGTGAATATTACTGGTGCTTGACACGGGTACCGTGCACGAAGTTACGTTTCGTTGTGAAGTTGCTCCACCAACCCCATATCAGGAATTGGTGTTTCGAGTCACAATCGAAAAGACTCAAAAAATGAATTATTCAATCAGTAGGACTCCTTATTTTCGTTTTAAAATGCGCAGGACAGGATTATTTATTTCGCTCACGGCGAACAATGGCGTAAGCAATAGCAGAAGTATTTTCGGGTAGAACTGTAGCTAATAAGTATACTTACCCAGCGGGCACAAACGCAGCTTCAGAACAAGTTTTGTTCTAGTGCGTTATTTTAAAGCAACAGCTTCACGATACCTAAAAGGCTGCCGGAATAAAGGAGTGGCGTCAAAATTATAAAATGAGAATAAAAGTTGACTGTCTTGACCATTTTGTTTCCAAACATCGTTAGGCAAGAGAAGCTAAAAAAATTTCACTCCGAGAAGATGACGAACAATATTAGGTAAAGGGCAGCAGCTTTCAAATTGACGAGCATTCGGGGCAGCCCCAAATGTGGGAAGTTAGGTACTGCCCTGTGTGGGGGAAACTTGATCCTCCATGACTGAACCGAAAAACTGTGCTCCAGAGTGATTGATTCTTAGTTTTCGCGCCGAATGTGCTGACAATAAGCTCGCGAGGATAAAATGTGAATGACCAACCAGTTTCAAACTTTCGGTCCTTGGTTGTCTAAGTCAGAAGTATTCGTTTCCGAGTTCCGCAAGAGCCATTCCCATCTGACGCTCTCCATTTCTTCAAATATAGGCAATTGCTGGAAGAATCAGATTTAGTTTATAATATAACGAAAACATTGATAACCATTTGAGCTGAAATAATAAAGCACTCTAGTTGGAAATTAAACAAACTTTACAATAATCAACTCCTCAAAACCAATGTTTTATACATATTTTAAAAGAGTAGGATGACCTATGTAAAACAAAATAAAAAAGCAGCTTCTATATAGTACGCATAAAAATAGCAAAAAACCGCAAACCCCGTAACCCCCTTCTTTTCCATAAATATGCATAATTGGCGGTAGTAACACTAGAGATGCATTTTTTGCACGGATTTTGAAAACCAGAGAAATAAACAACACAAAAATAAACGACTAGAAAAATATCTCACAAAAAGGTTGTATTAAACATCTCTAAAAGCAATAACAAAATAATAAAGTTACAAACAACACATTTCACTGGCATAATAGTACAAATGAGCATAATTGTTCGTACGAGACTGTGATAACCGAAAGTTGCCAGAAAGATAATATTTGACCCGTTAAAATTTTAAATAAAAATTGTCCAGAGTTAGGGAATCCCCAAGGTGGAGTAAGTCATTGCAAAGAAAAATCTACCCTATAAGTCACTAAAGTTGACATCCACCTCAATGGAGCCGTATGGCTGCATTGAGGTGGAAGTTAAATTTTGCAGAACCCACAGAGCTATACCCCCACCCATACACTCTTTGATGAGTTGCAGGGGCGCTGCTTTGGAGGGGCGCCAGGGTATTGTGATCTGGTATGGTTTTGGCCAGAAGAATTTATTGCAGTGGGCGTCGTCTGTTTCCCAGTTGCCGCCTTGCAGGCAGAACGTTTTTTTTGTATTGATGCTGAGTGCGAGATATTGCTGCTTGCTTTTCTTCGTTCTTCTAAATGTACATCAGCACGTGCGGTGTAGGAATGACAAGTCTAGTTCAAGAAAGGATCCGAAAGGCTTTAAAACAGATCGTTGCAATATTATGATTTCGGTAAATTTCGGTTTAAGATGTGTATTTTTTTGCATATGTTGTTGCAGCGCACAAGTAAATTTATAAAGCATTCAGTTTCGGCCCTACGCCACGAAATGCCCTCTTTCAACGGTGGACCTCTACCTGTACAGGGATTCGGGATTCGTTGTGCCTCTTGTATAGGGCCTCGTTCATTTCATTGTCTTCCCGTGTTGCTGATAGCCGGCCAGAAATAATTGCAGGCCGTGGGCCTTTGTTACCTAAAGTTACCTAGCTGGGCTGGCGCTGTTTATTGCGGGCGCAGGCCATAAATAATACACTGTGGCCGGGAGCATCTTGGAGTGCATTGTTTCTCTCCTAGCCAATAGCAGCAATCTCTAGAGCAGAGCTCCAGAAACTCGACGTAACACCTTTCGCTCCGATTTCGCAAAACGCGCTGTCTTGTACGGACTTACCAGCGAGGACATAGCGTGGTTTTGCGGTCAGGCATTCGTCCATCCGGACTTTCTGCAACCCTTTGCGAAAATGTCGACCTACAAGCCTCATATGCCGATGCCGCTTGATATGCTTGAATACCAACAAACGATTAAGGAATTCAGCGGCCTGCATATGAGCTTCCCGGTAAGTGAATATTACTGGTGCTTGACACGGGTACCGTGCACGAAGTTACGTTTCGTTGTGAAGTTGCTCCACCAACCCCATATCAGGAATTGGTGTTGCGAGTCACAATCGAAAAGACTCAAATAATGAATCATTCAATCAGTAGGAGTCCTTATTTTCGTTTTAAAATGCGCAGGACAGGATTATTTATTGCGCTCACGGAGAACAATGGCGTAAGCACTAGCAGAAGTATTTTCGGGTAGAACTGTAGCTAATAAGTATACTTACCCAGCGGGCACAAACGCAGCTTCAGAACAAGTTTTGTTCTAGTGCGTTATTTTAAAGCAACAGCTTCACGATACCTAAAAGGCTGCCGGAATAAAGGAGTGGCGTCAAAATTATAAAATGAGAATAAAAGTTGACTGTCTTGACCATTTTGTTTCCAAACATCGTTAGGCAAGAGAAGCTAAAAAAATTTCACTCCGAGAAGATGACGAACAATATTAGGTAAAGGGCAGCAGCTTTCAAATTGACGAGCATTCGGGGCAGCCCCAAATGTGGGAAGTTAGGTACTGCCCTGTGTGGGGGAAACTTGATCCTCCATGACTGAACCGAAAAACTGCGCTCCAGAGTGATTGATTCTTAGTTTTCGCGCCGAATGTGCTGACAATAAGCTCGCGAGGATAAAATGTGAATGACCAACCAGTTTCAAACTTTCGGTCCTTGGTTGTCTCAGTCAGAAGTATTCGTTTCCGACTGCCGCTAGAGCCATTCCCATCTGACGCTCTCCATTTCTTCAAATATAGGCAATTGCCGGAAGAATCAGATTTAGTTTATAATATAACGAAAACATTGATAACCATTTGAGCTGAAATATTAAAGCACTCTAGTTGGAAATTAAACAAACTTTACAATAATCAACTCCTCAAAACCAATGTTTTATACATATTCTAAAAGAGAAGGATGACCTATGTAAAACGAAATAGAAAAGCAGCTTCTATATAGTACGCCTAAAAATGGCGAAGATGAGCAAACCCCGTACCCGCTTCTTTTCCATAAATATGCATAATTGCCGGTAGTAACACTAGAGATGCATTTTTACGTATTTTGAAAACGAGAGAACTAAACAACACAAAAACAAACGACTAGAAAAATATCTCACAAAAAGGTTGTATTAAACATCTCTAAAAGCAATAACAAAATATTAAAGTTACAAACAACACATTTCACTGGCATAATAGTGCAAATGAGCATAATTGTTCGTACGAGACTGTGATAACCGAAAGTTGCCAGAAAGATAACATTTGACACGTTAAAATTTTAAATAAAAATTGACCAGAGTTAGGGAAAATCCCCAAGGTGGAGTAAGTCAGTGCAAAGAAAAATCTACCCTATAAGTCACTAAAGTTGACATCCACCTCAATTGAGCCGTATGGCTGCATTGAGGTGGATGTTAAATTTTGCAGAACCCACAGAGCTATACCCCCACCCATACACTCTTTGATGAGTTGCAGGGGCGCTGCTTTGGAGGGGCGCCAGGGTATTGTGATCTGGTATGGTTTTGGTAAGAAGAATTTATTGCAGTGGGCGTCGTCTGTTTCCCAGTTGCCGCCTGGCAGGCAGAACGTTTTTTTTGTATTGATGCTGAGTGCGAGATATTGCTGCTTGCTTTTCTTCGTTCTTCTAAATGTACATCAGCACGTGCGGTGTAGGAATGACAAGTCTAGTTCAAGAAAGGATCCGAAAGGCTTTAAAACAGATCGTTGCAATATTAAAATTTCGGTAAATTTCAGTATAAGATGTGTATTTTTTCGCATATGCTGTTGCAGCGCACAAGTAAATTTATAAAGCATTCAGTTTCAGCCCTACGCCACGAAACGCCCTTTTCAACGGTGGACCTCTACCTGTACAGGGATTCGGGATTCATTGTGCCTCTTCAATCGGGGCTCGTTCATTTCATTGTCTTCCCGTGTTGCTGATAGCCGGCCAGAAATAATTGCAGGCCGTGGGCCTTTGTTACCTAAAGTTACCTAGCTGGGCACGCGCTGTTAATTGCGGGCGCAGGCCATAAATATTACACTGTGGCCGGGAGCATCTTGGAGTGCATTGTTTCTCCCCTAACCAATAGCAGCAATCTCTAGAGCAGAGCTCCAGAAACTCGACGTAACACCTTTCGCTCCGATTTCGCAAAAACGCGCTGTCTTGTACGCACTTACCAGCGAGTACATAGCGTGGTTTTGCGGTCAGGCATTCGTCCATCGGACTTTCTGCAACCCCTTGCGAAGATGTAGACCTACAAGCCTCATATGCCGATGCCGCTTGATATGCTTGAATACCAACTAAAGATTAAGGAATTCAGCGGCCTGCATATGAGCTTCCCGGTAAGTGGATATTACTGGTGCCTGACACGGGTACCGTGCACGAAGTTACGTTTCGTTGTGAAGTTGCTCCACCAACCCCATATCAGGAATTGGTGTTGCGAGACACAATCGAAAAGATTCAAATAATGAATTATTCAATCAAAAGGACTCCTTATTTTCGTTTTAAAATGCGCAGGACAGGAATATTATTGCGCTCACGGCGAACAATGGCGTAAGCACTAGCAGAAGTATTTTCGGGTAGAACTGTAGCTAATAAGTATACTTACCCAGCGGGCACAAACGCAGCTTCAGAACAAGTTTTGTTCTAGTGCGTTATTTTAAAGCAACAGTTTCACGATACGTAAGAGGCTGCCGGAATAAAGGTGTGGCATCAAAATATAAAATGAGAATAAAAGTTGACTGTCTTGATCATTTTGTTTCCAAACTTCGTTAGGCAAGAGAAGCTAAAAAAATTTCACTCCGAGAAGGTGGCGAACAATATTAGGTAAAGGGCAGCAGCACTCAAATTGACAAGCATTCGGGGCAGCCTCAAATGTGGGAATTTAGGTAGTGCCCTGTGTGGGGGAAAATTGATCCTCCATGACTGAACCGAAAAACTGTGCTCCAGAGTGATTGATTCTTAGTTTTCGCGCCGAATGTGCTGAGAATAAGCTCTCGAGGATAAAATGTGAATGACCAACCAGTTTCAAACTTTCGGTCCTTGGTTGTCTCAGTCAGAAGTATTCGTTTCCGAGTGCCGTTAGAGCCATTCCCATCTGACGCTCTCCATTTCTTCAAATATAGGCAATTGCTGGAAGAAACAGATTTAGTTTATAATATAACGAAAATATTAATAACCATTTGAGCTGAAATAATAAAGCACTCTAGTTGGAAACTAAACAAACTTTACAATAATAAACTCCTCAAAACCAATATTTTATACATATTCTAAAAGAGAAGGAGGACTTATGTAAAACGAAATAGAAAAGCAGCTTCTATATAGTACGCATAAAAATATCGAAAAACAGCAAACCCCGTAACCCCCTTCTTTTCCATAAACATGCATAATTGGCGGTAGTAACACTAGAGATGCATTTTTGCATGAATTTTGAAAACCAGAGAAATAAACAACACAAAAATAAACGACTAGAAAAATATCTCACAAAAAGGTTGTATTAAACATCTCTAAAAGCAATAACAAAATAATAAAGTTACAAACAACACATTTCACTGGCATAATAGTACAAATGGGCATAATTGTTCGTACGAGACTGTGATAACCGAAAGTTGCCAGAAAGATAACATTTGACACGTTAAAATTTTAAATAAAAATTGACCAGAGTTAGGGAAAATCCCCAAGGTGGAGTAAGTCATTGCAAAGAAAAATCTACCCTATAAGTCACTAAAGTTGACATCCACCTCAATGGAGCCGTATGGCTGCATTGAGGTGGATGTCAAATTTTTCAGAACCCACAGAGCTATACCCCCACCCATACACTCTTTGATGAGTTGCCGGGGCGCTGCTTTGGAGGGGCGCCAGGGTATTGTGATCTGGTATGGTTTTGGCCAGAAGAATTTATTGCAGTGGGCGTCGTCTGTTTCCCAGTTGCCGCCTGGCAGGCAGAACGTTTTTTTTTGTATTGATGCTGAGTGCGAGATATTGCTGCTTGCTTTTCTTCGTTCTTCTAAATGTACATCAGCACGTGCGGTGTAGGAATGACAAGTCTAGTTCAAGAAAGAATCCGAAAGGCTTTAAAACAGATCGTTGCAATATTATAAGTTCGGTAAATTTCGGTTTAAGATGTGTATTTTTTCGCATATGCTGTTGCAGCGCACAAGTAAATTTATAAAGCATTCAGTTTCGGCCCTACGCCACGAAATGCCCTCTTTCAACGGTGGACCTCTACCTGTACAGGGATTGGGGATTCGTTGTGCCTCTTGAATAGGGGCTCGTTCATTTCATTGTCTTCCCGTGTTGCTGATAGCCGGCCAGAAATAATTGCAGGCCGTGGGCCTTCGTTACCTAAAGTTACCTAGCTGGGCACGCGCTGTTTATTGCGGGCGCAGGCCATAAATATTACACTGTGGCCGGGAGCATCTTGGAGTGCATTGTTTCTCCCCTAGCCAATAGCATCAATCTCTAGAGCAGAGCTCCAGAATCTCGACGTAACACCTTTCGCTCCGATTTCGCAAAACGCGCTGTCTTGTACGCACTTACCAGCAAGGACATAGCGTGGTTTTGCAGTCAGGCATTCGTCCATCCGGACTTTCTGCAACCCCTTGCGAAAATGTCGACCTACAAGCCTCATATTCCTATGCCGCTTGATATGCTTGAATACCAACAAAAGATTAAGGAATTCAGCGGCCTGCATATGAGCTTCCCGGTAAGTGAATATTACTGGTGCTTGACACGGGTACCGTGCACGAAGTTACGTTTCGTTGTGAAGTTGCTCCACCAACCCCATATCATTAATTGGTGTTGCGAGTCACAATCGAAAACACTCAAATAATGAAATATTCAATCAGTAGGACTCCTTATTTTCCTTTTAAAATGCGGAGGACAGAATTTTTTATTGCGCTCACGGCGAACAATGGCGTAAGCACTAGCAGAACTATTTGCGCGTAGAAATGTAGCTAATAGTCAGTTATAAAGTATACTTACCCAGCGGGCGCAAACGCAGCTTCAGAACAAGTTTTGTTCTAGTACGTTATTTTAAAGCAACAGCTTCACGATACCTAAGAGGCTGCCGGAATAAAGGTGTGGCGTCAAAATTATAAAATGAGAATAAAAGTTGACTGTCTTGACCATTTTGTTTCCAAACATTGTTAGGCAAGAGAAGCTAAATAAATTTCACTCCGAGAAGATGACGAACAATATTAGGTAAAGGGCAGCAGCACTCAAATTGACGAGCATTCGGGGCAGCCCCAAATGTGGGAAGTTAGGTACTGCCATGTGTGGGGGAAACTTGATCCTTCGTGACTGAACCGAAAAACTGTGCTCCAGAGTGATTGATTTTTAGTTTTCGCGCCGAATGTGCTGAGAATAAGCTCGCGAGAATAAAATGTGAATGACCAACCAGTTTCAAAGTTTCGGTCCTTGGTTGTCTCAGTCAGAAGTATTCGTTTCCGAGTGCCGTTAGAGCCATTCCCATCTGACGCTGTCCATTTCTTCAAATATAGGCAATTGCTGGAAGAAACAGATTTAGTTTATAATTTAACGAAATTATTGATAACCATTTGAGCTGAAATAATAAAGCGCTCTAGTTGGAAAATAAACAAACTTTACAATAATCAACTCCTCAAAACCAATGTTTTATACATATTCTAAAAGAGAAGGATGATTTATGTAAAACAAAATAGATAAGCAGCTTCTATATAGTACGCATAAAAATAGCGAAAAAGAGCAAACCCCGTAACCCCCTTCTTTTCCATAAATATGCATAATGGGCGGCAGTAACACGTCTAATGGTTATAATATACTAACTAGAGATGCATTTTTGCACGGATTTTTGAAAAGCAGAGAAATATACAACATATAAAAAACGACTACAAAAATATCTCACAAATAGGTTGCATTAGAAATGTCTAAAAAGAATAACAAAATAATAAATTTACAAACAACAGATTTCACTGGCATTATAGTGCAAATGAGCATAATTGTTCGTACGAGTTTGTGATAACCGAAATTTGCCAGAAAGATAACATTTGACACATTAAATTTTTTAATAAAAAATTGACCAGTTAGGGGAAATCCCAAATGTGGAATAAGTCATTGCGAAGAAAAATGTACCCTATAGGTCACAAAATTTGACATCCCCATTAATACACCCGTACGGCTGCACTGAGGTGGATGTCAAATTTAGCAGCACCCACAGAGCTATACACCCAGCTATACACTCTTCGATGAGTTGCAGGGGCGCTGCTGTGGAGGGGCGCCGGTGTATTCTGAGGTGGTATGGTTTTGGCCAGAAGAATGTATTGCAGTGGGCGTCGTCTGTTTCCCAGTTGCCGCCTGACAGGCAGAACGTTTTTTTTGTTTTGATGCTGAGTGCGAGATATTGCTGCTTGCTTTTGTTCGTTCTTCTAAATCTATATCAGCATGGGCGGTGTAGGAATGCCAAGTCTAGTTCAAGAAAGGATCCGAAAGGCTTTAAAACAGATCGTTACAATATTATAATTTCGGTAAATTTCGGTTTAAGATGTGTATTTTTTTCGCCTATGCTGTTGCAGCGCACAAGAATATTTATAAAGCATTCAGTTTCGGCCCTACGCCACGAAATGCCCTCTTTCAACGGTGGACCTCTACCTGTGCAGGGATTCGGGATTCGTTGTGCCTCTTGAATAGGGGCTCGTTCATTTCATTGTCTTCCCGTGTTGCTGATAGCCGGCCAGAAATAATTGCAGGCCGTGGGCCTTTGTTACCTAAAGTTACCTAGCTGGGCACGCGCTGTTTATTGCGGGCGCAGGCCATAAATATTAACACCGTTGCCGGGTGCATCGTGGATTGAATTGGTTCTCCGCTAGCCAATAGCAGCAATCGCTAGAGCAGAGCTCCATAAACTGGACGTAACACCTTTCGCAAGGATCTCGCAAAACGCGCTGTTTTGTACGCACTTACCAGCGAGGACATAGCGTGGTTTTGCGGCCAAGCATTCGTCCTTACGGACTTTCTTCAACATCTTGCGAAAATGTCGCCCTACAAGCCCCATACGCCGATGCCGCTTGATATCCTTGAATACCAACAAAACATTAAAGAATTCAACGGCCTGCATATGAGCTTCCCGGTAATTCAATATTACTGATGCTTGACACTTGTACCGTGCACGAAGTTACGTTTCGTTGTGAAGAAGCTTCACCACCCCGATATCAGGTATTGGTGTCACGAGTCACATTCGAAAAGAATTAATTAATTATTAATCAATCAATAAGACTCCTTTGTTTCATTTGAAAATGCGCAGGACAGGATTGTTTATTGCGCTCACGGCGAACAATGGCGTAAGCACAAGCAGAAGTATTTTCTGGTAAAAACGTAGCTAATAGTCAGTTATAAAATATACTTACCCAGCGGGCGGAAACGCAGCTTCAGAACAAGTTTTGTTCTAGTGCGTTATTTTAAAGCAATAACTTCACGAAGCCTAAGAGGCTGCCGGAATAAAGGTGTGGCGTCAAAATTATAAAGTGAGAATAAAAGGTGACCGTTTGACCATGTTGTTTCCAAACATCGTTAGGCGAGAGAAGCTAAAAAAATTTTACTCCGAGAAGATGACGAACAATAATAGGTATAGGGCAGCAGCACTCAAATTGACGAGCATTCTGGTAAGCCCCAAATGTGGTAAGTTAGGTACTGTCCTGTGTTGGGGAAACTTGATTCTCTATGACTGAACAGAAAAACTGTGCCCCAGAGTGAATGATTCTTAGTTTTTGCGTCGAATGTGCTGACAATAAGCTCGCAAGGATAAAATGTGAATGACAAACCAGTTTCAAAGTTTCGGTCGTTGGTTGTCTCAGTCAGAAGTATTCGTTTACGAGTGCCGTTAGAGCCAGGCCCCTCTGATGCTCTCCATTTCTTCAAATATAGGCAATTGCTTGAAGTAACGGATTTATTTTATATTGTGGTACCGGGGTTCTTGCTCCCGGCCGCGGTTCCCCAGAAAGACACTGAGCCCCCTCGATCACACCTTTACTGGGAGTCCCGCTCCGCCAAGGTCCACTGCTCAGCCAATCCGGATGCGCACACGTAGTCCGCCATGTTCCATCCTATCTCATCTGGCGGCACATCTTCATATTTGCCGGAACATGTCCATCGCGCGGGATTGTCCACCACCACTATTGCCGGATTACCACACTGCATCCGGATTACCACACTGGGCAATCTGTAACCACCTCCCGCCAAGTCAAGCAGTAGGCCCTCGAGAATAATGAAATCCCGGCCCAAAATCATGGGTACTGCCAAGCCAGGGCAGTACGTAAAGCGCTGCCGACACCTTCTGCTTGCATAAGAAATGTGCAAACGCACAGCCCCACGCGCTTCAACCACAGCACCATTGGCCACTTGCAACCGGGTGCTGCATTGGCGCAACTTAACACCACGTGCTCGGCAAAGTTCAAAGACAGTATCACCAATGAGCGACAAACTGCCGCCGGTATCAACCAATACAGAAACATCCGTTCCAAGAACGTGAACAGAAAGATGTGGTGCTATGGGCTGTGTGCGTGCTTCAACACGGCAAGCAGTGGGTAATAGGAACCAGTCCTCGCCACCAGCCAATTCTGGGCCACTCAGTGATGGGTTAGTCACCATCATTGCCTCGGGCTGCATTCCTTCATCTCGATGGCTATTTGTATTTCGGCGACCAGCCATCACACGCGGACACTCACGACGGATGTGTCCTGGCTGTCCACATTGGCAACAGCCGCCAGCTTGATTTACATTGGGCGTGTAGCCCCGCGACCCTCCCGTCTCGACGACCGGACGAGAAGGACCTCTGGAGTTCAGAGGATTTCGTTGCCGACCCCCAAGGGAGAGACTCGGGTCGGGGAGCGGTGAGCCTGCCAGTAAAGAGGGCCTGTTTTCCCAACGCAGGAACCCTGGCTCTAACCGCTGCGGGGAGTTCCCGCCATGGGCTGCACTAGTGGTCTTCCGTGCTCCAACTGCCTGTCGCCAAGGGCAGAAGGACCTCGTGCGCGGGGGGAATTCAAGCCCGCCGCTGCTGTACGCGGCTGTGGACTTCGCTGTGGCGAAGTCTCATAGGTGTCTCTCCATGCGCAAGCTGGCTCAAGTGCCTCCCCTACTGGCGGAGGGGGTATATAACTCAGCTCTGATATCAGAGCGTCCTCGATTGCTCGAGCTGATCGCGCCATCTCCTCCAAACTGGAGTAATCACGACCGTGCAGGAAAGGTCGGAAGAGCTGATGGCAACGCCGCAAGACGTGCTTTACCATTTCCGCGTCAGACACACCTGGGATAGCTCGCTTGAAGAGCTCCTGGATAGCTCGAATGTATTCGAGCAAGCCTTCGCGCGGCTGCTGCGTACGTTCCTCCAGCTCACGGCGGATGCGGTAGTCGTAGTCGGGAGGCAAGAACTCCTCGCGGAAGCGTGCCTCGAAGTCAGCCCAGGACACGAACGGGGTCTGGAGGCGCCACCAACGACCCGCCGATGCCTCCAGGGCAACCGGCAGGACACGGGTCAACACGAACTCGTCCGAACCACCCGACGCCGTCTTGTAAACATTGAGATCGCTCAGGAAGTCCGCCACGGTCTTGCGGTCATCGTAGCCCGTGAACCGTGGCACCGAAATGCTCGGCTGGAACGATGACCCATGCTCAGACCCACCCCCTTCTAGCCCGAGACCCGCCAGCCGGTTCGTGAGGTTCTCGCAGAGGTCCATGATCGGGCGGAGCACGCCGACGAGCCCAGTGGCGTCCGCATCCCTTGCAGGCTCACGCGAAGCAACCAAGGGGCGCCGACGGGTAGAAGCTCCACGAGCAGGCATGTCCCTGGGAAGAAATGCTCTCGCGAGCCGCGAAGCGAACACGGGAAGAAAAAATGGTTATAAACAACAGAAGCCACTACAAAGGCACCTCAAATCACGAGGAGGGCTGTCGAAAAATCCCGAGAGCCACTCAAAAACGCCAACGTAATTCGCCCCGCAAAATGCCCACCGCGGAACACCAAAACAAGG
This sequence comes from Haemaphysalis longicornis, assembly GCF_048455015.1. NCBI lineage: Eukaryota > Metazoa > Arthropoda > Arachnida > Ixodida > Ixodidae > Haemaphysalis > Haemaphysalis longicornis. Next base: position 111,602,136 of record NW_027526204.1, read on the forward strand.
AAGAAGACCACAATGCCCTTCCCAGGAACCACGTTGGGCGCCAAATGTGGTACCGGGGTACTTGCAGCCGGCCGCGGTTCCCCAGAAAAACACTGAGCCCCCTCGATCACACCTTTACTGGGAGTCCCGCTCCGCCAAGGTCCACTGCTCAGCCGATCCGGCTGCACACACGTAGCCCAGCCGAGTCCGCCATGTTGCATCCTATCTCATCTCGCGCCACATCTTCATACTCCTCTGGAACATGTCCATCGCGCGGGATTGTCCACCGCCACTATTGCCGGATTACCACAATATTTTAACGTAAATATTGATAACCATTTGAGCTGAAATAAAAAAAAACGGTATAGTTGAAAACAAGACAAACTTTAGAATATTGAACTCCTCAAAAGCAATGTTTTATACATATACTAAAACAGAAGGATGACTTATGTAAAATGAAATAGAAAACCAGCTTCTGTATAGTACGCATAAAACTAGCGAGAAAGACCTAACCCCGTGACCCCCTTGCTTTCCATAAATATCCATAATTGGTGGTAGTGACACGTCTAATGGTTATAATATAATAACTAGAGATGCATTTTTGCACGGATTTCTGAAAACCAGAGAAATAAACAACATATAAAAATAAACGACTACAAAAACATCTCTAAACATCTCTAAAACATCTTTAAATTCAATAACAAAATAATAAAGTTACAAACAACAGATTTTACTGGTATAATAGTGCAAATGAACATAATTGTTCGTACGAGATTGTGATAACCGAACTTTGCCAGAAAGATAACATTTCACACGTTAAATTTTTATTAAAATTGACCAGAGTTAGGGGAAATCCCCAAGGTGGAGTGAGTAATTGCGAAGAAAAATGTACCCTCTAATTCACAAAATTTGACATCCACCTTAATGCAGCCGTACGGATGCATTGAGGTGGATGTCAAATTTTGCAGCACCCACAGAGCTATACCCCCAGCCATACTCTCTTGGATGAGTTGCAGGGGCGCTGCTGTGGAGGAACGCCGGGGTATCTTGATCTGGTATGTTTTTGGCAGTAGAATTTATTGCAGTGGGGGTCGTTTGTTTCCCAGTTGCCGCCTGGCAGGCAGAACGTTTTTTTTTGTTTTTATGCTGATTACGAGAGATTGGTGCTTGCTTTAGTTCGTTCTTCTAAATCTACATCACCACGTGTCGTCTAAAAATACCATGTCGAATTCAAGAAAGGTAACGAAAGGCTTTAAAAAGACTGTTGCAATAATAAAATTTCAGCCAATTTTGGTTTAATATCTGTATTTGCTTCGCCTATGCTGTTGCACCACACAAGTCAATATATAAAGAATTCAGTTTCGGCCCTACGCCTCGAAATGCTCGCTTTCAACGATGGAACTCTACTTGTAAGGGATTGGGGATTCGGTGTGCCTCTCGAATAGGGGCTCGTTCATTTCATTTTCTTCCCGTGTTGGTGATAGTCGGCCAGGATTAATTGTTGGCCGTGGGCCTTTGTTACCTAAAGTTACCTAGGTGGGCTGACGCTGTTTATTGCGGGCGCTGGCCATAAAAATTACCACTGTGGCCGGGGGCATGGAGGAGGGCATTGTTTCTCCATGAGGCAATGGCAGCAATCTCTAGAGCAGAGCTCCAGAAACTCGACGTAACACCTTTCGCTTGGATCTCGCAAAACGCGCTGTCTTGTACCCACTCACCAGCGAAGACATTGAGCGGTTTTGCGGACAGGCATTCGTCCTTTCTGACTTTCTGCCACCCCTTGCGAAAATGTCGACCTACAAGCCTCACACACCGATACCGCTTGATATGCCTGAACACCCACAAAAGATTAAGGAATTCAGCGGCCTGCATATGAGCTTCCCAGTATGTGAACATTACTGGTGGTTGACACGGGTACCGTGCACGAACTTACGTTTCGGTGTGAAGAAGCGCCATCACCCCCATATCAAGCACTGGCAGAAGTAATTTGGTGTATAAATGTAGCCAATAGTCAGTTATAAATATACTTACTCAGCGGTGGTAGACCAGCGGAAGAGACGGAGAAGAAGTACGACGCCATGAGTTGGAGTGAGCTTACTATGATTTTTATAACTACTGGCGCATTCGGAAGGCGCGAACACGGTCGCTACACGAGCCATAGGCAGAACGCAGAGTGGCGCGAGAGATGGCGGGACGCTATCACCTTGCACTCAGCGAGAATGCAGAGGGCGAACCCAAAGATGTGCTCGTTGAGTGCACCGTCTGCCTCCCACGTCTCCCAGTGGGTTCGTTGCGCAATCGGTAACACAACCAGCTCCCGCTGCATTTCTCTATTCGTTCCAGGTTCGGTTCCTGTCGCTGCCAGTATATTCTTCATTTGTCGCGGGAGGTTTCTGTTAACAGTATTCGTCGTGAATTCGTTGGAGGGTGGAGCTCAAAAGCTTCGTTTTAACATGGTATTTTATGAAAATGAAACGACAAACTTTTAAATATGCCTTGCTTCGTGTATTTGTGACATTGTAACGCGTGGGTTACCTTAGTTGAGAAAAAGAGAAAGAAACTTATTTGACGCCAATTCTACCCCGCTGATGTAAATGACATTGAACCAAGCACTTCGCCGAAGACATATTATGTGATGAACCCAAGTGTGGCTATAAAAATGTCTTGTGCTTCAAGGACTTGCTTAACCAGTACTAGCATGCATGAACAAAAAGGCTGGCTGATTGTAAGCCGAATTCGGTTTTGACCCCATTGTAAAGCGCACTTTAATTTAGATAAACTTTAACCCAAAGAATGTGCCCGGAATATTTCTGCAAATGCGGTACATACCCGCTAAAAAACGAGAGCCGTGCCTAAAGGGCCGAGAGTGAAATGTTGAAGTTAATAAGAAATAAATACGAGCCAGCCATTTATCATCCTACATTTCCACAAAAGGCATAAATGGTGGAAGGAACACACCTAATCTCCATATACACTAATAAAAACAAGTGAATGTATATTACTAGAAGAACACAATTTTTAAAAAACAAAAACCAGAAAGTAGAAATATCGCAAACCCTAACTGTATAAATAAAAAAACATGCATCTTATACAGCCTAAAAAACAACGATGAGTATAAAAAGCCCCTGAAAACTCCCTAAATTTTCACAATAATAGGATAATTGCGAAAAGGTATTCCGTTGAACGAAATTACAATACACCTACAATCATCACCATCATCAACAAGTCTACCAAGATCCACGGGAGTGCTAAGGCCTCTCGCATTGACTGCCAACCTATTATTTGCTGCTTCACTCGAGGCAACTGTTGGCCATGAAAATTCGATAGCTACTCCCTCTATCATGTTATTAGCCTTCCCCTTCTTCTAGAACCGTGTCTCGGTATCCAGTCTGCCATCCTAATTGCCCCCCGGTTCTCGGTTCCTCTCTCACTACAAGGCCAGCCCAAGTAAATTTCTTTTTCTTTACCTGCATTAGGACGTTCAACTCTGTATTTCATCCCGGCAGTTTGCACTAGTTTTATATATCTCTTGCAAGTGATAGAGATACCCCTTTTTGCATATTGGAAGTGCTTATCGAAAGCTGCCCAGCCAACACCTAATCTGCGCTGGATTCCTCTCTCGCGCTTGGCATCAGAACTAACCATCTGTCCAGGGAGTTATATTCTTTTGCATCTTTAGGTATGTGTTTTTTCTAACTTGAAGAGGGCGCTTTCTACGTGCGTTTTGCTCATATATTCGATTTATTCAATAATATTTTCAGCCCTGTGGCTGTACTTTCTCATTCTAGTTCCTGAAGCATCTTTCTGTTAGAATTATGCAGTCCCACTCAGCAAGTCCATGTCATCTGCAAACCTCAAATGACACAAGTATTCTTCGTTCATTCTTAATCTGGAGTTTTCCCAGTCAATCTTTCAGAATACTCCCTCCGGGCATGCTGTGAATAGTTTTGGCGAGATGGTAATTCCCTGTCTTACTTCCTGTCAGATAAGGAATTTATCGCGTTACCTGCAAAGCTTCATCCTGCCCGTATATCCTCTATATGTCTCGCCTAGATGTTTTGTGGGTCTCCTGGTCTTTTAATGCCTGTAGTACGGCTGTGGTGTGTACGGAGCCAAATGCTTTCTCATAGACTCTGAATGCCATAAAATGTCGTTTAGTTTATTCTGTGTATTTTACGATCGCTTGATTTATAACATGGATTTGATCCATGGGAGAGTAAGTAACCTTTTCAAAACCAAGCCTACAGTTTTGGTTTTTGTGGAATCAGGCTGTCACCTATTGGCTCAAATTAACTGAAGAAAAGCTTGTACAAAATAGAGAGTAAGCTGATGGGCCTGTATTTCTTGAGGTCCTTGGTATCTCCCGTTTTGTGAATCAGAATAATGCCGGTGTTTTTCCAGGCTATGGGCACTTTTTGAGCACTGAACCATTCCGGAAGTGAGAAACTTTGAAAACGACATTCGCGACAGCCAAATAGATAGACTGGCTGAATTTGCATAGAGAAAATACCTGCAATAACGAATGCATTCTTTTACAAAGAAAATGAGTAGGAATTGACATAGAAAAGTCCTGATGGAACTACAAAAAAAAGAAACTGGGTTTATTCTAAATGGCAACGAAGGCATTGGGGAGGATTGAGAAGTGCTAAGTAACATTCGGAGCAGCGATTATACGATGGGGAGGAGCAAAGTAACGCTGAATCTGAAAAGAGAAAGAAGGACACTGGCGTAAAATAGGAAACCGAGCATGGAATCAATCAGAGCTGGGTTGATGGAGTTTAAATAAATCTTAAAAAAAATTGCGGTTCCAAACAAGAACGAGGATAGTGCATACACCCTAATTAACGACCTGGCGATCGCAATAACTGAATCGGGATCAGCTGTGGGAAAAGAAGCGTGTAGAACCCAAACTGGAAAATTAACAAAGAAAACAAAACAGCTAATTTCTATACGTAAGAACATTAGAGTGTATATAACATATACATATATAACGTATATATAACATGAGAGTGCATAGAACACGCCAGCGACCGAGGAAGGGCTCCAAATAGGACTAAGCTTGAAAACATAAAAGAGGTACCTAACATCGGTAAAAAAAAAATGTACGCACTTTGAGGTGACCAGGATAGCAATATTAACAACATGTACAGAATAATAGAGTAGCTTAATGATTCTGTACCAAACTATCTGCCAGCGATGTGCGACCAGGGGAAACTCCTGACAGGACGACGTTAACTAGCAGAGTTCCACTAGTACTTAAGGGGAAGATGGAAATGCTCTCAAAAGCATGAAAAGAGCAAAAGCTGCAGGTGACGATGGCATAACCATGGATCTTTTGAAATAGGAAGGAGACAATGTGCTGGAAAAGCTTGCTACACTATTTTGGAAAAAACTTAACAATACACAAAAATAGGAACGTTACATAAATATACTAACAAAATAAGAAACTATGCGTCGTATTGTTATCCTCCAAAAACAGAAGGGGAATCTCTAGCGATGAAAACATAGCGAAATTGGCCAAAGAGCCTATTGTTTTGCTAGAAAAATCGATAATTGTATATAATCGTTATAATAGCATAAACATAGAAAACTTATCGAACTAAATTCTGAATGCACGAAATATCGAAATTTCACAAAAAACGACTTCCCAAAACTTTCAAAATGATACCTTTACGTCGTAAGTATTGCCACCAACACACGTAGAAAAACTAGGACGTAACGAGAAAAAACATTATGAATAAATAATGAAGAAATCAAAGGAGCTTTTTAAAAATAAAGGCGGTAAAAAATGGCCGCGTGTCTGTTCCTTTTGTTCAAATCGAAGAAAGACAATAGTCGACTGGTGCCCCTGCCCAGTAAATTTCCCGCTTTTCTTTCCCGCTCACCTCTCATGCTGCTTCTGTCCCGTGGCATCTTCCCAAGATAAAATGCTAGACGTATGCTCAAGACAATTCAAATTTACCGCGTTCCTCTGCTCCAAGTCGGGTGCATCGGTGGCAGCGCTCCCATGCGGCGAAGACGCGCGTAAAATGGGGCACCTTACTACAGAGTTTATAGAACCCCATTTTCCTACTCTATGAGCGTCCAAAGCGGAACGTAAAACATATCTAGTGGAACCTTTCGTTGCTGTTGCTGTTTGATTCCTTAAATGCCGCCAGGAGCTATATTAACGCTCACTGCAGCAGGTGACGGTTTTCTGCAGTTGATGTAGCATTTCATTTGCTATCGAAAACACGAAGCATCCTTCAATTGTTATAAAGAAACACTGGAAATATCACTTATGCATTGATTTCCCATCTTAAATTTGCGTAATGTGTTGTTCTTTGTCAAAAACGCTGATAAGTATGAACATTGTCACCAGACGTAGACGTTTAGATTTGGCTGTGCGTATATAAGGCGATTGCGCAACTTGAGTCTTACTTCGGTCGGGTGGCTGAATAGAGTCACCGAAAGGCAGGCAGACATACAGACAGACCAAGATTTCTGCGTTTAAGTAGCCCAAGAGAGGTTATCGTCTTGAAAACACAAAGGTCGCTCCTGAGTGAACCAGACATGAATTGGTTGAAAGTGAATTTCTAAACTCCAGCCTGCTGCACCCGCGTCAGGATAGGGCATTCAGATAGACGTCGGCTTTAAACTGTAAGGAACCCAGATTTGATTCCGACCACGCGATGCGTGTTTTTTCTTTTTGGGTGCTTCTTGCGCCGTTGTGGAAAGACACGCATTATCATTATGCCCCATTTCTTGTTACAAAGTTTACTTTTCTGCTGTGCATTCTTACATATGTTCGCCGTAATTAAGGCACAAAATCTTCGCTTCAAAAGTATCGAAATGGGACAACAGAGTAATGCCAGGCATTCCACGGAATTCAAAATTTAAGGAAGAAACACATTGATTCAATAAAATGAAGTAGGCTGTCGGAAGCAGCCATAGACTAAGGGCTACGTTCATTGTCGATGAGAGATGACCCGTCCCGAACCGCCAGAATGCCGTAGAGAGAGAGAGAGAGAGAGAGAAAACGTTTATTTGAGCTTTCTAAGGTGGGAGTGGTTCCCTAGTCCGGGAATCCATCAAGTGAGCAGAGAGCCTTCGCTCTGGATGCCAGGAGCTGCTGGACGTCCAGACGGTCGCTGGTCACCAGGTTCTCCCACAGCTCAGGGGTGGGAAGAGGGGATCGGAGAGGTGGAAGTTTGGGCTACGTTCATTGTCGATGAGAGATGACCCGTCCCGAACCGCCAGAATGCCGTAGAGAGAGAGAGAGAGAGAGAGAAAACGTTTATTTGAGCTTTCTAAGGTGGGAGTGGTTCCCTAGTCCGGGAATCCATCAAGTGAGCAGAGAGCCTTCGCTCTGGATGCCAGGAGCTGCTGGACGTCCAGACGGTCGCTGGTCACCAGGTTCTCCCACAGCTCAGGGGTGGGAAGAGGGGATCGGAGAGGTGGAAGTTTGGGATTGCACACACACTGAGACGACTGCCCAGGCACCGGGTCCTGTTCGATTTGTGTCGCGTGATAAACCTCTCACTCTAGCCCACGCACCGCCGTTACAGATGGTAATAGTGTTGATGATAGTAGATCAGGTTCACGGAACTACAGGGCTTTCCTCTATAGCTTGAGCGCATTAAATGAATGTATAAGATGTTGCATGCTTAGTGAGCAAAATCTATGTACTGGTATGTACAGGAGTTGTTATAATTGAAAAAAGTCTTTGTGGATATCATTAGGCTTTGTATAACTGGCTCCATGACAGCCATTGCATGTTTACAGGAAGCCTCCTCTATAAAAAGACCTCCTTTAAACACACACCCGTGCAGAACGGCCGTTTCCTAAAGTAGCGTTCCTGTTAACGTGTGCTCGAAAAGCAGTTTCGAACTAAGTGTTGCATGATCGTTTGTTTTGTTTATCTTCAGTGCGGAGGACAGTCTCCCTCGAGGGGTTGCGTAGCACGCAATTCTTGTGAAAACGTTACTGACACGATAGCTTGTACGTATTACATATGGAGTCAAAGAGACAGCCGGCGCACCGATAGTCGGTTGAGGTGGTGTATTCGCAGGTGTGAAGCAGATAGGAACGCAGGTCTGAGCGTTCAGATAACCCGGCTCATTTGGTATTGTTGGTTCCAGTGAAATGGTGGGTTCCCACACAGGGGGATTGGCCCGGAAATTGGCACTTTACCTAAAAAAAAAGTATGTAATTTTTGTAGGGAAAGAAAAATATTTACATAATCGAATAGATTAGCAGTAGCTGACAACAGAAATAAAAGTAAGTAGATTAGAGAAAGAAAGAAAAAGAAGTAAAAACGAACACTAATGAAAATTAGAAATACGAAACACGAAGAAAGTTGCACAGACGAAGCATTGAGCTAGGCGCGCATATACTCGACAGGGGAATCCAACAGGGCCAAATGACGTTTAACTTGGCAGACAGCCTGATTTCGAAATGAATTCGTGCAACGCACGGTAAGGATACCTGTGGAAGAATCCCAGTTCCTTCGCCCCGAAGGACAAAATACGTGTAGCAGAGAGCGGGAGGTTTAACCGGCTGCATGAGCTTTCTACGTATCTTCGTCTTATAGAAAAGAACCTTCGGCAGGAGAAGAAGAAATGGTCGATGGTTTCTGGTTCTTTGCAGAAACCACGTAATGGTGATACGGCCAGATTAGAGCGGTGCAAGAATTAATTTGAATTTGGCACGCGACAGCTAAAGGCAGTTAGGGTGACTTCGCAAGCTCGCGACTGGCTGCTGCACTTATGCTGCACTTCAATGAGTACAGCAGGTGCTCGAGTTCCAAGCCTTTGTAAGCAGAATCAGGCATACTTTGAAGTAAGCACAGCCTACGAAAGCGGGCCGAAGTTATGAGGGAAATTGGCGGCAGAACCTCCAAAACTAGACCGTGCAATCCCATTCACACCACCCGCCGCGGTGGCTCAGTGGCTAAGGCGTTGCGCCGCTGAGCAGGAGGTCGTGGTTCGATTCCCGGCCGCGGCGGTCGCTTTTAAGATGGAGGCGAAAAGCAAAAACGCCCGTGTGTACGAGATTTCGGCGCACGTTAAAGATCCCCAGGTGGTCAAAATTAATCCGGAGCCCTCAACTACGGCGCGCCTCATTGCCAGCGGTGCGTCGGCGCGTTAAACTCTACAATCAAGCCATTCACGCCAGGGCATCTGCCGATTCATTAGGCCAGATACCGGCTTGTCCAGGTACGCAGACCAAACGATATTCACGAAGGGAGGAAGGCGATAAAGAAGCAAGGGCTCGGCGTAAGGGGGTGAAGGGGAGGATGTAAGGGCAGAACAAACAGAAAATGAATCCGTAAGAAATATTGCCTGTCGTTTCGAGGAACCAAGCTTACGCAGGGCCAAGACTATTGCGAGAAATTCTGCGTGGAAAGACGTAGTAAAGTTAGGCAGCCGTAGGAAAAAGGCCCTATCTAGACTGGGAGAAAAAATTTCCACGCCTGCCTTCTCTTTCCGGACAGAAGCATCGGCTGCAACAATGGCGTGCCAAGGGAAACCGTTCAGATGATCAGTACGAGGCTTGTTAAAAGTATCAGAGGGGATGATTTCGCTTTAGAGGGAAACATTTCTTCAAAAGAAATATCGAAGGGCGACTCTCTTTCAAGTACTGGGGCCGACAAGAGGGCCACATTTATGGGCCAAGCAGAGATAGAACAAAGACCGCCTGTGGTTGTTTTAACCGCGGCCATGGACTACTAAAAACAACGAAGGCCATGTAACGAAGGCTGTTTGCGGCTTGGATATGGGTGATTCCATTACTCGTAAAAATGGATCTACGGGGAGGGCATGCATGCGTGAGACTAATTGAGGAATACGGGTTTCCATGTATAAAATTTTATTTGGTGCATAACGGGGAAGACCCAGACATCACCATATAGTTTGTCTTTCGTGCATTGTGAATGGGCGAGGTTTGTAGTGGAGACTTCCGGAGAATAGCCCACATCCAAATTCTTAAAATGGCTGGACGTACATTTTGTAAATGATTTGTAGGGTGTAACGACGCAAGACCAATCTAGCTCGTTTCACGTGCATGCACATAATGGGGTTTATCTTCTTCCCTTGCACGTCTTTTGCCCATATCCCCGTGTCGGGATTAGACATAATTCGGCCTTCCTCTTCCATGTGGTCGATGCTGGTACGTCGAAAACCCCGATAGCTTGATGGCCTGTTGCATCTTTTCATTACCCTCTCTACAATACAATGCGCGGCGCGTGCCTATTGTTAGAAGCGATCCTAACATCTTTAAATGGGTTTTCTTCAGCGTCACCATCGTGTGGTAGGAACTAGATGATGGAAAGCGAGTAAAGGGGAGAGCTAAGAATAAAAGCAATAGCTTGACGCCAGATGAAAGGTAAGCGGGAATATGAAGGGCGCGAAGGAAGAGAGGGTTGCGAGGGGATTGAACTCTACAAAAAAAGAAACATCTGTGGAGAGCTTGTTCCACTGAGACCGCGAAGAGCAAAATGAAGTAAAGCAAACAAACCTGAAAAGTCGTTTTCCGTGTTGATATTCTTTCCTTTGTAACACATGGCCACTTGGGGGATGGGCCCGGAATACGCACCTTGGAGGAACTGACGTGCCCGTTTGGAGAAATTCGGAACACTGTGGATTCGAACCGTAACTGTTGCAGAATAGTGCGTGCAGCGTGAAGCCTGAGCGTAATACCACGGGAGTAGTACAGGTGCACACCACTTTCGCAGAACCACGATTCTAGGGAGGTTGGGGCATGTTCCAGTCTGCTTGCGCACTAAGACAAACAAATGAAAGAGAAGAAGCTGACGGAAACAAGCAACAGCAGACAAAAATCCGTTCAAAGAAATCCATGCCAAAAGAAAAAGAAACAAAAGCGAGGAAAAAGGCGCAAGTACAAAAAATAAAAAAAGAAGTTGCTAATAAATCTAACCAGGGTTTCACCTTAACAACGCGTAAGAAGACTGGACCAGGCCGAATAAATTTTGTGTCGAAAATCAGAGGGTTTCGATAACTTATTACGGGCAGCAACTGTTTTGAAGGTGGCGGGCTTTCATCACCCGCTGTCTTTTTTTGCCAGTTGGCAATAGTCTCGTGGTTGCACTGTGTGCCACCAACAGCACAACACACTTCTTAGGACAAAAAATTCAAAACAAAAACCTCGTATGAACTCATAAAAAAATTCAAAGGATTTTGTAGTGATATGCAGCTTATTAGGACAAAGAACAATAAAATCAAGTAATCAAATATGCGTGCCCTCAGTAGCCACCAGTGCAGCAGTGAAGCGAGAGAAAGCATGGCAAGATGCATTACTCCCTGTGGCACATCCTTGGTGCGCACCGCCCTAAACAGATTACGTCACCTCAATATTCAGCAAACAGCATGAATCAAATTTTAAATGCAGAGCATTTCTTAGCCTCGCCTCTTCCTGCGTCGGACGGTGTCAACAGCTCCGCGTCCACAGCAGGTGCGCCTCTCCTTCCCTCCTCTGTCTCAACAGCAGCTGGCGCGCGCATGCATCGTAGTCAGCCCGTTCGCTCCGTCGTGGTCTCGGCGTAACAGGTGCGTGATAGCAGCGCGATGAGGCGTGGAAGGGTGCGCGCTGCTTGCGCATGCGCGCTTTCCCCCCCGTACTGCTCTTCCTCTACTGCGCGCGCTGCAAATATAGCGGCTAGCGGTCGCTCATGTTTCAGTCACTGCGTTGCTGCTTCCTTCCTTGGTTGACGCTCGTGCCCACGTTTACTCGTGTCTGCTACTCCAGCATCACGGAAAAAGCGATGGAAGCAACACTGCCCTCAATCAGTACTGAGGCCCCAATGCTCTGCATTTACTCCTGTTCCCCTCGCGGGAAGGCGCGGGAATTTTTTTTTTGCGTTTTATCCCTGCCCCAAAATACTATCATGAGCTTATTATCATCACCACAGCTCCGCCTTGCCCGAGTTTCGCTCAAACTCTGGCCTTCTGGAATAGCACCCCTGCTCCAAAGGAATTGCGGTTGTTTACTGTAGACAAGATGTGCTTACTGGAACATAACGGTTTGGAAAGAAGTCGTTTATTGCAATGCAAAGAACGTTGAAACTTTCGTTTTCTCAGAAGCCTAGTTTCTCGCGCAATATGAAATTCTTTTTGGTTACCATGGGTTTTTGGATGGTTGCTTGTTAGTTCTTTGGGAGATGAAATTTGCGAGGCTATAACCACCCAGTGACTTGAAATTATTCCCAAGACTCCGAACATCAATACACGTAAAGCAACCAAAGTGTAAATTAAGGTTTTCAGGATTCACTCTTTTTTTTCTCTAAATAATTTTCTAACGAATGTTTGTTTTATGGCACAAACTAAAAATACTATCTACACCACATGTAAAATGAACCAATTTCTGATCACACTGAGCATCATAAACGTTCGACATGAGATGGCATTTGCTATAGAACCACATTTCCGGAACTGCTGTACACCTGTCGCCACGATGGCTGTTTGATATTGTTAAAAATCTCATCACATGAAGGTAAACCTATTTTGAACCCATTCATATTAGTAACTCTAAAATGTCCAGCCATCACAAGGTGGTTTCTAAAACATTCCACAAAAACATGTGAAAATTTACTCGTAAAATCTACATCAGAATCGAATGACAGTAAAGGACAAACAAAAGCAATAATTGTACAAATATTTGCAATTTTATACATAATCTTTTCTGGTTTTCTGTTCATCTTAAAGGGGTAACAATTTCGCGAGTGCTAAAATGGCAGCGGCGCCTATACCACGTGCCACACTATCTCGTCTATATTTTTGAAAATTTTGAGGAGCAATTTTTGTATCAATGATGCCTTTGCTAGAGGAAGTTTTCGTTAGTATTGTTAGGTGGGGGCGGATTTTATTGATACCTCGGCAACACTGGGCGCTACTCACTCACATTCATAAAGAAAAATATATTTTTCCTCACGCACCCACTCACACTCTCGCTCACCAGTCGTCCTCACTACTCGCCCTCACCCGCAGTCTTGCTCAATATTTGGCCTCACCACTCGTGCCCGCACTCCCTCACTCGGGCTCACGCTGACCGCTCACTATAGGCCCTCCCACTCTCTCGTGCTCACATTCCACACTTATTCTGAACACTCGTACTCACTCACGCTCACCCTTCACTGCCACCACTCGCGCTCGCACTCATCACTCCCTGTCACCCCTGGCACGCGACTGTGCGCAGCAGACCATAAGGAGTCACGGAACAGAACCGTATTAGAACATTACGGCGTTATGAAGTCCATCCAAATCATATTTCTAAATCGATACGCCGCAAGAGAGTTAATTATGCGATGCCCGATAGCAGGAGCACAGTGACGATATATTTTCGAAACTAAAAAAATTGCGCTATTAACAACCAGCCTAGAGGGTGGCTTCTGAGACGAATAGCCAAAAGCAAGCACTAGTGCAATATAGGCACTGTACAGTGGAAAGTCGCGCAAATCGCGCGAGTGTATCGTGAGTGGTAAGCGCAGCTCAGCGCTCGCGACTGGTTAGACCACTTGCACTCGGGAGTGGTGAGAAGGGCTCACGGCGAGTTAGTCTCACACTCACGAGTGGTGTGTACGCCTCACCGCGACGCGAGTGGCGTTCGCCTTCGCGGGTGGTGAGTGGGGCTCACGGCGAGCGCAAGGCTCGCAATCAGTTGCACTCGCACTACAACTCCAAAAAGACTGCGAGGCTCACTCACCAGAAACTCGTGAATGGTGACTGGGGGTGTGTCAGTGCACTCGTTAGTGAGCGTACCGATCTATAATATTATCTATTTGTTCACAGTTGAACTGCTTTGTTAAGAATGCTTCGCGCATTGATTAAAAAAAAGACTCAGAGTTTATTGTTAGACAATTATGAGCTCCTGATATTGCTGTGGGCTGCAATTTAGTTGCTAAAGTTGCCGAGTAAATGTGGAACTTTTGCACTGTGGGTGCTCTTGTAGTCACATATATATGCGTAGTTACCAATTTAGAACTTCTCATGCAAAAGATGTTGCTATTTTCTTTCGCTTTGTTTATCTTGGCATGACAGTTTGCGCCTTCAGAACGTGCAGCAAGAGTAATCCTTTTCTTTTAAGACATCGCTACATTTTGGCATCTCCTCTAGGCAAAGTATCACAACAGTTCAACCTAGAGTGTATTTTTACCTAGATGTACAAAATTACAGGATCTTTGTAAATATTTATTCTGATTCCGGTTAGGCGGCCAGTTGAACTGCGCTTAACGGTAGTCTTTGACAAATGAGTTTTACTACTATTTATTTTTTTCTCCATCTTCTTTTTCACTTATTTTTTTTTCACGAGATCGGTGTGGTGTACATTAGGAGGTTGGCTGCGGTCTCCTGTATGGAGAGGTTTTTCTGAGGTGTCAGCCTAGGAAGGCTTGACTAATTTTAAGCTGGAATAAACCAGAATAATTTTACTTGTTAATTGGTTCAGGACTGTGACGAACATTTCGTCTTCAGAAATTTCACCTCATGTAACCACAGGTGATTTTGGGGGGGGTCTTCTCGCTCTTCACCTCGATAGCATTTAAGAATAATAATTTTTACAAGCATTTTTTTATCATTTTGCGGATATTCAATTCGACATCCCAGCAGAGAAGAAGCTGACAAGCGTGAAAAGTTTATAGATCAGTTTGCATGGGGTGGCAGAACAAAAAGTACGACTATGTGATTGGAAAGAATTACAACTGTCAAAAACCTGCATAATGAAAGAAATGGGCATGGCCAGGGGTGCTGGTCGATTAACTTTGACATGCCCATTTAAGGAGAACTGTGTCGGGACAGCGTTTACAATCTCTGAATACGATGACATCACCCTCCGGAGTGCAATTGAGAAATCGGCATGAGATAAATTGTACAGCACGTCCCTTGGTACAAGCACGTGGGACGGTGCCGTAGGTGGTGACTATGCGGGGCGTAGGTAAAAAAAAGGGCTTGAGACACTACCATGCAGGACTTCCTGGACAACGAAAAGGACAGGCGTCGTCAGCATTGCTGTTTGGTTCCCTTTCTCGTGCCCAATCACTTCTGCCGAATAACAGAAGCTTCATGCACGTTAGGTATTTTCATGTTTACATCAAAAACAGCACGTTTGCATAGAAGCCGGGCTGCTCGATGGGTGGCGCCACCACTCGGCAGTCACCTCGTTTCTTTCAAGGCCCACCACATTTGGGTGCGCTGCCTACCTTAATTTTGTCGTGTTTGCTTATGTGCTTTAAATGTTTAGGTATAGCTGTGAGCGTATATGCGTGATGCTGCTAATTTGGAGAGTGTATTGCGCTTCTGGATGCCCTTACAGCCAAGTAAACTAGTCGAATGCTTCTATGGTGGTGTACGCAAACCTCGTTGCTATAGGCGGTTCTTGAGTACCACCACCAGCTTTGAGCAGCTGGATACCTGGATGCGGCTGTTTTGAATACAGAGGAACGCACGCACGATTTCAATTGCCGTGGGGTCGTGGTAATGTATCGGAAGTATACATTTTCTGTAACCAATAGCTTGTTCCCTCTCTTTTCCAAGAGGGATGGCAAGGGGGGTTTGGCGCTCAACAAACTCCCTAATTTGTAGAGGTACTTTTATTGATAATCGTTTTAATTCAACCACCAAACAACTCAAGCTGCAAGCTCTTTAACCTGCCTCCAATTTCCACCGTGTAAGCATTTTTGGCGGAAGAACAACTCTAACGTCGTTTTATGCCCTGTCAAGACATTTAGGCGGTATGAAAGTGTAATTGTAAAAGAGTGGAAATAAATATAACAAAAGCGAATAAATTCCCCCCGTTTAGATACTGATAGCTAATCCTGACCACCCCAGCAGCCATTGTAGCAAGCCAGAGAGCACACACACACACACACATATATATATATATATATATATATATATATATGTAAATATATATATATAAATATATATATAAAGTAAAAAACCTCGGTAACAGCAACAGCGGAGGGTTTATTTCGACGTTTCGACTTCGAGACAAGTCTTCTACAGGAATACATATATACATATATTTTAATATATATATTGTAATGCAGAATATTGGCAACGTTCACTGTAAGATTCAGGGCCGTCACTAATCCCCTGCGGGAGATGGGCGCCACTTCATCGTCGTCGGTAGCAGAAGCAGAATATGGAAGCCGCACTGCCATTGCCTGGAGCGACGGGGTTCTCTCTCGCTCTGCTATCTCCAAGCGTCGACTGTGCTCGGACTGTGCCCTTCTTGCATTTTACCTGCACAGCAACCTTTGCCCAATAAACCCCACTTCAATATATATATATATATATATATATATATATATATATATATATATATATATATATATATATATGTACATACATATACATACTGAAAATGAAGCCACTGAACCGCAGTTTTGCCTAATCGCGTGATTTTATGCGTATGTCTTAAGGGAGACAAAAAAAAGAACTGAGAACTGACGGACGAAATGAAGGAGCGCTTCCAACCATGCCTGACATGATTAAGTCAACCAAGAAAAAATAAAAAGGCGCTGTCTGGATGTAGCCATTTCCGGCCACCAAGAAAATGCGCGGTAGGTCGAAGGATGAGAAACACGGCGTAAGAACGTTTGCGCAATTTTATACAAATCTCAAACTTTTCGCAACGTTTTTATTGTAGCTGCGTCTCGTCGACCTACAGCTACCGTGGCGGCGGTTTTGGCGCAGCTCAAGCGGTCACATTTTGGTTCATTTACGCAGGTGGTTGAAACATGTGGTAAAGCTTAGTGAATATTTTTTTAACTGCCACGAAAGCAAGAAAGGCTTAGAAGCAAGAAGCAAGACAAGAAAGACTTTTTCAACAGCCAGCAAGAAAGACTTAGAAGCATAAAGCATTGCGTTTCCACATGACGCAATCACTTTGTACTGCCATGCAAATTTGATTTTGCAAACGCCTCCAGTGTGTCTCCATAAAACGTATTGCTGTGAAATCAACCATGTTTCAACCATTAATAATTGCGCCACGTACCCTAGCCTCTTGAGCAAAGTCTATTTAACATAGGATAAATCTTAGAACTTTGTCTACCGCTCGTCTATTGTCGATCTTGTCTATCACTCAACTACATTTGTTTATCACTCTAGTACGACAGTATTTCTTCGTCAACTGTACATTTTTGCGTCGCACCTTGATGGATTGGCTGCCCACACCTGCATTGCAAGAAAATTCCGAGGAAAGACATTCTGCGTCCGCCAAACAGCACGCAGCAACAATATGGCATGAAAAAAAACTAGCTCCAATTTACGCTGGGAAAGTGATTGGAAAGCAAAGCTTTAAACGAAACCCACAACAATTGCCCATGAGGCGACACTGGAATTCACACATGTGGCTATAAAAAAACTGAAACCAGACATTCTGCCAGCTCTTACCTTATATTCGCGGAGGAGGAGTCCCACACGCAGCAGCAGCGTCGGGCAAGGCCGGGGTAGAGCTGCGCATGCCGGCGCTGTAGCCCGGCTAAGAGTCGGGAGAAAGTAATCAGAGAGGAGCGTCTTTTGATGGGTGAGAGAGCGAACCCTAGCCATCCTGATGTGCTCGCTTGGGGCTGCGCCACCGCGCGATGGAAGCGCAGACACAAAAACAATTTGGCATATGAGCTTAGTGATTCCCATTTATACCGACTTAAAGTAGTTTGTTTAGTAAGTTTGAGAACTGTGAGAAAGCTAAGGGAAATTTCACAATCACTATTTTTCAAAACCAGTTGCTCCTATTGCCTTATGTAGAACCTGCTACAACACAACCGATATGGTATTCCCCTTATTAGAAAACGGAATCCCACTCGTGGCAGGCAGTGCATTTCTCTAGCGTTTCTCCAGCGGCTAGATGTCTCCATGTGGTCTCTATAGAACCAATCTTTAAGATGTCTTCGCCGCACGACCATATAATGCTGTCAGGTCCTGGTTACCGGGAGGTGCTGCTGACGAAGTTCATCAAGCCGTGCGGAGAAAGTGCGCGATGGATGGAAAGCTGCGCCAAAACAGGCCCAAAACAATTGTCGCTAAAGCAGACTTCAAACCCGACTGAATGACACCCTTACGCGAAAGCCGAGGTGGGAAGCTCCGGTGCGCGGGGAACGCTGGCCGAATTTGCCGTGCCATCTAAAGTGTGCTCCGTGAGTAAAACCCTCCATTTTCCCCCCAGCCGCCGCCAGCGCCGGGTCGGGAGTTTATTGTCCCGCACGCAACGAAAGAACCGTTGGCTGGTACAGGTAGAAAGCTTTGCTTTGAAATATGAATTGTCTACATAATCTTTACACGAATGAAGGAACATGCCCTTCAAGCTCGACATTCTACCTTGGCGCATTGAGGTTCCATTGCGGTTTTAATTTGCTGAATATGTGCGTAAATCATACACATGTCATGCGTTGTAAAGGTTGTTCTAACACTATAGATTCACCGATCTTAAAAAAGGTGTTTGTTCTTTTTGCGGCTTTTAAAGCCAGTGCATAACGACAGACAGCCAAATTTCCAAACGCCACGTGGTGCCACGGTCTTTTCATTGACCAGCGGGCATTTCATTCACGCGAAATGACAGCGATTATGACCGTGGCAGGCAAGCACCTGCGATAGTCATGCAACTGTGCAAAAGTGTGGGATAGGACATGACCTCGTGCAATATGTGAGCTTTAATAAACTTACAGAAGCATGTTGCAATAGGCAAGCACCCGGGAACTGTAATTTATATGCGCTAAAAATGAAAAAGGCCCCCAATACACTTTCACCTTTGTCCTCCGCCCTCTCATTCTCAAATATTTACCATTGAGTTTCCTGTCTTCGTATGGGAAGCGCATAGCTATACCCCAAGCAATAAACCCCTTTGTAAGGTATGTGCGCTGTTGAGGAATAACGGGAGCTAAAATTGCTCTCGTATATAGTTTATAGCTGGCAAGAATTTATAGCAGTGGGCATCCAGTTTTTCCCCTGCCGATACCTGGGAGGAAGAACCTTGTCAATTAAGATGCTGATAGCGAGGTACATGTGCTTGCTTTATAACGACTTCGTGAAATTAGAGAAAAACGCCCATGTCGTAGATAGTTTGGTGATACCAAGCAACACGTTTCCATCGACACGTGACAGGCCTACTTGTTTTACCCGGGCAATTGGACCTCCCATGCCCGAGTAATTTGCCATCGAGTTTTGATTTTGCATATCCGAACCGCATGAATCACTCTTAGCAATAATCCCTTAGATTGGTTACTTGAGCGCCATTGTGGAAAAGACCACTAGACTGTATTCTCGAAAGGTTTATGGAAGGCATAAAGTTGTAGGTGTGGGCGTCGTCGTTTCTTCAGGGTAATAGCCTGGACGGCAGAATATTGTTTGTTTGATGCTTATTGCGAGCTAGTTATATTTGTTTGCTTCAGGTTTGCTTTTGTAAAAATGTAAAAGCATGGAAACGTCCTTGACATTTTTATGGCGTAATTAAAATGCAATAAGTTTCCATCGGAAACAACTCCATCATCGTAATTCAAATGTGCTGAAGCATTGGTCCAGATACAGATTTATTTAACCGGTATCCTGTGACATCACATGATAAGTAAATTTACCATTCAATTTCCTTTTTCTCAATTGGCAACCACAGAGCTATACTCCCAGCCAGACACTCTTCGATGAGTTGCAAGGGCGCTGCTGGGGAGCGGCCCAGGGGTATTGTGATCTGGATAGTTTTGGCCAGAAAAATTTATTGCAGTGGGCGTCGTCTGTTTCCCAGTTGCCGCCTGGCAGGCAGAACGTTTTTGTTTGTTTTGATGCTGAGTGCGAGATATTGCTACTTGCTTTTGTTCGTTCTTCTAAATCTACATCAGCTTGTGCGGTCTAAAAATACCAAGTCGAGTTCAAGAAAGGATAAGAAAGGCTTTAAAAAAGATCGTTGCAATACTATATTTTCGGTCAATTTCGGCTTAAGATGTGTATTTTTTCACATATGCTGTTGCAGCACACAAGTAAATTTATAAAGTATTCAGTTTAGGCCCTACGCCACGAAATGCTCGCTTTCAACGGTGGATCTCTACCTGTACAAGGATTCGGGATTCGTTGTGCCTCTTGAATAGGGGCTCGTTCATTTCATTGTCTTCCCGTGTTGCTGATAGCCGGCCAGAAATAATTGCAGGCCGTGGGCCTTTGTTACCTAAAGTTACCTAGCTGGGCTGGCGCTGTTTATTGCGGGCGCAGGCCATAAATAATACACTGTGGCCGGGAGCATCTTGGAGTGCATTGTTTCTCCCCTAGCCAATAGCAGCAATCTCTAGAGCAGAGCTCCAGAAACTCGACGTAACACCTTTCGCTCCGATTTCGCAAAACGCGCTGTCTTGTACGCACTTACCAGCGAGGACATAGCGTGGTTTTGCGGTCAGGCGTTCGTCCTTACGGACTTTCTGCAACCCCTTGCGAAAATGTCGCCCTGCGACCCTCATATGCCGATGCCGCTTGATATGCTTGAATACCAACAAAACATTAAGGAATTCAGCGGTCTGCATATGAGCTTCCCGGCAATTGAATATTACTGGGGCTTGACACGGGTATGGTGCACAAACTTACATTTCGTTGTGAAGAAGCTCCACCACCCCCATATCAGGTGTTGGTGTCGCGAGTCACAATCGAAAAGAATCAATTAAATAATTAATCAATCAATAAGACTCCTTTGTTTCCTTTGAAAATGCGCAGGAGAGGATTGTTTTTTGAGCTCAATGCGAAGAATGGCGTATGCACTAGCAGAAGTATTTAGTATTTTCTGGTAAAAACGTAGCTAATAGTCAGTTATAAAATATACTTACCCAGCGGGCAGAAACGCAGCTTCAGAACAAGTTTTGTTCTAGTGCGTTATTTTAAAGCAACAACTTCACGATACCTAAAAGGCTGCCGGAATAAAGGGTTGGCGTCAAAATTATAAAGTGAGAATAAAAGGTGACTGTTTGACCATGTTGTTTCCAAACATCGTTAGGCGAGAGAATCTAAAAAAATTTTACTCCGAGACGATGACGAACAATAATAGGTCTAGGGCAGCAGCACTCAAATTGACGAGCATTCTGGGCAGCCCCAAATGTGGGAAGTTAGGTACTGTCCTGTTTGGGGGAAAGTTGATTCTCTATGACTGAACAGAAAAACGGTGCTCCAGAGTGAATGATTCTTAGTTTTTGTGTCGAATGTGCTGACAATAAGCTCGCGAGGATAAAATGTGAATGACCAACCAGTTTCAAAGTTTCGGTCCTTGGTTGTCTCAGTCAGAAGTATTCGTTTCCGAGTGCCGTTAGAGCCAGGCCCATCTGACGCTCTCCATTTCTTCAAATATAGGAATTGCTTGAAGTAACAGATGTATTTTATATTTTAACGAAAATATTGATAAACATTTGAGCTGAAATAAAAAAAACA
Source organism: Haemaphysalis longicornis (assembly GCF_048455015.1). Classification (NCBI taxonomy): domain Eukaryota; kingdom Metazoa; phylum Arthropoda; class Arachnida; order Ixodida; family Ixodidae; genus Haemaphysalis; species Haemaphysalis longicornis. The sequence goes on from NW_027526204.1 coordinate 111,623,501, forward strand.
CTATAGTTGGAAACTAAACAAACTTTACAATATTGAACTCCTCAAAACCAATGTTTTATACATATACTAAAACAGAAGGATGACTTATGTAAAATGAAATAGAAAACTAGCTTCTATATAGTACGCATAAAACTAGCGAAAAAGAGCAAACCCCGTAACCCCCTTGCTTTCCATAAATATGCACATTGGCGGTAGTAACACGTCTAATGGTTATAATATACTAACTAGGGATGCATTTTTGCACGAATTTTTGAAAACCGGAGAAATAAACAAGTTAAAATAAAAGACTACAAAAACATCTCTAAACATCTCTAAAACATCTTTAAAATCAATAACAAAATAATAAAGTTACAAACAACAGATTTTACTGGCATAATAGTGCAACTGAAGATAATTGTTCGTACGAGATTGTGATAACCGAAATTTGCCAGAAAGATAACATTTGACACGTTAAATGTTTAATAAAATTGACCAGAGTTAGGGGAATCCCCAAGGTGGAGTGAGTAATTGCGAAGAAAAATGTACCCTATAATTCACAAAATTTGACATCCACGTTAATGCAGCCGTACGGATGCATTGAGGTGGATGTCAAATTTTGCAGCACCCACAGAGCTATACCCCCAGCCTTACTCTCTTGGATGAGTTGCCCGGGCGCTGCCGTGGAGGAACGCCGGGGTATCTTGACCTGGTATGATTTTGGGCAGTAGAATTTATTGCAGTGGGCCACCACCCCGATATCAGATATTGGTGTCGCGAGTCGCAATCGAAAAGAATCAATTAATGAAATAATCAGTCAATAAAACTCCTTTGTTTCCTTTGCAAATGCGCAGGACAGAATTGTTTATTGCGCTCACGGCGAACAATGGCATAATCCCTAGCAGAAGTAATTTGGGGGTATAAATGTAGCTAATAGTCAGTTATAAATATACTTACCCAGCGGCGGTAGATCGGCGCAAGAGACGGAGAAGAAGTATGACGCCATGAGTTGGAGGGAGCTTACTTTGATTTTTATAACTACTGGCTCATTCGGAAGGCGCGCACACGGTCGCTACACGGGCCATGGGCAGAAAGCATAGTGGCGCGAGAGATGGCGGGACGCTATCACCTTGCACTCAGCGAGAATGCAGAGGGTAAACCCGCAGATGTGCTCATTGAGTGCACCGTCTGCCTCCCACGTCTCCGCGTGGGTTCGTTGCGCAATCGGTAAGACAACCGGCTCCCGCTCCATTTCTCTATTCTTTCCTAGTTCGGTTCCTGTCGGTGCCAGTATATTCTTCATTTGTCTCGGGAGTTTTCTGTTAACAGTATTCGTCGTGAAAGAACCCTTGGAGGGTAAAGCTCAAAAGCTTCGTTTTAACATGGTATTTTATGAAAACGAAACGACAAACTTTTAAATATGCCTCCCATCGTGTATTTGTGACATTGTACCGCGTGGGTTACCTTTCTTGAGAAAAAGAGAAAGAAACTTATTTGACGCCAATTCTACCCCGCTGATGTAAATGACATTGAACCACGCACTTCGCCGAAGACATGTTATGTGATGAACCCAAGTGTGGCTATAAAAATGTCTTGTGCTTCCAGGCCTTGCTTAACCAGTTCCAGCACGCATGAACAAAAAGGCTGGCTGATTGTAAGCCGAAGTCGATTTTGACCCCATTGTATAGCGCAATTTAATTTTGATAAACTTTAACCCAAAGAATGTGCCCGGAATGTTTCTGCAAATTACCCGCTAAAAAACGAGAGCTGTGCCTAAAGGGCTCAGAGTGAAATGTTGAAGTTAATAAGATATAAATACGAGCCAGCCATTTATCATCCTACATTTCCACAAAATGCATAAATGGTGGAAGGAACACACCTAATCTCCATATACACTAATACAAACAAGTGAATGTATATTACTAGAGGAGCCCAATTTTGAAAAAACAAAAACCAGAAAGTAGAAATATCGGAAACCCTAACTGTATAAATAAAAAACATGCATCTTATACAGCCTAAAAAACAACGATGAGTATAAAAAGCCCCTGGAAACTCCCTAAATTTTCACAATAAATGGCTAACTGCTGTAAGGTATTCCGTTGAACGAAATTATAATACACCTATAATCATCACAATCATCAACAACAACAGTCTACCAAGATCCACTGGAGTGCTAAGGCCTCTCGCATTGACTGCCAACCTATTATATGCTGCATCACTCGAGGCAACTGTTGGCCATCAAAATTCGATAGCTACTCCCTCTGTCATGTCATTAGCCTCTCCCTTCTTCTAGAAGCGTGTCTCTATCCGTCCGCCATCCTAATTGCCCACCGGTTCTCGGTTCCTCTCCCTCTACGTGGCCCGCCCAAGTAAATTTCTTTTTCTTTACCTGCATTAGGACCTTCAACTCTGTATTTCATCCCGGCAGTTTGCACTAGTTGTATATATCTCTTGCAAGTGATAGAGATACCTCTTTTTGCATATTAGAAGTGCTTATGGAATGCTGCCCAGCCAACACCTAATCTGCGCTGGATTCCTCTCTCACGCTTGGCGTCAGAACTAACCATCTGTCCAGGGAGTTATATTCTTTTGCACCTTTAGGTATGTGTTTTTTCTAACTTGAAGAGGGCGCTTTCTACGTGCGTTTTGCTCATACATTCGATTTATTCATTATTATTTTCAGCCCTGTGGCTGTACTTTCTCATTCTAATTCCTGAAGCATTTTTCTGTAAGAATTATGCAGTCCCACTCAGCAAGTCTATGTCATCTGCAAACCTCAAATGACACAAGTATTCTTCGTTTACCCTTAATCTTGAGTTTTCGCAGTCAATCTTTCTGAATACTCCCTCCGGGCATGCTGTGAATAGTTTTGGCGAGATGGTAATTCACTGTCTTACTTCCTGTCAGATAGGGAATTTATCGCGTTACCTGCAAAGTTTTATCTTGCCCGTATATCCTGTGTATGTCTCGTCTAGATGTTTTGTAGGTCTCGTCTATTTCCTGGTCTTTTAATGGTTGTAGTACGGCTGTGGTGTGTACGGAGTCAAACGCTTTCTCATAGACTCTAAACGCCATAAAAAGTCATTTAGTTTATTCTGCTTATTTTCCGTTCGCTTGACTTATAACATGGATTTGATCCATGGGAGAGTAAATAGCCTGTTCAAAACCGAGCCTACAATTTTCGTTTTTGGGGAATCAGGCTGTCACCTATTGGCTCAATTTAACTGGTGAAAAGCTTGTACAAAACAGAGAGTAAGCTAATGGGCCTGTATTTCTTGAGGTCCTTGGTATCTCCCGTTTTGTGAATCAGAATAATGCTGGTGTTTTTCCAGGCGATGGGCACTTTTTGAGTACTGAACCATTTCAGAAGTGCGAAACTTTGAAAACGACAGTTGCGACAGCCAAATAGATACACAGGTTGGATTTTTATGGAGAAAAAACCTGCAATAATGAATGCATCTTTTACAAAGGAAATGAGTAGGAAATGGACATAAAAAGTCCTGATAGAACTACAAAAAAAGAGACTGGGTTTACTCTAAATGCAACGCAGGCATTGGGGAGGATTGAGAAGTGCTATATAACATTCGGAGCAGCGATTATACGATAGGTAGGTGCAAAGTAAGGCTGAATCTTAAAAGAGAAAGAAGGAAACTCGTGTAAAATAGCAAACCGAGCATGGAATCAATCAGAGCTGGGTTGATGGAGTTTAAATAAATCTTGAAAAAAATTTGCGCTTCCAAACAAGAACGAGGATAGTGCATACACACTAATGAACGACCTGGCGGTCGCAATAACAATCGGGATCAGCTGTGGGAAAAGAAGCGTGTAGAACCCAAACTGAAAAACTAACAAAAAAAACAAAACAACTAATTTCTATACGTAAGAACATGAAAGTGTCAAGTACGGTGGGCCAAGTTGAGACATCAGAATTGTCGAAATTGACTACAGAAGTAAAACAATGCCCATTCGTACATATAGCATGCCAGCGACGGCGGGAGGGCTGCAAATAGGACGAAGCTTGAAAACAACTAAAAGGTAGCTACCCATCGGTAAAAATAGAATTTACGCACTCTGAGATGACCAGGGTAACATTATCCACAACATGTACAGAATAATAAAGTAGCTTAACGATTCTATACCAGACTATCTGCCACTGATGTGAGCCCAGGGGGATCTCCTGACAGGACGACGTCTACTAGCAGAGTTCCACTAGTACTTAAGGGGAATAAGGAAATGCTCTCAAAAGCATGAAATGAGCAAAAGCTGCAGGTGACGACGGCATAACCGTGGATCTTTTGAAATAGGGAGGAGACAATGTGCTGGAAAAGCTTGCTACACTATTTTGGGAAAAACTTAACAATACACAAAAATACCAACGTTACAAAAATATACTGAAAAAATCAGAAAATATACTTCGTATTACATCATTAAAAACAGATGGACAATCTCTAGTCTCAGAAATTTAAGTTTAAATTAGTGAATAAAACATAGCAAAATTGGACAAAGAGCCTACTTCTATTGCTACAAAAATACATAATTGTATATAATCGTTGTAATAGCATAAGCGTAGATAACTGATCGAAATAAATTCTGAATACAAAAATTATACAAATTTCACAAAAAAAAGAATTTCAAAAACTTTCTAAGTGATAACTATACGTTATAAGTATTTCTGCCAACAAATGGAGTATAAACTAGGATGTAACGAGAAAAAACATTATAAAATAATACTGAAGAAATTAAAGCAGCTTTTAAAAAAAGGTGATAAAAAATGGCCGCGTATCTGTTCCTTTTGTTGCGAATCGAAGAAAGACGATACTCGACTGGTGCCCCTGCCCAGTAAATGTCCCGCGTTTCTTTCCTGCTCACCTCTCATGCTGCTCCTGTCCCGACTGGTCTTCCCCAGATAATTAGCTAGAGGTATACTCAAGTCAATTTAAATTTACCGCGTTCCGCTGCTAAAAGTCGCGTGCCCCGATGGTAGCGCTCCCATTCGGCACAGACGCACGTAAAACGGGGCACCTCCCCCGCACGGGGCACCTTGAGTATTCATGGTGACGGTGAGCAGCGACACCGCGGACCCCGAGCTCTCAACATAAGCCATGTCCAACCGTGGCGAGGTGTTTAAAGGTGAAGGCTAGAAGCCGTAAACGGTGGCCGTCGGAGCCTTGGTCAAGCTCCGGCCGATGGGCTCCTTGCCTGCCTACCAGGCAGGGAGCTCCGGGACCTCTTTGACTACCAGGGTAAGGTCAAAGAAGAAAGTACCCCAGTTTCCCTGCTTTTATAGTATGCCCTATGGTACTTACAAACCCCCCCCCAAACGTGATCGGTTCCTGAAAAGGGACCGCACCGAAGTATCTTTTCCTTCATTGCCATCTTTAACGTTTCCTGAACCGAATAATTTTTCTCGATTTCTTGTGATGGAATCGCTCAAGCCAACCCAACCTCTTGTATCGCAGTCAGTCTTCTTGATCGCAAAATCTCTTGAAGCCGTAATAGGAAAATCATATAAGTGCAAAAAACAAAGGTCTGGTGAACTACTAATCGAGGTAAATGACAAGCAGCAGTCAACAAAGCTTTTAGCTCAGACTAGACTGCCGATCTAGACATCAGGGTCACACCCCATCGGAGCCTCAACAGCTCGCAAGGTGTGATATCCGAGACGGATCTCTTGAACGAAACGGATGCGGATCTCCTTGCCGGTTCAAAGGATCAGGGCGTCACTGCCGTGAGACGCATCACTATCCGCAGAGACGACAAGGAGATTCCCACCAAGCACATTATCTTGACGTTTGACCGCGCAGTTCTTCCACAACACATAAATGCAGGTTTTATCCGTTGCTCCATCCGTCCCTACATCCCGAACACGCGGCGCTGTTTTAAGTGCCAGTGGTTTGGGCCCGGTACAAACTCCTGCCGTGGCCGAACGACCTGTGCAAAATGCGCTTCGCATGACCATCCAAGCGACAACTGTTCATCCGATACCCTGTCTTGTGTGAACTGCGGGGGGGCGCATGCAGCCTACTCCCGCAAGTGCGAAAAATTTCAAACTGAAAAAAAGATAATCAACATCAAGGTAACTGAGAACATCACCTTCCCAGAGGTGCGGAAGAGGTTCGCCTCTTTCCCCCTGGGGAGGTACGCCGACGCAGCTCGCCGGGCGGAGCGGCGTCTGGTTTCCACACGGACCCAGTTCAGCGAGTCTGACCTGGTCCCTGCCCCGCCCCCCCTTGGGTTGCCTCAGGCAGCCCAACCTGCCACCACGCCGCTTGCTGAGGCAGCAGCGATGGTGGTGCCAACCTCTTCCGTTGGGACCGGTGCCGCTCCCGCCGCTTCCTCCCCGTCCTCCAGTGCGTTGGAGGGTGTCGAGGGGATGGACATCGGGGGCCCCGCATCGGCTCCCGCCGTCACCGCACCACCCGTGCCACTTCTGGCGTCCCCGACGCCCGCGGCGGTGGCGGCTCAAATGAAGGTCTCCCGAAGGGGGACCAAGTCCGGGGGGCCCGGTTCGACGGGCACCCCCAGGACATCTGATGACGAAATAGACGTCGCGCCGTTCCTGCCTGCAACGCAGCGCAAGGAGCGGCCTCCGACGGCCAAGCCAGTAGAAAGGCCCAAAAACCCTAATTTAAGAGTAACGGCCCCGAAAGACGACACATGAACGCACACGAACACACACACTCCAGTCATTCTTAAATTTAAATAATGGGAACAGAAAACATCATCCAATGAAACTGCAGATGCCTCCTTAAAACTCTTGACGATGTGTAAGAGATTCTGCATGCCCGTCAGCCAAGTATCATGTGTCTCAAGGAAACCCACCTCAATTCTAAACAGACAAATTTCTTAAATAGTTACATGGTATTCAGAAAGGACAGGGTTAGCTGCACACACTCTTCAGGAGGTGTGGCAATTGTCGCCCGGAAATCCTTAGCCTGCCACCCTGTCACTCTGAACACGGTTCTCGAGGCTGTAGCAATCCGTACGATAATATTTAATAGGTTGATAACGATATGCTCCATTTACATCTCTCCTGATTTTGCACTTCTGAGCTCTGATTTCGAGGCGCTGGTTGACCAGCTGCCCGAACCATACATACTAACAGGCTACCTTAACGCGCACAACTCTCTTTGGGGCTCCTCCAGTACGGATGCCCGAGGTCGCCTGATAGAGAAGTTTCTTACACCCTCCGGAGCATGCCTTGTCAACAAAAAACAGCCTACATATTATACCTTAGGACACAATACATACTCTCATCTTGACTTTGCTATTGGTTCCGCAGTTCTCTTTCCATGTCTTGAGTGGGGTATGGGCACGGACCCATATGGTAGTGACCATTTCCCCACTTCATTAACGTATATAGGTATAGGCCCGAGCAGTCCATCTTCCCATAAAAGGTTTAATGAATCAAAAGCAAACTGGAGCACATTCACACAAACATCTCAACTACACCACACATCCATAAAATACCTACACGCGGAGGAAGCCGCCCAACTCGTCACGGCGCACATCCTCGACGCCGCCGAAAAGTCCATTCCCCAGGACTCCAGTGGGTCCTGCACCCCAAGGAGGCACTGGTGGAACGAGGACTGCAGGCGGGCGCGAGAGGCCCAGAACAAGGCGTGGGGTGTCCTTCGCCGGTACCCCACGTCAGATAACCTCATTTCTTTTAAACGGGCAAAAGCTTTTGGGAAGCGAGTGCGTCGTGAGGCGAAAAGGGAGAGTTGGCGCACCTTCCTCACTTCCATCAACTCATACACTGACACACACAAAGTCTGGACATGAATACGAAAACTAAAAGGACAACAGACACACAGCCTGCCCCTGGTTAGTAAAACAGGGGACACACTGGAAGACCCGGCTAACACACTTGCACAACACTTCGAACACGTGTCCAGTTCAGCACACTACACAAACACTTTCATGAAACACACAACATCTGTACAAAAGAAGTCCCTGCGTGATAACAACAAGTCGCACACTTCTTACAATTCCCCTTTTTCAAATCATGAGCTGAAGGTTGCTCTGAGCACATGTAAAGCCTCAGCTCCAGGCCCAGACAACATCACATACACAATGTTACAACACTTAAATGCAGACACACTCGAAACACTTCTACATCTATTTATTAAAATATGGCCTTCGGGGCACATTCCTCGCTCTTGGAGGGAGGCCATAGTAGTAGCTTTCCTGAAGGAAGGAAAAGACCCTTCCTTTCCCGCTAGCTACCGGCCCATCGCCCTCACAAGCTGCCTGTGCAAGCTCCTCGAGAAGATGATAAACAGGAGACTCGTGTACTTCTTAGAGTACAACGGTCTTCTCGAGAGCTGCCTGGCGGGCTTTAGGGCGGGGCGATCTACGAACGATCAACTCGTTGCGTTAGAGTCATATATTAAAGATGCTTTCCTGCATAAGCGGTACTGTATGACAGTATTCTTTGATCTTGAAAAGGCGTACGACACTGCTTGGCGGTACGGCATCCTCAGCGATTTGAAGTCCTTTGGCATATCGGGTAACATGATGAATACGCTTGTTAGTTACCTGTCTGAAAGAACGTTTCGCGTGCGAGTTGGAGCTCGCACGCGAAAACGGCGTGCCACAGGGTGGTGTTTTGAGTTGCACTTTGTTTATTGTAAAAATGAATTCTCTTCAGAAGGCACTGCCACCATCGATGTCCTGTTCAATCTATGTAGACGATATTCAACTCTCCTTCAAATCGTGTAACTTGTCTATCTCCGAGCGCCAAGTGCAGCTTGGTGTGAACAAGCTAGCCGTCTGGGCAGATCGCAACGGTTTTAAATTTAATCCATGAAAGTGCACTTGTGTTCTGTTTTCTAAGAGGCGTGGCATTCGGCCGGATCCAGACATTCGACTCCACGGTGCCTCTATTCCTGTCAAAAAGGAGCACAAGTTTTTAGGTATAATCTTTGACGAAAAGCTCACATTCATCCCACACATAAAACAACTAAAACATAAATGCTTAAAAACAATGAATATCCTGAAGGTTCTGTCACGCATCTTTTTTGGTGCTGACAAACAACTTCTTTTACGTGTTTTTACCAGCCTAATAGGTTCACGACTGGACTATGGTAGCGTTGTCTATGGGTCAGCCACTAAAACATCCCTCAGATTGCTGGACCCTGTGCTTCATCTAGGGCTCCGCTTGACGTGTGGTGCCTTCCGAACTAGTCCAGTAGAAAGCTTGTATGTAGAGTGCAACAAATGGAACCTACAACGTCAGTGAGCATACACAGGCCTCCTTTATGCTTTTAAAATTTCATCCATGCCACACCATCCTTTTAAATCAGTTTTTCTTGATACATCCATGACTGTACTCTTTTTAAATCGACCATCGTTCTCTGCGCCCTTCTCTTACAGAGTTAGAGAGGAAGCGTCAGAGCTTGCTGTCTCCTTTTTAGACACCATCCAAAGTTCTGTAACAGATTTCATAGCACCATGGCATCTCCGCCCTGTGTCATGCGACACATCTTTCACACATGTTGATAAAAACCGAGCTGCCACATGTGCAATTCAGCAGCACTTCTTGTATTTGCAGGAGAAGTATCATTATTCTGAATTTTATACGGATGCCTCTAAGACTTCCACCTGTGTGTCCTGCGCGGCGCACGGGCCCGGCCTTAGTGTCACTAGAACTCTGAATAGTCATACTAGTATCTTTACGGCAGAGGCTTACGGTGTACTTCTTGTTGTCAATCATATACTTCAAAGCCACATCCCACAATCCATTATCTATACAGATTACCTCAGTGTTGTGCGGACACTGTCGTCAACAATGCCTCCGAAAAACCACGTTGTCAATCTGATCATCAAGGATATTATGTCGGTGTATGTACGCAAATTTGAACTGGTTCTTTGCTGGGTCCCCGGCCACAGTGGTATAGCCGGGAACGAAGCAGCGGACCGAATGGCTGCTGCTGCTACACTCTTGAATGCAGTAGACATAACCACATTACCCTACACCGATGTGAAACCACACATCAGACAACAACTTCGCAAAACATGGAAAACACACTGGAGTGAACAAACAGACAACAAGTTACACGTAATAAAACCTCACTTGGGACCGTACACCACCGACACACGCAATATATACTCTGAAGTCGCCTTGGCCAGATTACGGATAGGGCACACACATGCAACGCACTCGCACCTGCTCACTGGATCTCCAAGACCTCTGTGCAGCAGGTGCAGAGAGGCCCTATCCGTAGTGCACATACTAATCACATGCAAGGCACTTCACACAACACGACACAAACACTTCAGAGAACTCTACAGACAACATAGCCCACAACATCCATCGCTGTTTCTAGGTGACGATGCCATTGCCTAAAAATTTGGCGAGTGTACTGTCCGAGGCGTTCAGCGCCGTTCATTTGGCGATTAAAGCCTGAGGCAGATAGCACACCGGTCGGATGCAGCACTATCAATTTACTGTCCCTCTAAAGTAGAACTGATCTTTGGATAGCTCTTTCTGGCGTTATTATTTATTCGCATCTTTTTTCCACACTTAATAGATTTATTTCGCCATTTTTAAACAGTTGAATTTCTGGTTGATGCCTCTCGTCGTCTTCTCAGCGCAAAGGGCAGGAGACAACAGGTAAATGCGGCATGCAAGCAACGACGCCAGAATTTCACTTTTATATGCGATAAATTTTTTCCGGATTAGAAATACTCTGCAAAGGAATATAACTTCAAAAAAAAGTTATGGGAAAGTCAATTTATTCCTAAAAATACCTCAATAGCGAACCTGGTGGGAGCACTGTAAGGTGCACGGAGGGGGCACCACGGTCTGCCGGTGTGATCAATCGCGTGCTTTTATCGCTGCGGCGAGACATCGTAGCAATGCAAAATTGAGCAGGATGGCAGACTAGCCCAAGATTTATAAGCGTTTGACCTGAGAAAAATATTCATTGCATTTATACATTATTATTCGTCTTTTCTCGGTATACGCATCTTTAGACGTTTTTAGCGATCAGATGCATTTACTTGTCCTGTTTTGTGTTTTCCCGAGATGGAAGGCATATCGCAGGGTTGTTCTCATATTGCAATTGTTCATTCGTGCTGTCGTCACTTCTATTCAGAAATTGTGTGTCAGACTTCGTTTTTAAAGCAACGCTTTCTACATCTACCAGCCAGCGGTTCTTCCGCGGCGTGCGGGACAATAAACTGCCAACGCGGTGGAGGCGGCGGTGGAGAGAATGAGGGAGGAGGGATTCACTTCCGGAACACACTGTCCGTGGTGCGGCGGATTTACCAAGCGTTTTCCGCGCGGAGTCATTTGTTCAGCGGCGTGCGTGTCGGCGGGACGGCTTTGTCGTCTGTTTTAGTGACGGTTGTTTTGGGCTTGTTTTGGCGCAGCATCGCGTCCATTACGCGCTTCGTTAGCACAGCTTGATTAACTTGTTCGACAGCACTTCCTCGGTAACCCAGACTTGACGGAATTTAGGGGTAGTACGGCAAAGATACGTTAAGAAGTGGTCAGAACGGCAGGAAAACAAAATGTAGAAACCACATCTAGACATCTGGCTGCTAGATAAACGCAACGATTTGCGCACTGCTTATCACGAATGAGACTCCATTTTCAAAATTGATGAATAGTAACTCGGTAGTGTATAACAGGCTATGCAAAAGGAGCAAGGAGTGACTGGTCCTGATAAATGGCGATTGTAAAAGTTCCCTCAGTTCTATCGCAATTATCAGATTACTATACTAACCAGTTTAAATCTATATAAGTGGGAATCACTAATCTCATATGCCGAATTGTTTCGGTCTCTACGCTTCAGTTGTGCGGTGGTGTAGCCCCGAGCCTGCACATCAGGATGACTAGGTTCCGCTGTCTCACTCTTGGAAACACGCTCCTCTCCGTTTTTTTCTGCCGACGTACGGCCGTCTTACGGCAGCGGCGTTCACCGCTCTATCCCGGAAATGGCCGACGCTGCTGCTGCGTTCGGGATGCCAACCACGCGAATAATAGGTAATGGCTTGGAGAATATCTGGTTTCACTTTTGGTAGAGGCACGTGTGTGAATTCAAGTGAAGCCGCATGGGCAACTGTTGCGGGTGTCGTTTAAAGCTTTGCGTTCCAACCACCTTCACAGCGTGGATTCGAGCCAGTTTTAGGGGCGAAGCTCCTTAAGGCGTGGGTCTGTCCATCCTCGACGTATGTATGTAGCCACCTCTAGTTTAGTTCTTGGATTGTTTACTAGATGGCGTGGCTACCTCTAGTTTAGTTCTTGGATTGCTTACTAGATGGCGGGGAGCGTTGTAATAAAATCCGTTCGTTGTTGGCGCGCGCTCGGAGTCGCCCGATGGATAAAGGCCGACCTCCATGCAGCGAAATGTAGGCGAAAAAGAGGCGGACGTCGCCCGGCGGCGGCCGCTCCGCCGCCGGCGTCGAAAATACGGCTGTTCGTCGGCGATCTACGCGAGCTAGATGTCGAACGCGCGGCGGCGAACGCGACCGGAAGCGGCAAACTGCATTTTGAGGCCGCAGCCAAGCACAGCCTCGTACTTCGTTGTACTTCCTGTCCTGTCTTCCATCGGCGGCGTTCGCCGGGTCACGTTGCATGGAGGTTGGGGTGGACGAAAACTGAGCGGCGCGTCAAACCACGGCGTCGGCCACGCCAAGTTCGCCGAGAAACTTCGCTGCATGGAGGTCGGCCTTAAGGCTGACCTCCATGCCTTAACCCTGCCGTACGCGAAGCGGCACGGCTGCGGCGCGAAGAGGATCTCCAAAACGTCAGAGAACGGGAAGCGGCGAGAAAGCGCGCGTATCGGCAGGCAGACCCCGATGCAGTGAGAGCTTGTGAGGCGTCTGCAAAACGCATCAGGCGAGCTCAGCCCCAAGGTGCCGACGCGCGGTTTAAGCGAGAATTTCTAGACGTTACGTTCGGACACAGTTGCAGTGTGTGCAACGTTCACTGAAGAGTCAAGGTTTTACCGATGATTTCCCCTCAGGAGCTTCGCCCACTCATCATCATTCACCCCGTGGATATGCTGTGAATTTTTTTAAAGAGAAGCTTGGGACGCACATTTTTGACTTCGTCACTCCTTTATAACAATTTCTTGTTCTATATTTTGTGTCTGTATTTGTAAAACTTCATCTGTCCAATCATCTTGATTAGCGTTACTATAGTGAATGAATGGGTCTGTTCAACCAATTATTTATCGTTATGGAAATGCAGCGATTTCAACGGTTGTGTATTAACAATCTATTTGTAGTGATACTTTTCTATTTCTTTTCCAGCTTTCCTTGCTTAACATTCTTGGCTGAGTACCCGCCCAGCTACGACCGTGTAACTCCCGCATTTTCCCAAAAATGTAGAATTTGCGGAAGTAGCGACTGTAACCGTTACAATGGCGTAAATAGAGAACATTGGTCGAACAGAATATAAAAAATACAAAAACGGAAAATAGAAAAGTAACATTGTCACAAAAATGATCTGACATATTTACAAACTTGCATCTTAGCCATCTCCATACAAAACCCATGAATAGAAAAGAAAGCTTCAGGAGAACATTCTGAATATTTATAAAAATGGCGTAAATAATCGAACTCTGCACTACTGTTGCTTCTCCAGAAAAAATCAATTATTAGCGTAGTAAAGGCAATTGGTCGCTACGAAGGCATTCATATACATAGCTTGCATGTGACGTCCCCACAGCCCTTTCTTGAGTACCGCTCTCCGCTTTCCCAGTGCTACTCGAGATTGGAGGGGGAGATAAGTTCACGGCCTTCCACCGTCCAAGCGGTGCTCCAAGATTGCCGCTACAGTGACGTCGGTGCAAGCTATGTATACATTGTAGCGGAGGCCGCTCGGCACCAGTGCGGATTTCTTTCTCTCGGGTCACGGCCGGGCTGGAGGAGCGGCGTGCGCGCTCGCCGCTCCTCCAGTCCGGCCATGCTCGGGTGTACGCGTATTCGCGACGCCACCGCCGGCTTAGGGTCATTCTCCCGCGCTGTTCAACAGTTGCCTTTAGGGGGAGCGGTTAACTTGTTCGGGCGACTCCTGGTATTATTCCTGGCGCCGTTGTCGTCTGCTCGCTCGGGTGGCCTTTTTCCTCTCTCTTTTGAAGGACGCGGGTGTTCACCTTCTTTCCCTCGTGCGAAACGCTCTCGGCTCACGCATCTTTTGAAAATAAAGTCTTGTCTTCAAACTGCAAATCCGCTCGTCATCTTCTTTCTCGCCTCCTCCAGCAGCCTACATGCCGGGCTGCTACAACATCATTGGCGAAACGTAATGAAACTAAACTTAACAAAATATTCCAGCGCCTTTTAGAAGGCATAGTCATATTTGGCTTCAAAGAGCTTGCACTTCAGACACTGGGCATATTAATGCTACGAATAAGTAGGAATATTTTTTTTGTGTGAGAGTTTTGAGGGAATACTTTATATTTTAATAATAGTAATTCTTGTATTGAATTCTGGTTGACCATTTATTTCTATGTATGATATTACTACGATTGATTGCGCTTTTCCGCCATGTAGGTAGTTTTTCGAAATGCAGGGTCATACGCAATTGAGTGTATTGCAATTTTCATTTGTATTTGAAATGTTTTTTCTGGGAAATTTTTCTTTATTTTTGTTTAGTGGATCAGGGATAGATGTGCATTTGTGACTTTGTTATTTCAATTTTGCGAAATATAATTGTTCTCAAATGCCCACTTCCGGTTTTAAAGATATTTTGATCGCCCAACTGTGTACTTTTATATTTGTTTGGGCAAACATTTTTAACTTTGTGTCTTTTTGTTCTTTCACCATTATACTCAACAAATTATCTCCGCGCTATTATTTAAATAAATGTGTTAATTCCCCCAGTTAAACACTGAAAGGGAACTACGCGGTTGGTTCATCTCCGTAGCTTTTCATTCTTCTGAACAGTGGTCTTTTCAGGCGTTTTTTCGTTTGTTTTTTTAAAGTGTAAAGTTGTATATTATTTTCATTTCGTCACATCAGTCTCCATGCAGTTTTTATTCAGGTGTTTCTGTATTGCTTTTGTCTTTCGACATTTTGTCCCCGTATTGCTCCCATTTGGGCTATATTAACTATTAATAACTTAGGTACCTCCATCAATTAGGTATTTCTGTGGACATAGAGGGACGCCACAACATCATAGTTTGGGGTATACTAATATTAGAAGGTTGCGCAGCAAAAAAACACAAGAAAAACAAAACCTGAAAAACCCTATTCCACCAAATGCATAGTTGGCGAAGTAAAGGCAAAGAATTGCTATAAAGGTGTTAACATGCATTAATGGAGAAAATGGAGAAGATAAACTGATGGAAACTTCAAAGCGACGAAATAAGCAAGCGAAATTCACTAAAAAGGGCAAATATGGCAAATAGGTAAGCGGACATTTAGTGGACAATTTCCTGAATTTATGTAGATTGTTTAATAAGGCCAGAATGAATAGTAGAAAGACACTTAAGGGAAGGGCTCTCTAAGAATGATCCCTGAGCCCGCAGACGCTTCCTGCTGCCTCCTTGGACTTTCGAAAGAAAGACCCCCACACGCAGTTATCATTGTCACCTTCGTACACTCTGGAAAACCGTATAGAGTAAACCGTCGCCCCTGCGTCAACAAGGTGACCAGTATCCCGCAGGTGACCGTACCTTTGCAAGAGCCGAGCACACGCTTCATTGCTCTCCTCCTCCTAGTCGCCACTCGCACTAAGCCTACACAAAATACTAGACAATGTTGTTGTGGTAGATTCCTAGGCAGCTCCTCAGGAAATCGTTAAACATATTTTCATGCACTGAGGAATGTAACAAATTTTCTGTAGTAACAGCATTTTTTGAAGGGAACGTATGTTCCGCAATAAACCAGAAAGAAATAAATAGATGCGTTTTTGCTCCCTTTGTTACAACTCGCTTCGTAAGAGGGTGGTATCCTGCACCCCTGACACTAACTGCCTCTCCTCTTTCGCCCGCACACCTCTCCCGAATTTCTCTTCTGACTTTGCTCCCATGAAAGCGGCAGCAACGGGTAACCGAATTCAGCTGAATATTCTAGTCATGAACTGTTCACCGGCCATCTATTCGAAAATTGTTACTCTTACAATGCCGCTTCGACGCTTAGGCACAGGCGTGGCTTCTATTTGTAATTTTGAATTATAGTTCTCAAAGGACACGTTTAAATTTGCTGCCACAGATATCGAGCACACATGTATTCTCTATATAAAACACACTGCGAGCACTACTTTCGAATCACTGTTTAGCTTGACATATGTTTGGCTCATTTTTTTTCTCAAGACTGTTTACAGGTATTAGAAGTTTCACCAAGGTTGACTGTTTGGGCAGGTTTTGTCTATATAATCTTTTCAATTTTTTATCCTTTGGTTTTTTAGTTGAACTGAAAGCACACACAACTCTGCTGTTAACATTTATGGTTTCAAAAGCTGTGTCAAAGACAGGCATAGTTGTGTTTATGTAGTCAGCAGTTGGGTTTCCCAATATCCCTCTCGCAGCGCAGAAAGCAGTGAGTTCATCTCATAATGTGAAGTTCTTCAGTTCGAGCATGAGCTGGAGTAGCGAAGTGGTTTCTTCTTCTTTGAAAGGTTCTAGGGTGAGCGAAACTGGCAGTAATGTACCACCTAGAATTTCAACGAAAATGTACACTTTGTGAAAGTAATACATTTATTCGTTGCATTTGCGTAACTGGAGATCATTGTTAAAAATAATTGTTGGAAAAACAAAATCACGAATGAATGAATGAATCAATCAATGAATGAATGAAGTGTTTGTTGAGAACAAGAAATTATGTCGCGGAATGAAACGGGCAGAAACAAAAATAGTCGTCTGATATATATTTCGCTATTTGAGAAAACTCAGTTGAAAAAAGCTCTGAACAACCACTGGCAACACGACACGAATAAAAATATACAAAAAACAGAGAAACCCTGCGCTGCACCTCGAACCAGCAAATAAAAACTTAATTGGCGAAGTGGAGGCATATAAGCGACATAGCGGTATACACTCACTGCATTGGCAAAATACAAAAAAAAACAAAAACAATAAAAAACTGCGCACCTTGGTTACGCATAGCAAAGATTGGCTTTAAGGACTCAAATTGTATACAATCAGCGCAAGAGTGCTTCACATTGGTAGACAAATCTGGGAAATTCTGGAGTTTTTTGGAGGCAATTTTTAAATAGTCACTCGACATATGAAAATGAAAGTACGTTTTTCCGTCATGTGTTTCGCCAATATATGTGAGCAGCAAGGCTTTGAAAGACAATATCTCAATCATTATATACAGATGGTTAACCAATGAAGATGTATCATGCTGCTAGTGTCGACGCCTCTTTTGCTCTTTAAGGTTTAGTAACTCTTTTTTTTTATCCGGTGTGTAGTTGGGGTGCTTCCTGTCCTTCCTTTTGTAATTGTGGCGTCGCTGACTGTAGGTTAACTGCTCCTCGGGTATACGTGTGCGACACGTGGCCGCCCGTTTCGAAGTAGCCTGAAGCCGGTAGGTGCAATGGACACGTTTATGCTGCTCCGCCCTCACCATCGCCACCCCTACTCTCCGTGTCACTTGAACCGCACTTCAGGCAGTAGCTGGTTCCTCAGGCTCTATGCTGCTAGGAACGTTTTTCTGCCCCTCTAACGTGACGTTCCAGGTTATCAGTGTAGGTAGATGCTAAAGCGTAGCTTCGTTATGTATAATCCCAGGTGACGTTGCCTCGCGCGTCATGAGGGAGATTTTTAATCGCAGCTGTAGAGACACTTGCGCCTCGTCAAGGGGGCCTCGGTGGCTGTGCACCATGCAGGATGAGACATCCCTTGACTTGTCTGACGCCGCTTGTGTTTCCCAATAGGCACATTTTCGCCAAAAGTGCTCAAAGTGATAGGAAACGTATTGTTGTGAGAGGTCGCTTCCCGTGTGGCAGTATCGTGGCCTTTTCAAGGTATACTTAGGTGCCAATAAACAGTTTTTATAAGCGCTGGGTCAACTAGCCAGGATGACTGGCTGTTACGTTCCGCTTGCGGCGCGGAGCAAATGACCTCTAATGGACGCACCGGTGCACATCTTTACACACTGCAAGGCTGAGGAGACGAGCGCGCATCAGGACACCATAATGGTGTCTGCCGGCGTGGGCCACACCATGGATCAGCGGACGAACTACGCGTCCTAGCGGCCGCAAGCATACAGGCGTTGGACTGCCACCTTATGAAGGCTGTACAAATCCTGTAAATCCTTTCATTTAGCTCCCATGAAATGGCGGTTTCCAGCAGACAGTACGCAGTTCGGGCAGCAATTCGAAAGGCTAGCGAGTGGGGAAAGACAGCTGGGAGCAACAGAAAAGGGGCTGGTTCATCACTTTCAGCTGCACTGTCTTGCACTGGAGGAGTTGTCTTCGTTCTTGAGAGTACTGTTTTTTTTCGAATGGCCATATTAGGGCTTGCTTTATTGTAAGATGGTTCCTTCTAAGTCAGCAGTTGGTAGAAGTACTCGCGTAGTGTATTTTCTTGTGTTTTGTTATTTCTATCATTGAACCATGAATAGTTCCATTAATTCACTCTTGGTGTCTCTTGGGACTTCAGAGACATCTTGGGAATTCCTGTGAACGCGTTGGCTTCAGAGTCGTACGGCATTGGCTGCATGTTGAGAGTCTTCTAATATACGAGAGACCCGGACACAAACTGAGCGCAGGTGTTCTCGGGGTGACACCGAGCGCCGATAGCTCCTTCTGATCCAGACCACACATTCGAATGCGCAGCTCCTCATCATTTGTACCCTCAGAATCACTTATGGAACGAACTCGCCACCGTGGCTCAGTGGCTAGGGCGCTGTGCTGCTGAGCACGAGGACGCGGGATCGATTCCTGGCCACGACGGCCGCTTTTCTAGCCACTCGAGAACTCCACGGAGACCACCATCGTGACCTGCTCCTCGTGTCACGCGGCAACAAGACCCACAATGCAGCACAAGCTGTGGGAGTGCTCGGGGCTCGCGGCGGAGAGAAGAGCCCATCTTCCGCCATACATCAAGACCCTCCAGGAGTGGGCATCGCCTCCTCTGGGCCTCTCTCACCCAAGAGAGACTGTTATGTCGCTGTGGACTTTCGCTTGTACCATGGGGATACACAAGAGAATATAGACGCTCTCACCTCCTTTACAGCCTTCCCCATCCCTGACTAGACCTTGAGTCTCCCCTTCCGAATAAAGAATTATAATAATAATAATAATGGAGACCAAAAGCAAAAACGCTCATGTGTACGATATTTCGGCGCACGTTAAAAATCCCCAGCTGGTCAAAATAATCCGGAGACCTCCACTACGGCATGCCTCATCGCTTGCGTTGCGTCGGCGCTTTAACCCTACGATCACTCACTTATGAGAAGAGGCTCTTAATTTTTTCAAGAAATACTACGGCCCCTCCTTTGTATGTTGAGTACGACTCGGCCACAAGAACTTGGTCTATTACTTACGTATGACAGGAAAGAACGTTCTTGAAAATTAGGCTTAAATAAAGCTCAGGCTACAAGATTGCTCTTATGATTCCCAAAACAAATACAAGCAAGCCCTTATAAGGACAAAAAAGCTAGTTAGTACCACTTTGTCGTACAAGAGAGTAAACATGAGAAGCCCTTCAGGTTTCTCTAACCACTCTTGTCAACTTTTAAAGGAAGATTGGTGAAACGACAGCCTTCCGCCTCCCGCCCCGACTGCTGCAAAACACTCGATTCCAACGTACTGCGTTCGCTACTGCCTCAGTGTCTACTTTGAAAGGTTTGTCTTGAAGCAGACCGCATTCATGCAGAAGACCTTGTAGTTGGGGGCTGGCATAGATTGGATTTATTTGGCGGCTAGCTGCGGGCCTAGGCTGTTTGTACCCAGCACCTCTACCAGATCTCACACATTGAAATTGACACAAGGTTCCTGAAGAAATACCATTTATTGAAGCAATATTTGCCCCACGCAGAAAACAGAGCAGTTGGCCAGATGTCTGCTTTCTTCACTACAAATCTCGTCGAAAGACTACGGTCGTCTGCTTATTTTGTATGGTAACTGCTTCTCCGCTCTCTACTCTCAGCCCACACGCTCTTCCTAATCTTCTAGCTTCTGTCGCGATGAAATTATTTGACAATTTATTCCATGCAATTTCGATCCCTCACCCTTGCATTCCCAACGCGCCATCTAAATAAACAACGCGCATCTCATGTTTTATTAGGAGTTGATTGCTGGCTAGTTGGTTTATGACGCACGAAGAAATAGGTTCGTGCGAAAGACGACGGCCAAGATAGAGAGGACAAGACGAGCGCAACTTCCAACTTAGCTTTGCATGAAATTAACACACTCTTATAGACCTCGCACCGGTATAACCCGCCCATCCTATCAACAGCCGCCCCACCCAACTGGGCATAGTAAGGATCGATGTCAAATACAACAAACAAAACCTTGCGATTAAACGGGGTTATTAAACAGCACGCACCAGATAACAGATCTAACTTATGAAGTATACACGTCTTCCAAAATCCAAAAAATTGTGTCACTTCAAATGAAAGATGAAAGGATAAAATGAGAGCCAAACATTCATAAGACCAATAAGAATGAAACGATAAAACCGGTGGGAGGATCGAGGTGATGAACAACACAGAGGTTGCGTTTCCAAGACTTATCAGAACATTAAACAGATCAAACTTAGATACACACACAGCTTTTGAAGTCAGCACGCAAGAAACGTAAATTCAAAGATGAGAGAATAAAGGATAAAATCAGAGCCAGAAGGCATAAAACCATCACAAATAGAATAAAAACAGGGGCCGCAGAATGGAAGTGGTGACCAACACCGAGGGTACATTTCCAACATTGAGCAAAAGCATAAAAATACTGAAAAAATTGAAGTTGTTTTAAGCAAGACCTTCTAAGACGGTTAACTCTGTGGGTAGGAGGGTTTCCGAAGGCATGCTCACGCAGTCATCCCCATAGTCTAATTCAGTAGCCTTCAGTTATTTCCCTCTCGGTTGAGTCTTTAGCTCGTACTAGGAACTCGGTATCTTCAAGCTTTGTAACGTGGTCGCAGGTTTTGCAATGCATAGCCAGAGTCCCCCCCACCCTCATTTATTTTTAACAGAAAGATTTTCTCCCGAACCCTATCATTAAAAAGCGGCCAGTTTGAATGACGTATACCTTTGTGCAGGTCAACGGGATTTCTTAGGCCACGCTACAAACGTATTTTGTGTAGCATTTTTTGTGCCTTATATACACGCTCATTTTGTTTAGGCATTAACGGACACAGTTTTACTAACTTACATAGAGCTGAAAAAAAATATTTTAATATAGTACCGGCTGGCTACATTTTTGATGTGCGACACTTTGGATGTAAGGTATGACGTTAGGATTGTTACTGTTACTTCCTTGCAGTTCTTTTTGTTAGATGCTCGTTTTGTTTTTTGCAACACTGAATCGCATAAACTACTACGTCCTCGTCTTCTGCGGAAACTCATTCTTTCGTGCCACTTGTTATTTGTTGTTTTTGTTTCTTTTATGACCTTGAAAACCACACTTGCGACCTCTGTTTTTTATGCGCCTGATTTTATCTAGCGCAACCTGTGGAATTTATGTGCCTTTAGACCGCAGTCTTTACATTGTAGTGAGAAAAACTCCGTGAACGTTCGTTATCTCTTGAAAAACATTTGTACTCCACTTTATGTACTCACAGTTCGCCTCAAGTGTGGCAATAGTATTCCTTTTGGCCATCTTTGCGTCTGAAGTCTGAATCGACGTACCGACAGACACGCGAACTTTTCTGGGTAGGTAGCTCACGAAAGACTTTCGCTTATGAAACACGAACGTAGAGGAAGTGGTCGCCAAAGGGACGTGTACAGTCAAGTGTCACTGAATAGAATGTTGTGGCGTCTGCTCTTCACGCATCTCGTGCTTCCCTTTCAGGAATCATCTAGTTAGAATAAAGAACTATGTATGAATGAATAAGAACAGTTTTAGATTGTGACCGGAAACAAACGCCCTTTCCTTATCAAGCAACATTGCCGGGGCGGCTGGCGGGAGAAGAAACTGCACTTTGTGCATTCAGCACAACTCTGGCGTGGCTACGCGCCGGAAAGGTATCCTAATGTAGTATATCTCAATGCAAAGTTCGAGGCAATATCATTGACAATATACCTAAGCAACCTGTAAACATGTAATAAAATATTCTGCGAGGTAAAGTTGCACTCTTAATTTTATTGATCTTTGGCTAAGCATGTGCTTTTGATCTCTGTCTTCCAGTACGGAACTATCCTTCCAAAAGAGGGAGCATCCAAATTTGAGACACTTATACCACACGAAATGCAGTTTGTCGGATCGACTATACGTGGTTTTTTTTATATACCTGAATCAAGGTAAGTGCCATATAAGTACTACTATCAAGTGGAGAGAATGCGGCTATTCAAGTATAAGCAAGTTTCAGTCCACCTGAAGTCCTTCATACCCTTGACGGCTTGAAATGCTTCCCCACTGACAAGCTCACTTGCCATATAGAGTAGAGCATGGTTTGTGGAGAGGCTGGACAAAAGATACCGCTCGGCCAAGGGGGAATACTTCAGCGTCACGTATAGGTCAGCGTGCACGACTCGTGTGTTTTTCAAGCATTCATCCAACAGATTTATGAAGGCACGCTCTCCAACCCTTCAGCCCACAGTCGTGCTTCCGGTGCGACAAAATAAACATCCCACCTGGACAGGGCCCAACACGTCCTCCTCCACCACCGTGAATAGTTTTTGAATAAGACGTTGGCCGAAACTTGACAAGGTGCGTGCAGCCAAGTCGCCACAGCATCCAATGTCAGAGATGCTGCCTGACATTGCAGGTTGCCTGGTGCCAGGTCTTAGCGTAAGACCTGCCCGCTGATAAAAACCTTAACCGAAAAAGGTTTGTGACCCATGGCGGTTGGGCTGCGATTGGATGACATGCAGAGATACCTTCATTAATGCTCGACTTCCCATTCCATAAAAACGAATATATTTTGCTACGAGAGATGTTGAAGGAAAAATTGGCTAGTAATTTGGCAACACCACACACTTTACAACGAGATAATTAGAAAACCATTCGAAAACACTCGGTATGTTCACCTTGTTAGCACTTGTATGTGCATGCCATGGTTCATCAGCCCAAAGACCTAAATTCTTTTGCCGTCCGAACCATTTTTTCACTCTCCCCAGATTTCCAGTCGTAGCAATTTTGCCAGTTTCTGGGGGAAAGAAGAAAAGCGTGAACTGTCTATTAAAAACTCACAAGCTATTGATCTCTGTGTGTTGCATGCTGTTTGCAACTTCTTTACCAAATTAGAGGAGCGTGTGATACTACAGGTTTTTGCATCAAAACACAGATTTCCTCCTGCCTCCTTGTGCTTTTTCTGTCACTACAAATAACCTAGTCGTTCGGTTGCTTTAGCCCGGGAACTTCTAGGAAATGGCTTGTCCCATATGTAGATTTTCTGGGCCCGATTTTTGACCAGCTTAGGGATGAGGAAGCGGTGGTAATGCAGCTTTCCCTGATTCTTCTCGTCATGATTCTGCAGCTGTGTGCGCCTGTAAATAAATCTATCAACAATGGAAACATCTGAATGCCAGAACAAAAGCTTTCGCGACAATTATATATTTTTTCGCCAAATTGAGTAGCTCACACAGTAATGATCCAGACGGTGCTGTGTCCACCACCGTTGTGGTCTTGGTCACATGCTTTGTCGGATCACTGCCTTCACTGACTGATGGAGGCACACAGGGCTCGTCCTCACAGAAGTCATCATCGCGTTTGCTAAATGAACCACTGTAGTACTCACGCTATGAGAGAGCAGCCATGGTTCTCGGCGCACAGCACGAACGTGAAAACTCTCATATCCAGCAAGCCCGTGCTCAACATTGTGCTGTACACTTGGGCAAAAAGAAGAAATTTTCAATAAAAAAAATTACTTACCCCTTAAAGGCCAGAGGATCATGTATACAAAGAATGCGGGTGCCTAATATTTTCGGAAACCGCGAAATTTACTGTGCAACACCCACGCCGGGTGTAGCACAGCAGCGGCCGTGTTTATCTTTCGACCAGGGCCCAAAAACGTACTAAAAAAGGATAAATTACTTCCCAAGAGCTGCGCCGCGGTAGTGTATAAAACTCTTTTGGCAAAAAAGTCGTACTGGTTTTGGATATACCGTCAAGAAATGTCGTGTTAGACCGAAGATACAGCGCTTTTTGTAGCGGAAGTACGACTCAAGGGAGACCGATACGCTAGCTTTCCGAAACGGGGATGGCAGCTATATGTCAGTGTGATTGTATTCATCATGGTAATCATGATGGTCGACGCATACACAGAGGGAGATAAAATCTTCTCTTAGTGTCTGTTAGGGCCGCGTGGTGGTCATAGTAAAGTAAAGTCTACGCAGTCTCAGCCGGCCTCAAGAAGGGAGCAAATGTCGGAAAGGCCAGTGCTACACGGTGGCCAGTGCCCCGTGTAGTCGGATTCGCTCTGGCTGTTACCCCCGAGCGCAGTAAACAAAGCCGAAGGGTAGCAGAACCCTGCAAGTAGACCAGTGGGTGTCGCACTAGACTGGACGTCGTGGAGTCGGAACGTGCCTGGCAGGTATCTTTTCTCCCATTTTTTGTATCTTCAAAATATTAATGAAGAATATGTCTGTTTCTGGAAGAATAAATCACCTACCCCCTTTGGCCGCTTCCCTTCCTTGTCGTTCTCGACTGCCTGCCCTATTTCCGGCTTCATTCATCAAGCCAATTATTGCCCTTTCTGTTTCACAATATATATATATATATATATATATATATATATATATATATATATATATATATATATATATATATATATATATAGCGAATCAGAATAGGAAATGAGGGGCTCGTTGATATAAGACAGAAATAAGGGTTGGCAGTAGAAAACCTCGGAAAGCAAAGGGGAGGATATGGTAGATCAGTGAAACAGATAATAAATTTTGGTAAGAAAGTGGAGAAAAAATGCCCGTGAGGTGGGCATTTTTTCTTCACTTTCTTTCCAAATTCTTTATCTGTTTCACCGACCAACCATATTCTCCCCTTTGCTTTCCGAGGATTTCTACTGCCAACCCTTATTTCTGTCTTATATATATATATACAGGGTGTCCCAGTTATCATGCACCAAGATTTTAAAAAAGAGTAAGGGCGTAACTCGAAGAAAACCTAGTGGATAATGTTTGCAGTACTGTCTAGAAGCGGGCAGCATTTTTTTCGTTCATGAGACCTAATTAATTAATTGTAATTAATTATCTAACTCGCGAAGTACTGTCCTAATCACGAAAGTGTCAATGAGGCACTTGTAGGTACCCACGAGAGGCATCTGACTGCGGTATTTTCAGCGACGAACTAATTACGTACACATTTATTCTGACTGATAAAGAAAACCCGCGAAATATGAAAAATACCACGTGACGGCGCGTCCGCGCGCGTCGTAAAGCAACGCCCTCAAACAGGCTGTCCCTGAGTTAGCCAGAATGAAATAAACAAAAGAAAGAAAGAAGAAATCGCCACCGAGTTTGTGCCTTATCTGCACACGCGCCTTATCAAGGTGATGCGCTGTCTCTTCGGGTGGGTAACACCGGAAGCAGTTGCTTTCAATCAGCTTATTTGGGGACGCTGCTTTACAATGCGCGCGGATGCGCCGTCACGTGGTATTTTTCATATTTCGCGGGTTTTCTTTATCAGCCAGAATAAATGAGTACGCAATTAGTTCGTCGCTGGAAATACCGCAGTTAGATGCCCCTCGACGATACCTACAAATGCCTCATTGACACTTCAGTGATTAGGACAGTAATTATCGAGTTAGATAATTAATTAGAAATAATTAGTTAAGTCTCATGAACGAAAAAATTAGTCACCGCTTCTTCACAGTACTGCAAACATTATCCAATAGGTTTTCTTCGCGTTACGCCATTACTCTTTTTTTAAAACTTGGTGCATGATAGCTGGGACACCCTGTATATATATATATATATATATATATATATATATATATATATTGTAACGAGAAGACGAGGAAGTGGACTGTGCAGCCTAGTGCGATGGGCATCTTACACCGACGAAGACGAATACGGTTGGCGTGGGGTTATCGCTCGTGCTGTGATGGCCGAATTGTAAATAGCTTGTATCTCTTTCTGTAAATAGATCGCTTTAGCATCGACCATGGCTCATGTCATCCGTCCTACCGCCATGTAACATGTTTTGGTGGAGGTTGCGGTTCTGATCCCCTTCGTAGACCTCAAGCTAAGCCCGTTTCAGTTTCGGAAGCGACCACCTCAAGGATCAAGGATCGCGTCGGTCCGCCCCAGCCCCGGTGAGCCATTGGCCTGCGCATTCCCCAGCCCAGTGTCCCCTGCCCGTGATCCGACGAGACCAGCCGACCTGTCTAGCCGTGACCAGACCAGAAGCCGACGACATTCCCCTGCCCAGTTCTCTGGCGCGATTGCAAGAGCTTGAGGTTCCTTGGTGGCATCGGCGGCATCGCTGTTCTGGAGCCCATCTTCATGAACCGATCAGCGTGTGCAGTGGCGGCAAGGACTTCACTGTTTATAATCA